>NC_056588.1:12181991-12505112 GCF_018340385.1 Cyprinus carpio | reverse complement strand
TAATACAATAGTTAGTTTGGGTCCTTGATTTTGATTGGTGAAGGTCTTTGTGAGTGAGTCTATGAATTATTCACTCAAACAATTCATTCAAACATACTGATTCATTTAGCAAAATATTCATTTACGAAACAACTCCATGCACTGCAAATCACATACCATCTCTAAATAGTATTCAGGATTAGCCTACTAATCTCAAATATTATTTAGAATATATAGGGTGCCAATTTGGACACAGTCTTTGTAAACAAGTCATTGAATCATTCACTTACACAGATTTGTTCAAAAGCACATTACTTCAGGAATGGGTTCTGCTATGGCATCGCTTGGAAATATTTTCATCATACTCAATATTAATTTCTTATTTGTTGAACTGTAAAAGCAATCTCACACTCACAATCATACTGTTAGTCCTCTCCTCTCTTTGAGCCATGGGATTTTATTAGCCTTAGTGAAAGCCTGTCGCTACAACTGTTTTATTCAGAACATCTGTTAAATAATTTGCATTCATACCTCAGGCATACTCACTTCTGTCAATTTTATAGATAAAGATAATGGGTCACACCTGTTTGAGACTTGTTAAAAGATGCGTATAGAATCGCTATTCCAATCACATACCCTTTTATTGACGTGTTTTCCTTTGTTACTGATTTAATTTGGTGGATCCATCAGAAGATACCATTTAAAACCATTATTCTGCTGTTGGCTAGGCTTTTACTGCAGCAAACATTTTAATTGTTCGGTTTAATGGATGCATTTTGATTAACTTCATGCATTTGCTGTATCAACAGTGTTTTGTTATGCTTGTTTCATTTCAGTTGCTTTTGTTGGCTTCGGATAATGGCTTTGTCTAAAGTGCCTATTTCCATTAGAAAGATACTGTAATAGTAGCTTTTCAACCTCAGCAATATAACTGGGTAACTCAATAGTTATATTTTCAGGATTTGCATTGTGGATTTTGTAAAAAACCAAAGCTTTTGGCTTCTGTACATCTCTCTGCTTTCTCTCACTCTCTCACACACACCTACCCATCCACCCACACACACACACACACACACACACACACACACACAAGAATGGCTGAAAGTTCAGCTTACAGTGTTTTTTTCAGTCCTTCAACTACCCTCATGTCTAACCCTTTAAGTTTTCAGTAGCTATTGCTGTTTCATTTCTGATCTACACCTCACGGGGCTCAGGGCCATGGGCCGGATAAGATAGTATCTGCTTTTCTGTCCCAGAATCCTCTATCCCATTGCCACTCCCAGCGATTAATCTGCTTTCTCTGCTTTGTTTACAGCGGCCCGTAAGTCAGACCACCGTCTGACAGGGTCATCCCTCTCCTTCTACGAGATAAAACTTTTACAGGGCTGCAAAGATAACAAACTGCAGCTACTGCCATGGGAAGACAGAGCGAGCGAGAGAGGGAGAGGAGGAAAGAAAAGGACAAATAGCTGCTTGTAAATTTGTCCTGGCAGCCTGTCTTCTCTCAGAGCGCCAGCTAGCTTGAAGCTAACTGTGTTGAATATGTTTCGCAGTTACGTAGGCTTAATAGTGTTATAAAAAAGATAGATATGTGCTCTAAATGTAACCCTCAAAGAAACTGTTTAGTATTTTAATATATTCATGACCACATTATTTAATATGTTTATTAAGCCTTTTCCCCCACAATATGCATGATTTGAGGCTTTACTATCTTTGTGGAGACACAATATAAGCAAAACCTGACCCAAACATATACACTTTATCCCTTTGGTATTACGCCAGTAAAGTGCATTAACATGCAAAGTACTGAGGGGTTTTAGGTTGCTCTGAAATCAGACATTTGGGGGTGATTATCTTTTTCATGGCCCAATAAAAGCATCCTGGTTCTTTCCATCTGCTAAAATGGCATCTCAAATCTTCAGCACTGCATTGTATTAAAATAAAGCTCAATAAATACCCATAAAGCTAGTTTTGCCCCCTACACTCACACTAAATGTGTACCCACAAGGCAAAGTACAAAAACAACAGCTTAGCTTGTGTTGTAATTAAATCTCATTATCATAACCACGCTGTTATTATGTTTTTTCGAGGGCGTATTGGAAGTTAGTTTTCAATCTCTCTGCACTTTCTGTCTTTCTGATTGCCCAATGGTGTGCTGAAATGCTGCCTTTGCCCATGCAAACATTCCAATTTGGACACAAACAGAGCTATTTTTCATGGAATTTCTGATGAAGCGCTAACCTCAAATAACTGCTTTGCAGAGAATTGAATGCAGAATCATAGCATGGGATATGTACCTCACCTGTAGCAGAGGCTACAGGTATGAACTGACCTAGGGTGCGATTCCCAAAAGTGTCTATGGTTACAAGTTTCGTCATAAAAAATAGAGTTCAATGGAACTAACAACCAAAGTTAGCTAACTTTAGCTTTTTGGAAACGCACCACTGGATGATTTAGAAAGGCACTGTAATATACCTGTTCTCTGAGGCAGTGCATGGCGACTGGCTGTGCAAATGTGCATGTCATGTGTTCTGCTTGTTCTCACTGCACACAGGAACAGCACAGGTCACACTCAGTGAGACAAGAAGATGTTAAAGATGTCACAGCTCATTCTATCACCTTTTTTTTCTTCCCTATGCCACCATTTTTCTCATTCTTTTTTATGTTTATATTTTATTAGAATTTTACCTTTTATTTATTAATTTTCATTCTTTTTTACACTTTTTATTATTTTTTTGTTTGTTTTGTTTGTCTTGTATAGCATTAAGTATTCCATGATGTCCAATCGATCGGTCCAGGGAAATCATATTTCCCCCCTCTCCACTTTCCTTTAGCAAATTAAATTTGCTCCTAACTGTCCCACTGCAGTTAATTAGCTGCCTGTGGTAGCAAATAGCAAATTTACATTTTTATAGTTTTTCAAGTTAATTAGCCTGCTCGCTCAGCCAGACATTTTCTATTTATGTGTCTTCTGTTTTGAACCGTATGTTTCCAAACTATTCTGGCAAACCAATGTCTCTTGATGACAAATCTGTGAAAGACCTCAATATTTTCAAAATTCTTCAAAGTGATATCATAAATGATATAATAATATAAAGAAAATCTTGTTTAGAACATTGATTAACATATGGATATTAAACTCATTTACTCACCTGGCTCACTCTACTAAATGCCTGTTGCGTTTCACTGTAAGCACTCCCATTGGTCAGTAGCATAAAACTATTAGGGAGGGTTAAGGGGAAACCTTGACACTGAATCTGTACATCAAATATGTCCAATTCTGCAAGTCAGAATATAAATATAGCACCTAATACCAAACAGAATGACACAAATAATTGTTATAAACTGCTCAAACCAACAGAACAATGTGAGATCACCCCTCTGTGACCCCATTGCAACACAGTCAGAATGTGTCTGTTTATCACTGAGGAAAGAGAAAAATCCCTCTGCCGAGTCACATGACCTGTCAACCCAAAGAACAGTGAGCAATGTGCCTCTCAGTGACGGATGTTTCACACTCATTTTACACTCATTTCATCTCTGTTTTACAGTACTGTCATCTTTAATTAAACATTTAGATGTCCTATATTTATTTATTTTTATCTTATATATATATATATATATATATGTATATATACACACACACACACATGTATATGTATATTCTCTCTGCAGCATCACGTTTTTCACCGCTGTAAAGCTCAATGCATCCGTCTGTCAAATGCATCCATCCTGATTCCTCACGGGCCTTGCAATGGGGGGCAGGAGGGGGGGCTGGGGGGTCTGTCTCGGACCTGCTGTTCCCCTCATTTCCCTTCTCTTAATTAGCGGCATTCACAAGCCAGCTGTTTATAATTAAATTTACACGCAGTGGTGAATTGCCAAATAAAGGGAACAGATAGCTCTGTGTGCACTAACTAAAATGCAGAAAGAAAACATACATTTGAACTGTACTACTAATTAAGGGGTGCAGGGTATTATAGAATGAAAAGGGAAAGCTTCAGGTGAACTTGCTGTTTAAAGGTTGTACTCTTTATTTCTCCCCAAATGTTTGCTTTATTATACAATATTTATAACCTATATGTGTGTTTCTCAGTGCTTTTGCAAAAATTATCAGAAACCTCTGGAGATGAAACCAGGCAGATTGAACAAGTTTGTTATTGGTGTACTTTTATTACTTGTTGGCTCTTTGTCTCTTTTTGAGAGTGGTAAAGATAGAGAAATAAAATTCTCCCTGCGTACTGTTGCTGTAAAGTCCCTTTTCAGCATGGGGGTAATGACTCCTTAGTGGGTAAATAAATTGGAAATATTCCTTTTTAAATGTAATGCATAAAAAGGGAAGAATTTAATGACTACACAGTGAATAAAAGTTAATAAGAAAAAAACATTAACATGAAATCATTATCAACTTGAGGGAGAAAAGATTTGACTTTCACATCAAAATCCACCAACATATTTGTTTTGAACTGTTTTTGCTTGTAAATAGTACTTGATCTGTGCCTGAATTCCCTCACTTTTTCACAGCTGAAAGCTGTATTATGGATAGAGGACTTGTTTTTTAGCCGGAAGCCATTTGAAGTTAAAAAAGTCTTCATTATGAATTTATTACAAATAAACAACTCTTCATTTGACAAGAGGTTAATTGATGGATTGGAGCCGTTTGGATTATTGTGATGTTTTCAGCAGTTGCTTGAACTCTCATTCTGATGGCACCCATTCAATGCAGAGGATCCACTCTTGAGCAAGTGATGTAGTGCTAAATTTCCCCAAATCTGTTCTGATGAAGACACAAACTCATCTTTTTCTTCACAAATTTAATATATTCAAAATACATCTGTATGTTAGCATGTGTACAGCTGCATTACAGAATTGCTTTAATGCTTTATCTCTGAGGACAGAGATCAGCAAAAATAAACATCAAAGGATAAGCATGTTTACCTTGGGGATGGTCTTCCATATGGTTCAGTCACACTATGGTGTATTCAAGCAGAAATATACTTAATAACAGCTTTAATTAACTTCTGTATGACAGATTGAGACTTAACCATATACAGTGCCATTAACCATATACCCCCCCACCCCCACCCCAAAAGCATCTTAGCACCTAAAAATGAATTTAATTACATTAGTTCAAATATATCAAACCAAGTGCAACAGAAAACAAATTATGCTTTTAAACTAACTTTTCTTAAATATTTGCAAGGACTTTTGCCCAGCTGTTGTCAAGGTGATTTTTCAGTGGATATATGAGTAGCTCCTCAAGTTCACAGGTGTCCTTGCAGAATAATCAGGTAAAGTTCATTACATCAACTGTGGACTGTTTCATTATTTTTTGACACTTTTGTCTTAATTTTAAATATATCAATTATTTTAGAATGTGAAACTATTGTTGCTATATTTCCTTAAATACTGCATGTTCAGTCACGATGAGCAGCAATGCAGATGTGAAATTGCTGGTGGTCCAGTCACTCGTTGTGAAAGGAGAATCTGGCATAGGCACGGGTCCTCTGCTTGTACTCATCAGACACAGATGTCAGCACTCCTTTTGTCCTTGTCATTGATGAGCGTCAAGAGGCTGCAGCTGTGATTGGTTGACATCCAGCCAGCCAAGCTGCTTCAGTGTGGTGCTGTCCATGGTGCTGCAGAACAGTAGACAAAAACTAAGGGCTTAGGGGTTTGATTTCTCTTTTGCTAATCTGGCCATACCTGCACTGATTGCATCAACTTTCAGTGGATGAATACAATATAACATCCTTTATCAATGCTCCTGTTCTACTTAGTGTTTAAATAATGTCCTCGACAATAGAATGAGTGTTGTCCTACTGTCCAATAATCCCTGTGATTTGGTCTTTGGTATTAATTAAGCTGTCCTCTACAACTACAGCTGAATTCCAAACAGTTGTAATTTAGAAAAGCCCAATACAAAAATAAATAAATCTGGTTGAATTAACTGTATAAATAAAGGTCACTTGTATTTTTTTATTTAAGCAAAACATTTTTACATTCTTTTGTTTCAATTAAGAACACAGTATGTATTTATATGTGTTTTGCTATAAAGGTCTATGAGTTGAGGAAAGATAGACTCCTCCCCTTCCTCACACATAAGTATTGACCAACCAATAAAAGAAGAAGAAAAGATTAAAAGTCCAATTTCAAAGGTTAATGTTCAGGAGTGTCATTTGTCACTTTAAGATCTGTTGAATGATGGTAGATTCAAACTGTCTGTATGTCAATACTCATTGCTAGTATCAGTTTGATGACCTCCATAACCTCCACACCTGACACCTCAAAAGTAAAGCACTCTGCAACTAATTCACAGGAGAGTGTAGCAAAGTGCATAATTTCACAGAACAGTCAGACAAGCAGAACAACTTGAACAAACATAATTGAATGAAAACCTGCCAGTTCGAAACCTGAATTTGTATGTATTTTGCATATTCAGTCAGACTGAACAGCTGACCAGCAGGAGTGGCCATGTAACTGATGTGGCCCCCAGGCTACCATATGAACTGCTTATAAATTCATTGGACTTCACCCCATCTGATAGAACAAACAGAGCCAGACCTATAAGCCGAGCTTATGGGCCTATTAACTCCTCTCCAGGTCTGTGTTTATCGCAATACTGGTAGTGCAGGATAGTCCCCACGGACACCAAACAGAAGCATAAATCCACTCTTGAAAACCTCTGTGATATTTTACAGCTCATTTTCATGCACTAAACGGCTTTCTAATGGGTGTTTAGGAATTAGTGCACTGGTGAACGGGACACCCCCACAGTCCCCCGCAGTATGGAGCGACCCAACCAATCTCATAATACGAGGTAATTACATTATGTTTAATTTGCCTATTTAGAGATGGCACATCAAAGCAATAAATATACAGGAATCACAATCACAAAAAAAAAAAAATGTCTAACTTGCTTGAATGCTCATTATTGATTTGCATGCACAGTGTAAATAACATACCCACTGACCATGTCTTTTTTATAGGTGACATAAATTAAATCAGGATCCATGTAACCAAAATAAGTAGTTACATATTTCATTCATTTATTTTTTAAATAATGATACTATTAACAAAATTCATAATGTGCATTGCAACATGTTGTCATTGGAACATCCAGTCAGCAATTACAAAACTTTAAAGTTTCTAATTTTGTTTCATTAAAAAGAACAGATTCATCTGAGTTATTCGTTCGGGAATCAAACTACACTTGAACTGTATGTGTTTGATTCATTACAAATAACCGGACTATACTGGTTGCATTCTATGTTTAATGCTGTAGATTTTTCATTGTTTTTCAATGTAAACATGTGCTAGATGAACATATATGTGTATTTTGCTGTGTCTTGTGCATGACACAACTTATAGCTCATAAATCACCAATTTCCATCCACCTACTTTTATGCAAATTTTGGGATATTGCCTTAAAAATGGTGGATGGAAACACTAGGATGTGCATAGATTCTAAAAATGAACATAAATATCTATTCAATGTTATTGACACCATTTTAAATGCTATTTTAATCATTTTAAAATGCCTGAGCCAATGTCCATCATCAAAATGATTTGGCATAATCACCTCCCATAACTGTTTCACATGATTGCTGTACATTCCCCAACATCAGGCATCTGAACACAAAAGAACATGACAATGCATTTTTAAACGCATAAACACATTATGTGTCAATGGCCCCTAAGTAGAGCAGTCAGAGAATTTTATTTCAGTGTTTTGTCTGCACTGGCGAGAACCATTAACATAACCAAACTTCATTCGCATTGTACATCAACAAAAAAAAAAAAAAATTGAACATCTGACTTGCTGTCTCTTCACATCTCAGTTGTGATTTAATCTCTAAAAGAACATGCCCTCAATCTCATACTATCATATAAAGCATTCAAGCTCCCTTCTTCTCAAATTCCTCATTTCCTGTCAGTTATCAACGCACAAACACACACATCACTGCAATGTCACAGGTGGAACTCTGCTGGTGGGATGAAGTGCTAATGGGGGTGAGTTATTTGTGCCTGATAGTGTGTGTGTGTGTGTGTGTGTGTGTGTGTGTGTGTGTGTGTGTGTGTGTGTGTGTGTGTGTGTGTGTGTGTGTGTGTGTGTGTGTGTGTGTGTGTGTGTGTTAAGGGGATTTATACATTCTCACGTCTAGATTTTCATTTGGGAGAGAATAATAACAGATCAGATATGGGAGTTAATCACAGCTTTTCTTCTTTATATCACCCCTGAGAATTCAACATGACTCTCTCTCTGTTTCTGTCTCGCTTTCTCTTTATCTCTTTCTCCTTCACCTTCTCTATTGTCATCTCTCCTTTTTCCCTGTGTAAATGCCTCATAAATCAGGTTCATATAAAGCAGCCGTCACATTGGGGCAGCTGTTGTCCCCCAGAAACTCATTAAAGAAAGAAGAGAAGCACTCTTCCTTAATGAAAGTGAAGTGATGTCTAGGTCTTAACACACATTATTCTTAAAGGGCTTATTGGGACAGAGAGAAGGAAGGAGAAGAATATGATAAAGAGGTATGGAAAGGAAAGGAAAGGAAAGGAAAGGAAAGGAAAGGAAAGGAAAGGAAAGGAAAGGAAAGGAAAGGAAAGGAAAGGAAAGGAAAGGAAAGGAAAGGAAAGGAAAGGAAAGGAAAGGAAAGGAAAGGAAAGGAGACAGATATTGTAGTGCTATGATGATTAATAGGATTCTATGGGGTAGAGAAAAGTCAAGCTGAAAGCTGGTGATACAAAGCCATCAGATAATTCACAAGGGATATACACAGTGTGTGTGTAGTCACATATGCTATAAATACTAACACAATAAAACAGATGGAATAAAAATATAGCAACTTGGGTTTTGTGTTGAGGGATATATTAGCATGAATATTTTTGCTTTGTTTGGCTAGTCAGATATTTAGGCCGTTTGTAGTAGCCGCTTCATGTGCAGCTGTTTATAATTGCTCCTTTGGGAAAGACTGTACTTGATAAAGGACACAAAGTTGCTTTAGCACACTGAATCAAATGTGTAGTGCATGTTTTAAGCTAAGTCAACATGCTAAATGCAGATGTTGTATGTGTGTGTGTATAACATGAGCTTCCATTTAGCATGTTGAAAAAACCTGATCTCATGAGAAAACGGAACTATTTGAAGAGGTGCTGATTTTCGTAAGATATCAAACAGTGTGATTTATATGGAAATGTATGATTTTTTTATTTTAAAAAAAATGCAAGCATGAAGGCCCATCTGTAACACCAGATCTGTGACACAAGTGGATTGTGTGAAAACATATGAATAAGATCATACGAATTAGCCACCAATTTGCCAAAGATTGTGTAAGATTGCACAAAAAAACATAATAAAATTAGCAAAATGGAAAACAAAACTAGCAACCAGGTTCCAGCACCTGCTAGTGTTTCAAAAATTCTGAAAATGTTCCTGGAAGACTATAAAAAGACATCCACATCAGGAAAAGGCTAAAGGGACTCAAAAAGATCTTAATTTATATCTAAATATGCTAAAAGTTTAATGCTAGTATGTGTTTTATAGGCTACCTATGTGTCCGTGTGTACTGTATCTGTGAGTGTATGTGAACAACTTAGCTTCACTGATCGATTTTTCTACTTGTTCGTCAGTGAAGCAGATATAAGTCATGGTCAGTGCTTTGAAAACCTATGCTGTAACCAAGAGGGTAAGAGGTGTACTATTACTATCAATAGAAATATTTTATCTGTGTGTGTGTGGGTGTGTGTGTGTGTGTGTGTGTGTGTGTGTGTGTGTGTGTGTGAGTGTTTGTGAGAGAGAGAGAGAGAGAGAGAGAGAGAGAGACAGACAGACAGAGAAAAAAGAAACAAATAGGAGCAGTCTTGTGGCATAAATGTGTTAGTCTCTTGAGTGATGTCCTGTCAGACTGTTATTTTGACACTTGTCAGCTCCACACCTCTACGGACATGATTTTGTGTGTGTGTAAGTGCGCATGAGTGGGCCATTCTGACAGCGTAAGTTGAGCCCCTATGGACCCTGTTGGAGATAAAGTGACAGGCTGGTCAGTGTGTGAGTGAACAGAAACATTTAACCAAGCTGAATCAAACTCAGATGAGCAGGTAGAAGGAGCATCCACCTCTATCTCTTTATCTCACTAAATTAACCTGGAACAATCACACTTAAATATCTGGCTGCAGAGTGTTTGAGGGTGTTGCCATGGATTTTCAGTTCAAAAGAAATCATATGTTAATTGTGGATGTAAGTTGGCAGTCTGTGAATGCTATGCAATAAAAGCGAGATAATAAAAACATCTTTTTACTGAGTTGTCCTCACTGAATGTAGGCAAAGACAACATACAACACAACTACTAAAATTAATCTGTTACTTTAATTAATTGTTAACTGGAAGAATTAAAAGAAATATAAAAAAAATTAAATAAAAAAAATTACAAAACACATATTTAACGGGGGCATAAAAAATAACTAAAAAAAATCAAAACTATAAAAAAATACAAAACACAACAAAATTACTAAAACAACAAAAACTTAAAACGTCCAAAAAAAATAAATGTATAAATATCATAAATATATATATTTTATATATATATATATATATATATATATATATATATATATATATATATATATATATATATATATATATATATATACACACACAATATATATATATATATATATACACACACACACACACACATACACACGTGTGTGTGTATATATATATACTATATATATATATATATATAATATGAAGGTAGTTGAACTTTTTTTAATCCATTTAAGTAGACTTTAGTCTAAGTATAAATGTTACTTAAATCTGAGTAATGAACAAATGATTTATATGAGACAGCAAACACATAGAGCAATCAGTGTAGCCTGATTTTCAAATGATGGGTTACTGAATCCAGCAAAGGAGAATCTGAATATTAAATCAACAGTTTTAGCTCTGAATGTGATTCTGAGTCGATCCATATGCAATGGAATCTTTTTGATGTTTTGGTAGTGCAGCATGCATGTTTTATATTATGTTTTATAGACTTGAAAGAAAAAAAAACATGTTTAATGAGCAGTAATCAATAGTGCATGGGAAGATAGAAGAGAGAAATGATGAAATAATGAAGATTCAGGTGGAGAAAAGAAGGAAAAGGGAGGGAAGGCTGGGAAATGAGCGTGAGACTGATGTTCAGCACTCCAGAGGACTGAAATGTTTTAACACGCTGCTGGCATACAAATATAGATAAAACAGGTTTCCCTCATTTAATACCAAATTAATTATGCACACAAGCTTTATTAGTTATGCAACACAGTTTGAATAACATGAGAAAATTAGCATTTACAAAATGAAACAACTTGATGCTTTGTTAAACACACATACACAAAAACTCAGTCACAAAATTTACAGTACTTTACAACAAAAGGCATGATTCATAGGTTAGAAATTGTGATAAAAGTAATCTATTTATCTATTTATGTATCTATCTATCTATCTGAACTTTTTATTCATCAAAGAATCCTGTAAAATGTTTTACAATTTTCACAAAAATATTAAGCAATTCAACTCCTCCCACCCCCCAAAATAACAATAAGAAGAAATGCTCCTTGAGCACCAAATCAGTATATTAGAATGACTTCTGAAGGATCATGTGACACTAAAGACTGGAGTAATGGCTGCTGAAAAATCAGCTTTGCCATTACAGGAATAAATTACATTAAATAAAAAAAAGGAATTAAAATATAAACTGAACTGAAATAAATTTAAAAAGAAATTTAACTGAATTAAATAAAAATAGAATAAAAAACATTAATTAAATTTTTATATTTCAAAATCTTACTTTTTTATCAAACATGCAGCCTTGGTGAGCATAAGAGTCTTCTTTCAAAAACATTAAAAACCCTCAAAATTTAGAAATTGTATTTTTAATATTGCAACAGGATTATTATAATTACAGCTAAAACAAAAAACATAAAAAAATCATAACTTCACATAAAATAAACCTTAAATGAAATAAAAATTATAAAAACACTAAAAAAGTAAAATGACTTAAAAACTGAAGCAAAATGATTTAAAATCTAAATTAAAATGCAAAATAAAAACGGTAACACTTTACAATACGGTTCAATAGTTTACGTTAGTTAACTACTTTATTTAACATGAACTAAGCATGAACAATACTTCTACAGCATTTATTAATCTTAGTTAATGTTAATATCAACATTTACTGATGCATTATTCAAATCAAAAGTTGTGCTTGTTAACATTAGTTAATGCACTGTGAATTAACATAAACTAACAATGAACAACTATATTTTCATTAACTAACATTAACAAAGATTAATAAATGTAATTAATTAATTGTTCATTGTTTGTTCATGATAGTTAATACATTAACTAACATTAACTAATGGAACCTTATTGTAAAGTGTTACCATAAAAATTAATCCACCATAATAGTAATCTTAATGATACTAATCAGTTATTATTTAAAAGCCAAAAAAAAAGATAAATAGATAGAAGAACGTAGAAGACCTTATTTGTCTTTACCACAGAAATAAAGGCCTATATGTTGTGTATATGTAACATGAATCTACAGTGGACTGAGAAAAACTTGAGGCCTGTTGATCTTAAATGTCTGACACTGATCAGCCTAGCAGTGACTCATTGACATTCATCTGCTGTCGAGATACTGTAAGAGCATTGTAACACATCCACCCCTCTACACTCCTGTCTGTTGACACATCAGTTTATGATCTCATTACACAGTCCATTAATTAGCAGTGAATTAGTAAGAGAGAGCAGCCAACAGTGAACACCTGTCCACATACACACTCATGGGTCCTCATGTATGCTCAGCTCATGTGTTAGACCTGTAGTGCCATTCTTTTTGCGTTAACATCTGCCTGATGCCATGCATGTAAAGGGCCCTGTGCCATACCTTACCTCATTGTGAAGCTATGCAGCTTTTTACTCAGGCACCCAAGAGTCCACCTAATTGCACTGGCAATACAGCACAGCCTATCACTTTACTAGCATGTCATTCATCACCATGGCGGTTAATTGACAGGCTCTGCTGTAACGGAAAGAACTGTGTCAGCATGGATAAATGCAGGATGGGCAGACAAATGAAAAATGATGTATAGGTTCAGATGTTTCAATGTGAGGCATACCAGAGGTGTACTGTACTGTAAACCACTTTAAACAGAAAAATTGTAGATGTAAATATAATACTAGAGAAGGTGAAGGCCATAAGTAAGACACAATACGGAGATCCTATAGCCAAATATAGGATGGTGGCTTTCATTGCCATTTGATTTCTCCGTACATCAAAGACCCAAAAAAAAAAACCTGTCATCTTTTATTCACCCTCTTGTTTTTCTAAACCTGTATGACTGTATTACTTTCTACAAAACGAGAATGGTAACCATGGCTGTCAAGCATTTTAAGACTAGATTTTAAGTGACTAAATTAAATTTCACAATCTCACACAATTGTCGCATAATGATGTAGTATTGCTTCAGAAGACAAAAATCATATGGGTGACTTTTGGATCCTGATAGCCCCTGGTCCCCATGCACTTTTATTATGGAAGGGATATGCGAAAAAAAACTCCACAAAACAGCTCCTTTTGTGACCTTAATAATATACTTAATATAGAATATACTTTAGTGTGAACTGAACATAATGTTTTAGGACATTTAATTGCCTTTTAATTGCAATTAAATGAAAATGTATGAATTCAAATTTATAATAAATGCAAGTGCTTTTAAGTGCTTTTTGACCCACATGTACTAACCAGCATTTATGATATATGTATATATCATTACAAATGTGAAATTACAAATATTTAAATACATGACATATATATACACACACACACACACACACACACACACACACACACACACACACACACACACCACACATATATATATATATATATATATATATATATATATATAATATATATACTTTAATGTTTTAATGTTATACTTTATTTTGTATTGATACTTGTATGTCATGTATTTAAACACATTTATAATGATGTTGTAATTTAAAATATATCTTTAAATGTTATTATATAATTTGATGTTCTGTTACAGTTAAAAGTACTGTACTTAACATTATGTTTGTTAATATTAATATGTAACATTAATATGTATGTGTGTGTGTGTGTGTGTGTGTGTATGTGTGTGTCTGTGTGTGTGTGTGTGTGAGAGAGAGAGAGAGAGAGAGAGAGAGAGAGAGAGAGAGAGAGAATCTGCCTGTAAAAACCCAGCTAAAGTCTTTCTTTCTTCTTTTGTGATTTACTGTTTTACATAAAATCATCCGTCATAATGTAAAGAACATTCTGTGAAAATGTAAAGCCATGTCAAAGATTGAAATCATAATAAAAAATATGGTTGAAATCAAATTTTGATGCTTGTTATCTCATAATTAGATTTTGAGACTTTAGCCTGGATATCACAGACAGGGTCACACACACACGCACGCACATATATGAATATGACATTATATTTTACATTATTACAAAGCTAATAAACAAACCAGTACATAGGTCTTCGACCCTGCTCCTGGGGACACACTGTCCTACAAATTTTATTTCCAACATGCTTCAGCACGCCTGGCATGTGAAGTGATCCTGAAGAAGTAGATTATCCAGTTCAGTTTTATTAGATTAGGATCTTAACTCTGAACTACAGTGGGTCCACAGGAGCAGGGTTGAAGACCTATGAGATAATACAAATACAAACTCAACTTAATTAAGAAAAAAAAAAATTAAACATTAAAGTTTACTATAGGTACATATTAATATTATATTATCAAGAAAACATAACATAATATAATATCAAATACAGTTTTTCTTACATACATACTTTTAAGATTTGAAGTACACTACATGTACACATTCAATAAAATCAAGCACACTTCTTTTTCACAAAGGAGTCCTTTAAAATAACTGCTTTGTTTTTCCTCCCCGAAAGGGTCCCCTCTAACCTCATTAAAGAATCATGAAGAACAACTACATTGCTATAAACTTGCTTTCCAAAGGTCATTGAATCCAGGATATGACTCAGATAGTTTAGTCCCAATGTCAGATCCATAAGTGGTCAATAGCTGTACCTGCTGGAACAAACCCAGCAGGCTTGTCTAAGGATGAGACAGGTGGAGGTGACGCTGAGACTTCAGACACAGTACTGGGCTGAGACCTTTCATTAGCAGCCAAAGGCCACAAGGTCAAGTCCTGCCTGAGGGAGTTCTGTGACACAAGCCTAAAGAAACGAGGGGAGGATTTGGTAAATCTCTCTGTCTGTTTGAAGCACAAAGGTCTGTATAAGAACAGGTGCCAAGGGAAAAGACAGAATGGGTCAGAGCGGGTTCATGGAAGAGGGAGTGAATAGTGTACTCGGATTGTCGGGGTGAATTAGAAACAGTAGATATCTACCTTCTTTTCACACAGGGTCAGACACACAGAGAATACCAATAACTTAATTTCAAAACACTTACAAACAATTGTGGCTTGTGACAACAGCAAACCTGTTCACATTCACGCAGCTCTCTTTAAAGGAACAGTTCACCTAAAAGCCAAAATACTACCATCATTTACTCACCCCTCTTGTCATTCCAAGCCTGTATGACTTTCCTGAAACACAATAGGAGAAACCTTACTTTTCCACATCGTTAATAGCCTTCTTGCTGTGACATATGAGGCACAAATCATTTGCATATAATAACCAATTTCACTTTAGGCAGAGTCTGCACACCCTTTTCATTTTTCCCTGTTAATAAGACGAGTGTGTGCTAAAGACCTCTTCCTCTTTAACTAAAAGTCTTCTCTTTGTGCTCTCAGTAGTTAATTTCATTTAAGTGCTTCAATTAAATGCTGTTTTGACGAGGCTGGCATGGAGAGACATGCACCAAAAAAGGATCAAAGCGTATTAAGGAATCTCCCCGCTTCTTGGGAGGTTAATATTTCATTTTCAGCCTAATTTGCACCAAATCAGAAAGACAACGGCAAACCGGGCGACAGCATGCAGCGGCTGTGAGCTTGGACCGGGCATGTCTCATTCCCTCTTATGTAGCTGAGGAAATTAGATTTACCATCTATTTGAGAAAAAATTGATCAGTGATGTGCATGGTATATGCATTTGCTGAGTGTATTTCATAGTTTTGTCCTCTATCACTAACATCTGATGAAAATTCAACTTTATTACAGGAATAAATTACATTTTAAAATATATTCAAATAAAACAGTTATTTGAAACTGTGATAATATTATATAAATGCAACCTTGGTGAGCAAAATCATCTGAATGGTGGTGTATGTACAGAATATTAAAGCAACAAAGCTGACCCAAACAATTCAGAAAAACAAAAAAGCTATTTGAACAAATCCTCAAATAAATAAAAAAGACTAAATTTAAACAGGAAATTATATCATTTTAATAAGAAAATGCAAATAATAAATTATAAATAAGTAATAAATATGTGAACATTACAGAGTGAGAGCAGGGTTGATTTTTCCTGGAGCAAAGAGCAAGTGTTTTGAAACTCGGAGTGTCTGTATTTTCTCTGGCTCATGGAATCTTTCTCTAATCAATGGAAAATCTAGAGTGGTGGACATTGAGATACAGTAGAATTGCTGTCGTTCCAGTCCACTCAGATACTCTATTCCAGTCGTTGCTTGGCAACACATAACATTTGATGCTTTGGCTTCTTTTGGAACTATTTTTGTTGGCAGACAAGAAGAGCTAAGTAACTGGCCAGATTTTATCTGAAACATAAGTTACTTGATATTAACTTCTGTGTTACAGCAATACTGACAATGTTTCCAGCATCCCACCACCACTCCAAGTACATCTCATTCACAATTATGCATTTGGAAGATGATTTTATCCAAAGTGACTTGGATTGGATTGGATAAACATTATTAATCCCCAAAGGGAAAATTACATGTCACAGCACAAAATAATCAACAATAAGTAATAAATAAAAAAAAGCATTCTCCAACAACAAGTATTTCCCAGTATCAATTTCACAAAGCAATATGATTACAAAGTGATTGTATAATACAGTCTAACATCTTGTATAGCACTGATTGTATAGTTTCAACAGCAGTTGGTAAAAAATACTTTCCAAATCACTCCATGTGACAGCGGGGTTGAATTAATCTTGAGCTAAATGTACTCATGGGCATGAAGGGGGTGGCAATCATGATTCATCATAGAGACCCATCTGTCAATCATTCTATCTCCTCTATGGTGGGTAACACACTCCCCTCAACAGAAACCTGACTTACATTGCATTCAAGGTATACAATTTAGGCAGTCCCTGGGAATCGAACCTATGACCTTACCGTTGCTACATTCTAAAAAATTCTGTAAAAAATAGGGCATAATAAATAAATATGAATACTGCATCAATATTTACAGGTATTTTATTTGTGTTTTGAATTTTATATATATACGTAGCTGTTAGGCCTTTTATTGAGAGGTGTGTGCCTTTCCAAATAATACCCATTCAAAATCACCACTCGAAGTGTAGTACCATCTACAAGCAATATGAATGCTCCTGAGCAAAATTTCAACTGCCCCAGAAAAGGGTATGAATACTTATGCAATCTACTTATTTCAGTTTTTGAATTTTAATCAATTTGCAAAGTTGTCACAAATCAGTTTTTTGCTTTGTCGTCATGGTGTATGGAGTGTAGATTGATGTGGGGGAAAAAGTTATTTAAAGCAGTTTAACATAAGGCTAACATAAAAAAGTGAAAAAAAAATTCAGGGGTATGAATATTTTTCATAGGCACTGTATATGTGTATTATATATATATATATATATATATATATATATATATATATATATATACGTACAGTCTTCATGAATTGAGCTGTCCATGAGGGTATTTAGCCCTAGACTTTCATCTCACACAAGTATTAAATAAAAATGTGAACTCATGAATAAGAGACAAATGGCTCTCAAAAGGATTCTCAAGACCAAGAGACCAAAACCAGTCATTGAATTTTGCCTTTAAAAGGCAAGTCAGTTCATTTTATACTGATTTATACTATTTCTATTCATGCAAGTACAGCTCATATCTACTTGAAAGGGGAAATAAAAATCTCTGAAATTCAAGATTAAATCCAAATAACATATTTTAAATCATAACATCTGACAACAATATTACCATAAACTGCTTAGACAATTAACTTGTTTTAACCTCAAAACAGGGACTACAGATGGCATATTGAACATTATGATTTCTCTCTCACACACAAACACACACACTGTCACGAAGACTGTCTATGAACTTCAGACTGTTACACATCACCCTAGACTACATTTCCCATGTTCCATTGCACTAATCACAAGTTCACCTGAAACCAATCACACACAGCTGCTACCAATTACACACGGTATATAATCAGTCTCACACCACCATTCAGGGCCAAGTATTGTTTAGCATTTATCACTGTGATGCTCATGTTTATGCTCATGTTTACAGATTACCCCTCTTCTCAAGCCCTCTGGATGTTGTTTGCCAATCATTGACCCACACTTGCCCTAGGAATACTCTATGTCTTGTCCTCGATTTACCTGTGTGCCATTGTCTGACCCTTGCCTGTTTTGACCATGTTTAAGAATAAAGCTTTGCGTATGGATCCGCACCTCTCACGTCTCTTCAGCCGTGTTACACACACACATGTCTGGTTCACTATCCTTGTGGGTACTCCCCATAGGCGTAATGGTTTTTATACTGTAAAAACCTCAATTTAGGTCCCCACGGTGACACAAGTCCCCATGAGTTGGTGTGTATTTAGGTTTAAGTCCCCACTAGTATAGAAAAACATGTACACACACACACACATCTTCTCTCATAATGTCTCTTGTCACAATGTAAAATCATCCAAAAGATCTGGTTTATAGCACCCCCTAGAGGAGTGTATGTGTTTGCATGTCTATTTGAAAGAGGCGGATGATGGGATTCAGATTAAAACGCTGACTTTATGTCTGGTAATCTGGATTAAATCCCGTAGGGACAGAACTAAACAACACTGGCTGAGATCTGTATATGTGAGTGTGGGAGTGAGTATTAGTTTTGATTGGATTGAGGCTGGGGATTTGTGTATTTAAACTGAGATTACCAATCTGATCCAGCCTTTGAAAGCTCTCTACACACTGAGACAGGGGAAAGAGGTCGCTTTCTTTGGCCCTGTTAGCTGTAACCTTCTCTCTGAAGCTCTTCTGCTAGCAAAATCTGCCCTGTGTTTTATATGTGCGCTGAAACAGCAGACTGTGGCAGTTACAGAAGAGTCTAACATTTCTACAACCTGACAGCAGAGATGTGTGTGTGTGTGTGTGTGTGTGTGTGTGTGTGTGTGTGTGTGTGTGTGTGTGTGTGTGCATTCATACATGTATGAATTTAATTGTGTTTGAGTGTCTGTCAGTCTGGTTTAAATGCTTGAGCTATAGTGTTTCAACAGTGCCCTCTGCTGTCTGTTGATAACATAGCAGTACATAAATGCTCATTCACACACTCCATAAACAGAATCCACAATAAATGGAAAAAGTACAGTTGCTCCTCTGTGATTAGATTTAGCATCTAAAGAAATAATGAAGTCCTTGAGAAATGTTGTTGCTGTAGACCGGTAGCTTCAGCGCTGTGGTGAGCTCAGTAACAGCCAAGTGTGTGTGGTTATAGGCCTACTCATTGATTATATGTCAGTCTGATCTCCACTGAGTGCCCATTACAGCAGACAAAGCCAGATGAATACACACACACTACCATAACACACACATACCAGGTTACGTTAGTTTTAAGTCATATTTTTCTTCTGTTGTTAGCATGCTTTACTGACATCATTTAGCGTGATAAGAATCATATGGTGTTGTGATATATTAAGGGTTTTGTAACTCTCTCAAGGAAACATTCATATTAGTGTTAAGGAATAGCTAGATAAATTAGCAGAGCCAATATAACCCAAAGTATGCTTCAGCCTATGCTAGGGTAAGGTTACAGAGCGTGTGGCATAAATTTCATCATAAGCATATTAATAGTACTGAAAATAGGTTACAACAAACTAGTGTGCTAAAATGTTGTAACCTACTGTACACAGAAATTTATATTTAGCTAAATATGTTGCTGTTACTTACTATAGCCCTATAAATTCATCTTCTTTAGTTTTATTAGTTGTATTTGCTGACTTTACTGTAAATAGATTCCATTAGGTAGTTTTAATTACTTTTTGTTAGTAGCTTGTAACTGCTTTTTCAAAAAGATAGCTTGACCGTAGCTACTACTGAACATTACTTCACACACATACACACACACACACACACACACACACACACAATGGGGGCATCTGCTGTTTGGGTAAAAAAAAAAAAAATAGAATGAGGCTGACAGTAAAAAAAAAAAAAAATGAGAGAGAGAGAGAGAGAGAGAGAAAGAAAAGATGATGAGAGAAAAATATAAGCTTGATGACAAAATTCTACATGACAGTTAGCCTGCAGAATTAAAAGAGCTCTGGTGGGAAAATGACAAAGATGACAGAAAATGTATCAATGGCAGATTAAGGATGAGAGGATGTATTTTCTTGGCTCTTGTTTGAATTCTTTTTGTTTAATCTTTCATAATAGATGATCAAAATGAATCATAATGGAGCCTGTCATCAACAATTGAATGAAAAATGTTAAGTTTGTGTGTGATGTGCTCAAAAGACTTCTAGCCCAGCTAACAGATTGAAGGGAAACTTTATTTATTTATTTATTTATTTATTTATTTATTTATTTATTTATTGGTTTATTCATAATTGATAGTCTTCTGCATTTAGCATGCAACCAAACAAAAGGATACAAACTGAAAATAAGGATAACACTTTATTTTTGGGTTACATGCATATTACTAGAATATTAATTGTTTATTAGTGCTAATTAAGCACATATTAATGCCTTATTCTACAATCCTACCCAATACCTAAACTTAACAACTACCTTACTAACTATTAATAAGCAGCAAATTTATTAGGAATTTATTGAGGGAAAAGTCATAGTTAATAGTGAATAAGTGTTCCCTATTCTAAAATGTTACCAAAATTGGATTAACATGAAAAAAGGAGAATTCAAGTGTTTCCTATCAAAGTATATCACACCTTAAATTTGGCATGAAATGAAATTTATCTACTGTCTAAATGCATGTTATTAACCTTATTGTGAATAAATATGCCGAACTCGCATAAACCTTTCCACTATTATTCAATCCACTCTATTTTTTACCTCATAATTTTTTAATCAAAATGTCATAACTTCTCTCTGGTGACGTATGCCGAACTCGCATAAACCTTGCCCCTTTCATACAATCAACTGCAAGTTAAAATTCACATCTTCCTCCATCCAGTCAACAACCAATAAATTATCTTTGAATAGAGAAAAAAACACTCTTTTTCCACTCAGGAAACATGCTGTGAAGTTTCTGTTCTGACAATCACATGCACCATTGATCTTCATTCACTTCAGCTCTATTTGAGAACAATGCAAAGCCTCTCTCTTTAAGACATGTGGGCAGAGCTTCACTCATGTGCCCAGCAATTAACCATGAGCATCGTCAGGCAACTCTGGCAGTCTGTGGGCACAGCAGGGATGGGTCCTTGTCTGACTAACAGCTGGAGTTAGCTGTGTGTGTGTGTGTGTGTGTGTGTGTGTGTGTGTGTGTGTGTGTGTGTGTGTGTGTGTGTGTGTGTGTGTGTGTGTGTGTGTGTGTGTGTGTGTGTGTGTGTGTGTGTGTGTATTTGTTTGCCTGTTTGGAAGGAGGTATAATTGGGATTACAAGCTGTAATCAGAAGTCGTGCTGACTGCCCCACTTTTTGCTGTATATCTGATTCATTTGAGTGAAAGAGCCTCATGGTCTTGGTCTCAGCCAATCATGAGAAGGAAGGAGAGACAAATTATTACTCTCTTTATAGTCTTTTCTTCATATATTTTCACATCAAACTCCCACTTCTTTGTTATGGGAACATCAGTCAATCAGTCACATGTTGTGCACTAATTATGTTAATGAAACTTATTGGTTTACATTCACATTTACTAAATATGACAATATTTATTTCTTCTTTCTAAAGGCCATATTAAAATCATATTACACAGCTCTCTGGAATAATACTCCGGAACAGAGTCACCGTGAGCTATAGGTTATTAATTGATGGAATATGCTTTAGTTAGAGCTATCAGTCAACATTATTATTATTATTATTTTTAATTTTTTAATTTATTAAAAATTTTTTTTTAAATAATCATGTTCAACAGTGAAATTTTATTAAAAATAAAAACTACATTAACCATGATTCTGCAGAAAAAAAACTCAACTATTTAGAGAATTGCAACAAGCAAATTGCACCACAACAAAAACATTTTAGTGAACAACATACACACATTACACATTAACAAAACACACTAAACTATATATATATACAAATAACATCCATAAATCAACAGCTCTATAATCCTCAAATGATCCTCAACAGTTCTATATTTCTCAATTGGTTTTAATTCAATTATTTGCAGTGCTTTTTAATCCTGTCAGGATCCTAATCACAGGTTATTAGGATCCTAATCACTGTTAATTGTATCTTATTTTCTTCTATTGTATTATTCTGTTGTATTTTATTCAGTTCCAACAACAACATTAAAAAAAAAATAAATAAAAAAAAAAAAACCAAATAAAAAGCAAAAAAAATCTCAAACAAAAACAAAAACTTAATGAAAAGCAAATACTTTCCAGCTCATAATTAGTTTTAAAACATTTAATGGAATTTTGTTGTTTTTATCACACATAATATTTTCTAACAATATAAATGTTTTTTGAATGCACATTGATGTATAATTACCTTTATAATTCAAAGGGTCTCTCACAAGGGTCTCTCTCAACTAACATAAAGCTACAAGAGCACCTTCCGTTCTAGATTCATGTCTCAGTGTAGCTACAGATACAGCCCACCCACATTAGTTTGGGTAATTAATCTTTTCTTTTTTTCACTAGCTACAACTTTGGCTCAGTATTTTTGGATGAGAAGAAACATCGTTTTCATTACAAAAACCACTGAAAATGAGAGATGAGAGTCTCATTAACCAACAGCTGTGTGGTGATGATGAGATTCACAGAGAGGAAAAAAGGAAGGAAGGAAAGAGAGATGGAGAAAATAATGGAGCAAATCAAAGTTGTGTAAACTGTACTATATGTGCATGTGTTCTTGATGCAGATTCTTCATCATTCAGAGATTTATTTAGCATTATCAAAATTCTGTGATTTTAATATGGTTGCTATTAAATGCCTAATAATTCTGTAATTTAAATTTAAATTAATAGCATGAATAGTTAAAAAGGAAATATCATTTCTTCACCAAATCAACATATACACAATAAACCATGAAATAACCCTCTTTCTAGTATCTCACTCCTGCTTGCTGGTTGTCATCCTTGATTTTTGGCAGTATCATTATCATTAGCTCTACATAAAACAAAATAAGTCAATAGTGAGTCCCCACCATGACAGAAAAACAAATGCACGTGTGTGAATCAGTGGGTGTTAATCCCACAATAATCTTGGCAAGGGTGCTGCAGTTTTTCGTTCCTGCACAAATACTAAGACCACCAGTTTGAGGCCGAATGACTCTGAACCTGTAAATCAAGGACAGCTGAATTACAGAAAGTTGATAAGTCTCTTGTTCTGTGTTTGATCCATCGCTGCCTCCTGTGGTTATCAACAGAAGAGAGAGGATCATCATCATTATTATTGCATGTGACACTTTAACAAGACGCTATCATCAATCTTCTAACTGCTTGTCAATAATAATGAAAAGGGACTCATTTTCAAATCCTAAAAATTAGTATGCCAATTTAAGAACAACTTTTTAGATCCTAAAAATGAAAACATGCCAATTTAGGGTCCGGATTACAGTACAGAAGCAAAAACTCACTGTAACTCCACAGTAACAAACAAGCTACTTAGCAGCAGTAAGTTACAAAGGTACTGCGAGTTTAGAACATTCTCGCCATCCAGTGGTCAAAAGTATAAATTGCATTTAAATTGGCTTTCCCTTTTTCTTAATTTATTTCATCAGGCTTAAGTTAACTCCAGAGTTCAGACATAAATAAAATGCAACACAAAATCAACAAAACCAGAAAATATAAAGATAAAAATTCAAAAACAGAACACATGACCAACATGAAGTGAACATGTCTGTGGTTCTCTGCCTGAGGTTTTGGGCCCTGTGTTGAGTATAGGTTTATTGCTCCTGAAAGGCCAGTGATCATGCTTTCAGATCAATTTCTTTGTGCAATAGTTAGAACAAAAACATACATGTCACTTTCGCTTTCAGAGAAACTGTCATGTGGCCTCTTTTTCTTATGGATGTATATAAGAGACATACCACAGACCGAAGATTGAGCAATACAAAAGGCATAAACTTTGTTAACACGTAAACAAGGCTAGTGATTTATGACTGACACCTGTGAAAAAATATGTTCAGTTTATTTCTATATCTCAAAAGGAGAAAGAGAAATGAGAAAGAACTTCTATTTTAAAAAAAAAAAAAGGAAAAAGAAAAGGAAAAAAAGTAGAAGAATCAAGATTTTAGAAAGCAAGATTTTAACTTTCATTTTTATTTCATAATCTAATTCGACTGATAGTACACTTAAAACACTGTGAATATGATTGGAACGCAGGAGAAAGTGCAATATGCATGGAATGCAAGAGATGTAATCAGGAAATAACTGTGGAATTATTCCCAAAACAGAGAAAAAAAGTCAAGCAACCTGTTGTACACTTCAAAACTTTCACGTTTAAAATAATATCTAATTCTTTTTAACAGACCTCGATTCATAGTTAATGGCATGACAGTCAACATTAAAGTCAAGCCAGACAAGTCATGTCACAAAAATACCTACAAATAATTCTACATTTATGTATAATAATGATAAATAGATTTCTAATGCTTTCTAATTGTGAATGAAAGTACATATGAACCAGCTCTCTTATAACGTCTGTGTGGGATACAATCCAAATAAAAGAACCCATGACCTCTGTGTCTGTGATAGTTTGTATAAACACAAACTGAAGTACTGAACAGACCCACTGATGTGTATTTTGACATTTAGATTATGGATGAACACACTTTATCTTTGAGGATGCATAAAAGCCACTAATAATAGCAATCAACAAATAATGAATGTACGCAGAAATCACAGGGTCTATTTAAATCTGTGTATTTCAATAAAAAACAGCATCTGTTCATTAAAAACAAATCAGGCTTGATAGACTTTCTTGGAAGATAAACTTATCCTTATCCTCTGAATTGTAATGTTTTACTTTCAGTTATTGTATTTTCATGAATTATTTTAATCACTGACAGATGGAAGGAATAGAGGTGAGGTCTAAGTGACCTTCTCTCTCTTGAAAGTAAAAACCTACGCATTTGATCCAATTATCTCAAGCTTCAAGTGGAAGCTTCCAGCAGATTCTCAGCTATCTCACAATGGAAACTTGGTTTCATGATTTGGATTCCTGACAGTTTTAAAGAATTTTTAGTTAAAACAAACCAGACACTTAGTTGACTGATTGGTATTTTAGTGTTCAAAAATTGCTATTTGGTGTCTTTTAGCAAATGGAGAATTGGTTCCATGATTAAAATAAAAGTCTTATGATTTGGATTCAAGAACTGTTTAGTTAAAACAAGCCAATACAAACATCTACACAATATCACATTGGCATTTTAGTGTCTTTTAAAATATGCTATACAGAGCATTGCGCTGATTACGAATTATGAAAAAGAAATAATAGGCAGAGAATTTTTAGGTTTGACGATAAAATGTTTAACATTTTTATTCCATATTTCACAGTAACATGTTTTTGTTGTCAGGGGATTTGAAACTAAAAACAAGAGCTGAGGTCAGTTTATTAAAATGATTTAAATTTGAATTAAAACAAGAGTAAGATTATGAGGTATTAATGTAGAATCATTCAAACGGTCCACATTTTCTTTCTCCCAACCACGGAGGTCCACGTTGACCTTTCCTGTGTAGAACATAAGAAAATCATTTAATTCTTAACCGCAAAGTAAACTGTGGAATTTATTTATTAAATTTATGCCTATATTTTAAATGTTTATAAAAGCCTGTGTTTTTAGGTAAATGAACTTGCGCCACTTCTGAGAACTGGCTAAAGCAATGAAATCATTTGCTGAACTCACCCATTAGACCAGAGGGTAACTGGCTGCAGTAGCGATGCCACATTGGTTGTTCTTGTTCCTGGACATCAGGATGTAGCCATTTTCACCCCATCCCAGACCCCAGCTAAAATCACAGCAGTTTGGGGTATTTAGTTGTTTTGTCTCTGTTCTTTTGTGTACTGTTTTTTATTATTATTATTATTATTATTATTATTATTATTATTATTATTATTATCTAATTGCTTTTTTCTTAACCTGTTCTTGACGATCCAATAGTCCTCTCCACTCAAACTTCCATATCCAACAGCCAGGACGCCATGATCTAAGTCAGAGCTGCTGCATCCAGGCTCATCGTAGATACCTAGAAACATTATTTATTAAATTAGCCAGCAAATTTCTAATTAAAAGCTAAAAAAATAATGAATAAAAATGTCACATTTAAAATCTAACAGCTAAAAAACAGGTGATGACACTTACCTGATTCATATAGCTGAAAGCTGCTGTGCCCAGCATCGATGGCAACAGATACAGGGCCGATTGTGGCAACAGCCTCCTGTAGTGCACTTTCATCCCCACTGGCAACATCAACATATCCTGTGCAGGTGGCACCCATAGTGCTTGGGTTATAACGGCACTGATCATCCTGCGTGGAGAATATTGATGAGCAAGAATGATTCAAATTCTTTTCATAAATCAGCTGAAGCATTAGAGTCAGAATGATTTATTATTAGGACTAACAGTGGCCTCATAAGGGTAGGACTCCTCTGTATCCAGACCCCCATTGGCTTCAATGTACCGGAAGGCCTGGTCCATCAATCCACCAGCACAGCCCATGTTCCCAAAAGCACCAGAGCAGTCCACCAGCTGCTGCTCACTTAGGGACACCAGTTTCCCTGTCTTCTTGAATGTCTGACCCTCCAGGGAACCAGTCTGAGAGACATAAGAGGGAGAAAGGTTAAGAATGCTGAAATGGACTATATGGATTCAATAAGCATATAAGATCTGTTTATAAAGGCAAAAATGTGAGTCTTACTGCACTGAAGGCCCAGCATGATCCACAAATCTTCTGATCTTTAACATCGGTCACATAGCCCTTGTCCCTCCAGTCCACGGAACTGGGAATCACAACGGCATCCTTCAGCCGGAAGAATGTAGCACCACCACGGGCCTTCGTGTTATTCATGGAGCCCAGGCATCCACACAACTCCACATTCCTCAATTCCCCAATACACTAAAAAAGGAAAAAATAAAAAAAAATCAAAAATTCTAAATAAAAAAATAAAAAAAAAATTAAATGAATTAGAGCATTCATTTTATATATTATATGAATTTCTATAACTTTATTAAAATATAAAAAGATATATAATAAAAGAACATTAAAAATACACTACACATTCATCATCAATTTTCTCACATATTTATATGATGATTATTATGTGTGTGTGTGTGTGTGTGTGTGTGTGTGTGTGAGTGTGTGTGTGTGTGTGTGTGTGTGTGTGTGTGTGTGTTTTAATTTTTACCATGTCAGCAAAGTATGTCATGCCAAGCCTGTAGGATTTGATGCCCTGATCTGCCATCATGTTGTGGACCAAAACCAGTTTGCGATTGGACAACCAGGTCTGCTTTCGGTGAGACTCTTCCTTCACAGAAAGGTAGGTTTTACCTGATACACACAAGCACAAGGTTTTGCTGTTAAAATATTTTTAACAGACATTTGTAAAAAAATAAATAATAATAATAATAATAATAATAATAATAATAAAATAAAAAATATATATTTAGTGTGTTTAAAATATTAAATTAATTAAATGTGTGTACTAAATAATGCTAATATTTGCAAATGATATTTGACAGAAAATAAATATCTTAAATACATTTTAATACAATGAATTTGATTATAGTCATCCGTAATGTTTAAAATATAATTTCACAATTTTCATTATAAAGTTTCATGTTTAAAAAACATGAAAAAATTATTTGACTGTCAAATAATTTAACAAATAATTTTGTCTTTTTTTAATGTTCAGGTATCTCCTGAATTTATTTCTGATATTCTGATTCAACCAAAGACATATTTTCACTTTCCTTACGCAACCTGTATACCTGTAACCCTGGAAAAGTTACTCTGTGTCAAGTGCTGAGTTAGATTAAGTCATTTCTCATATACACTAGAAAAAAAACCTGAAGTGAGAAAGGACACAGATAAGAACTCTTCTGTCTTTAAAGGACCGTCTGAATGGCTTCTGTGTCTGTTATGTCTAGTTTAGTATTCAGCCAGTGAAGAGAACCTGATGAATCTCTTTTCCTAAGATTTTAAAGAAGATATAGATAAAACTAAAGAAGGAAACTCTCTTACCAAATTTCATTTTCCATGCGTGAAACTCCATGTCTTCTAGAGAAAGACTGGCAGCACTGGCAACAGCCAGAAAAGCAGCAGTAACAACCAAAAACCTCATCCTGCGCAGAGAAAGAGAAGAGACAAGTGTGAGGTCAGCCAAAGGTGCACAAGATAAAATAGAACAGCGTGTCTTACGTCACTTTTGCATTTTTTCTGTCACACTCCCCCACATTTTTCCTCAAATAGTAATAAAAAAAAAAAAAAATCTGGTAAAACCTGAGTACTTACTTGTGATGGTTCATAGGATATATGTTTCCTTAATGTCAGACACCCGGCCTGTCAGTGTTTACCAGAATGAAGAGTTTATATAGGAGGTTTTGGAGTGTCTGATCAGGTGCCTGTCATGAACCCATAAAATAAGTGATGCTGAGTGCAAGAGAAAAAAAGGGGAAATTACATAACAAAAATTGTATGTGACTAGTAAGAATGTAATGCTGGGGAACACGCTGTGTGGAGGGAAGTTTCCTGTCAACATCAACTGGAGATTCTTTTCTTCTTTCTTTCATCTTTTACAGTGTATTTGTTTGACTGTGTCTCAGCAGTATATGAGCTATGTGATTTTATTAATTAAGTTATTCAAGGCACATAAAAAAAAAAAACCTGTTAGCAGTCATGCCAATGACAACACCGCAAAACATCAGTCATAAATATTTTGTTGAAGTTGCCAATTTTCCTGCAATTCCAGTAACAAACTGCATGTGACATATTCTTTCAGAACTGGCATGCATGTGTATATATGTGTCTATGTCTATATGTGTGCGTGTGTGTATACAGGCTTAGCTATATGGCCTGAGGAAACATTTTGACTTCATCTGAAAAATCCAGGAAACATTTTCTTTTGTAACAAAAATTATATAAATAAGGATTTTACTATATATAGTGAAAATGACTTCAGGGGAAGCTTAGCGGAAGCTTTAAGATAAAGTACAGGTAAGATTAACATAATTTCAAACTAATATCTCATATCCAAACATGTTAGAAATGGGATAATGTTACAGAGAGGTCTTCTAAAGGAGGTGAGGACAGGCTCACTGTACATTGTCTAGTGACAACAAAAGTCTATTACCCTTTTAGTAAGCATGTGAGTGAATTTGTGTAGGTTGGTATGGCTTTCTCTGCCCCTGTAACTTCGTAGCTCAGATTAAAATGTATACCTAAGGATGAAGGCAACTATCATATGGCTGAATGTAAATAATATTATGTGATTGAGTGTCGTTTCATGTAATCAATCCATGAGCTGATCAAACAAAAACATGATTACAAGAAACGTAGCATTACTGTTAAAAACTTTAAGAGTTTTAATGTATAGCCCTGCAATACAGGCAATGTTTATGTTAACCCAAGAACACAAAGTGAAAGTCAATCAAAATTAATTAAAAAAACTCTCAAATATCATCAACTTCCCTGTCAACACATTCTCACATGCAATTTTCCACGTTTTTTCCTACACATACTGTGATGATTATATCAGGGTTTTTCTTTTAACTCATTCTCTCTTCTCTGCATGTAGGCATTGTGATTTGTGTGGCGTTTGATTTCCTGTTAATGTAAAATACCATTTGAGTGGGAAGATTCAGATTACTTTGAAACACATAGATCACACGCAGACATCCTGTTTACTTCAGTCTTGGAAAAAATTGCCTTATTAACATATCTTCCATCATTCTGCAACACCTGCCCTTTTTCTCATGATTCTCTTTTTTCTCTTTCATATTGTCTCATAATATATTTTTGGCACTATCTCAGATCATGATGTGAAATATGGACTCAAGGCCACTTTAAAGTTCATTAATGTTGAGCAGAGTTGTGGTTTTAGGGTAACATGCTGCAGTTCTCTTAATGACAACTGGAAAATGACTCTTTTCTGTTGAAGTGGACAAAAGTACAGATCTCATTTTGTTTTGTGCGTGTGTTTTGTGGTGGTTTAAAATGTATCTGTGTGTGGTCATGTGTTAGTGCTTAGTGTACATTTTATGTATGTATGTGTGTGTGTGTGTGTGTGTGTGTGTGTGTGTGTGTGTGTGTGTGTGTGTGTGTGTGTGTGTGTGTGTGTGTTTATCTGCTGCGTGTGTATCTTGTTTGTGCATAAACATGTTTTGTTCCTCACCAGATGACAGAAAACCACTTGCTTGCTGTATTTCTGATCACATGTTTGAAGTATACAAACTTGTGTCAAGTGACTGACTGTATCTGTGTCCTAAAAAGCTATGATATGATCTGCTAACAAAAAAATATTTTCTCATAAGAGTTTTTTACCATCTAACACACGAATGCCATTTAACAACAATATAACTTGTTTCTCAACCAACACAAATAATACTTCGCGACTGACCTACAAATCAGAGTTTGTGGTTGTTAAGTTGAGCCTTACCACTTTTTTGCATCATTTTGTATACTATAATAACTGTATTATTATTTGTTTTATGCAATTTATATGTAAATCAGCATTTTTGATTTTTACACCATTTTCCACCAAGTTTGAAAATCAATTACAAAAACTGACCTGTAGAGGTCGTTTTTGTTTCTGGTAATGTAAGTGTGAAACACCTGACAAAACCTTAAAGGTCACATACCATTTAATGTACTTTCTGAATAATGTCCCAAAGCTTGAATGGCTCACACTTGAACTGATTATGAAATGATTCTGTGTTACTGTCTTCCTCCAATACTGTAAAAGTACAGTAACGTATTAAGTGAGAAACCCAATCACTGCACTTCCTTGTTCTTGTTCTAGCCTATTTATTTAAGGAACTTTGTGGCAAGTATTTTTATTATTCATAATCAATTTATTATTTATATATTCATAATCATCTTTCTGTTTTAGCTTATAACATAAATATAAATAGTTCCTGTTGACAGACAGAGATTTTGTACCAGCTGGCTGTCATGTTTTTTGGCAGGGTAGTCTTAGAGAAACCAACTATCCATGCACCCGTTTATAATTTCATGACCAGACAAGAGTGAGTTTGAGCCCTACAACATCAGTGATAAGCCTGGAACATCTTTCCTTCAAGAGGAACATAAACACAGTCTGATCAGTATCAAATCTGGGCTACAGCAGCCTATCATTACACAACATACAAAAGAGAAATGAAGGCTTTCTGTCAGTGACCTTCATGTCTGTAACTAACATGTTAGCTGGAAATTTTTCTTTGGTTCACGCTCATAACCATACACATCTTTTAGAAATTAGAAAAAGGCCATGACAAGAACAAGGCAACATATTTAAATGCATGTTTAATATGGAAATACAAACAAGTTCTTAGATTTTCAGTCTTAACAGAACAAGTCTGTTCACTTTTAATTCAATAAAGTAGACCCACATAACAAAAAAATACACCAAAAATAACTTTCCACTTATAACAACATTTATGGAACCTTGTCAGTTCTATACAGTGGTTCATTAACTTGGAAAATCACATCATTTTATTTCACTCTTTTATAAAGTATGGTTTATTAATTCTTTGTGTTCTCTCAGGTTTACTGTAGCTGTTTCACACCATAGCACGGTTTCCAAGAGAAGAAAAAAAAACTAACAGCACTGGCCGTAAGTGTATTTTAATTGAAACATAAATACTACTGTAGATATTTATATATAAATAAAAATACTGTACATGAGAAGAAAAAATAATGCAAAGAAACAATAAAAACACATTGCTGCCATCCTTATTCAATCAAAATATAAACAGTCAGATTTTTAGAAAATATATCATTTTGTGTATATACTGCACCATGCAATGTTTCTTACATCTCACCGTCGAAACAAAGAACTGTAGAGGGCAAGCTGGATTTTTACACCACAATAAATTAATTTTAAAAAGATCAAAAAGAGAAAAACAGATCAAAAAACAGAAAGACCATGTGGTCTAGCAACCCTGCCTCCCCAAGGTGTTCTCTCATCACCCTATGTTCATATCTCCATGGTGCACACAAATAGTCCTGGAGCGTGTTCAGAGCGTGTGCTGTGCTGGAGAAGAGAGCCGCTGTGTGTGGGGGCTAAAGAAACAACGGTTCAGCTACAATGGGCCAAACTGCAGACTTTAATTGGATGGTCGATGAAGGGCTTCTCATTAAAACCAGTAGAGCTCCTTCCCTTTCTTGTGATGCTGGAGACCTGCGGTGCAAAGCAGACATGAACACAATGGCTGAAAACAAGGAGGACCCATTCACACACACAATTTCCATGGTGGCTGCAAGCCGTCTATATAATAAGCACCAACAACTGAGGCCAAACAATCCATTTCCTGCCATTAACCTGGAGGGTGTGTGGCTTGCTTGCTTTTAACTTAATTCATGCACTTTTCTAAATAGAACATTGTGAAAATTTGATCTGTAATTTGCTGGTAAAGTCTCAGTTAGTTTGGAAAATGAAGTTCTGTAGCACATATGAAAACTTAATAGCTTTGTTTTCCAAACTGAGAGTTCACCAGCAAATTACTGATGAAGTTTCCACAATGTTCAGTTTAAAAAAGAAAAATAGCTAAAATGCTAGAGCTAAAAAAAAAAAAAAAAAAAAAAAAAATTGTGAGCAGTTTTATGTATTTTTATGTGTTATATTTTATGTTTTTATATTTTTACTTATTATGTTTTATGTATTGTACTCTTGTGTCACAGATTGCAACTGCCTTAAATGGTTAATCATGAGACACATCTCTGGAATTATAAGTAATTCTATGGATCTCTCTACAAAATAGGTTTGTGTCCATTTTATATGTGTAAAAATGAAGTTTGATGAATAGCTGATCCTGACTTAGACTATTTGATAATATAGGCATTTTTGATGTTGCGCAGCCAGGTTATACAGCAACTTTGCAATTTTTTCCTTTTTTAAAACCAAAACCAATAATAAAAATAAATAAAAAACATAAAAATAATAATAATAAGTACACTCTTCAGGGACTTTAAATTCTTCTTTTTTTATCACATTTTGTTGCTTCTTTTTTTTTTTTGTGGGGGGCGATTTTAAGATGTTGCAAAGATTTTGTTTAATAAACAGTTGATAAATGTTCATTGGAAATTTCAGCATTAGAAAATTACAAGAAGCACCTTGTATTTTTATGACCTTGAACCATAAACCATAAACCCTTTCTGAACACATAATTATATCTCTAAATATTAAAATGTATTCATTTCTCTTGAAATGTCACAATGCAATTTATTTAATTTATTCATATTTAAATTATGTAACATTTAAATACATTATTTATCTAGAATGTTAAAATGTTTATTTTTTAATATCATTAAATATTCATAGTCATTAAATATGAAAAGCACAAATTTTATAAAAAAAGATTAACTACAGTAACCTCAGTATTTGCATTTTATTCCCCCACATGAGATCCCCTTACCTGGTTCCATGTTGAGGGCCAGACTTTGTGCCACTTCCCCAGGCGGAAGCAACCCTGGCCATGATGGGGTGGGTTCCAGCTTTCCCACATCATAATGCCCGGGCAGCGTCGAAAGATGAGGCGGCCGTACAGCAGGCATTAGTAGGGGTCCGTAGTGGGCATCCAGCCCAGGAGGGGAGTACAGTTCATGGAGGGACCGTGGGGGGGCATAGGGCTGGCTCTGAGAGTAGCTCCAGGACTCTGATGGGTGCGGGTGAGCGTGTGAGTGAGGCAGACCCGGGTGCAGGGCCTGGGAGTAGGGGTCCATAGCATAGCTAGGAATGCCTGTAGGATCACAGTGGGGTCGGCTGGGTGGAGAGGGGTAGTTACTGTCCCAGAAAGATGGAGGGAAACTGCGCTGACTGCTTGAGGATGAAGCATCTAAAGTGGAGAGAAAAGAAAGAGAATGATAAAGAGAAACAGAAAGCAAAGAGCGTAATGTAATGTTAGCAAAGAGAGAAACTTCTGTCAATTTTGATTTACAGTGGGTATCATATTTTGTTGTTTTGCAGCCAGTTTTTGTTTTATCTAGCTGTATTTACTCAGTGCAACTTACAATGTCCAAGTGAAAGATGTAACAACAACATAAAAAAAAAAAAAATAGAAAACAGAAGCAGTGAGTTGGAAAAAAGGATCACCCCTCTCCTAAAAATTGTTTCACCTTCATCTTCACCTTCTCAATGGCACACAAAGCTATTTGACTTTAAACTATGATCTTCTGTATTTTGATTGGATCAGCATGAAAAGAGCTGTCCGGGGCCATTTCAGTCCTCCTTGGTAGTGCAACTGAAGCAAACAATCAACTATGGGTGGAAAGGCACTGTCAAAAGATCACCAGATGGTTGTAAAGTTGTGAACAGGCACAAGTCAGGAGATGGATACAAAAAAATTTTTTAAAGGCTTTATCAATGCACAGAAACACAGTGAAGTCTGTTATTAAGAAGTGAAAGGTATTTGGTAAAACACAGACCCTCTCTGGATCAGGACGTCGCTCCAAACTGGATGAAAGAGCCAAGAGGAAACTGGTCAGAGATGACCAAGAGGCCTACAGCAAAACTCAGAAGCAGTTGCAGGAATTTATGACAAAGAGTGATCATTGTGTGCATGTGACAACGATATCAGAAATTCTCCACAAATGTGGCTTGTATGGAAGGGCTGCAAGAAAAAAAAGCCACTGAGCTTTGCCAAAATGCACCATGAAGATTATGAGGCCACATGGAAAAAGGTGTAATGGTCACATGAGATTAAAATTGAATTATTTGGCTCAACAGCAAACAATATGTCTGGTGGAAATCTAATACAGTTCACCATCCAAATAACACCATTCCTCCAGTAAAGCACGGAGGTGGTGATATCCTGTTATGGGGGTTTCTCTCTTCAGCAAGGACTGGAGCACATGTCAGGACAGAAGAAAAAGTGGATGGGGCAAAATAACATCAAATTTGTGAGGAAAATCTGCTGCCCTCTGCCTTCTGGGAAGAAGGCTTACCTTCCAACATGACAATGACCCAAAACACACAACAAAACTGACCACAAGGTGGTTTAAGGAGAAAAAGGTAAATGTCCTTGCATGGCCTAGTCAGAGCCCAGACTTATACCACATTGAAAATCTGTGGAATGACTTGAAGAATGCAGTCCACAGACGGTCACCATCACATTTAACAGAACTTGAGCAGTTCTGCAGAGTGGGCAAATAATGCTAAGTCTAGATGTGCAAAGATAGTAGAGACAAATCCCAACAGACTAAAGGCTGTAATTAAAGCAAAGGGGGTTCAACAAAATATTGACACAAGGGGGTGATCTTTTTTCCAACTTTTTTTTTCCTGATATGTTGGTGTTATATCTTTCACTTGGACATTATAAGTTGCACTGAGTAATGTGTGTAGTATGAATATAATCTGTCACGTCACGCCACTGCCATTCATAAATCCTCTCCCATAGCCTTATGGGATAGTACAGTGTCACACTGTACTACACTATACTATGCACACTTCAAAATCACGTCGGAAGTAGTAGGTCATCTTGGTCTCTTTTATGAGCACTGTGAATATTTCTTTTGTCACATACTGTTTTTGGCATACTATATAGTAGGGAAGTATGCGATTTCGGATGCAGCAATTCACTTGCTTTGTTCCTAAATGAATCAGCCATTTTGAACAAACCGGTTGAATAAATAATTCAATTATTCAAAAATTAAAACAGGGATTTGCTGCCACCTACTGGTGGATTTAGTTTCATATTTAAAAGTAGACTTTTATTTTTTATCAATTATTTCATATTTCTTTCTTTCTTTTTTTTGTTTCGTTGTTTGTAAAAATAACTTTTTATTGTTTTCACAAATAAAAACACCAAAATCAATACAGTGCAATCAATAATATCATTAACTTTTCTGTTTAATAATTAAAACATCAATTTCACAACATTATTTATGTTATTTTAAAAGCTCTATAGTGTCTTATTATTCTAATTGAATTTATTGATTAAACTTCAGAATTTGACATAAAATGACACATACACTTAATAAGATTAAAGAAAAATATGTTGAAAAAAATGCACCAGAAATTGTTATATCAGTCCTTAATGAAGAGTTACAAGCTACTGTTGCTATGGTGACCTCCTCAGGAGAATATGACCCCTGTTCTAGAGCATCTCTCTTCGGTGTGCTTTAACTACGTTGTAATCTCAAGTTTGTGGTTCTTGAAATGTTGTCTGAACGCTGCTGAAACATTGAAACTACATTTAAAGTGTTCAAGCTTTAATTAGAGGGGATGGACTCCCTCAAAGCCCCCTCTATTTTCTACGCTGGTGTCGGTCAGTTATCATATTATTAGAGGTTCAGCTGAGATGGCATTTCTCTGTGTCTCATTTGTCCACATATAAGGCCGTTGCACCTTGGACTTTCAGGTCAGGCTTGTCACATGATTTCACATGATTTCCAGCCCCACGCCCTCAGATGTCTTTCTGATTGAATCATGTGGTGTTCCATTTGCTTCTAAAGAGCTTAGCACACATCACAGAAATACACACAGCCACATGAGAGAGATGAGAGACGGAAAGAGAGAGAGAGGGAGAGAGAGAGAGAGATAGAAAAGAAGAAACCCCATCAAAGAGACACAAAAGACGAAGAGGTCAGGATATTGACAAGCAACAAAACAGCAGAAGAAAGACAAGAAAGATGCACAGACTTCTGTCTGTCATAAAGATCTATATAAGGCAGAAAGTTAAACCTGGAGAACCACATGTGGTCTTCTCCTTCTTCTGTCATATCGGCCCCCCAGGACCTCCACAGACCTGCAGACCCCTGTCTCTGCTCGTGCCCCCACCTGTTGTTTTTACTACCCCTTTCGCCCCCCGTAAACCCTCGTAGAATGTGGAGGGAGGGGTGAAGTATGTTTTTAGCCGATACTTTTATATTTAGAATTCTTCTGAAAAAAGACACCGGTGATGTAGTCATGATCAGAGGAGGGGTGGGCGAGCTCCTCATAAATCTGATGCTCAGTATTGTGAGCCGTTTAAACGCGATATGAGCTCGAGCCACTGCGCTTACCGCCACGTATAAACATAGTATCTGTTGGGAGGCAGGCAGCGTCTGAGAGACTAGATGAAGATGTCATGGGGAGGGAGGGAGGGAGGGAGGGAGGGAGTAAGGGAGGGAGGGAATGTACCAAAGGTTCATTAAGGTAAACACACACACATTAAGCACCACCTTGCACTGCAGACACTTGCGCGAGCTGGTATTCAACAGGCTACTCACGCTATCTCAGCTGGCGGCACAAAAGGGACACAAAGTGAAAGACATTTGTGACTATTTGTGACGGTGCAACTGTGCTACATTTTCAGGGATAATTCAAATAAAAATGAAAATTTGGTCATCCCTCATGATGTTGTAAGCTCATTTTCTTTCTTCTGCAGAAAACAAAAGAGGATATTTTAAAGACTGTTTCAGCTGATTGTGGTTGAGTGATATCCTGGAATTGTTACCTTAAAAAGTTATGTCTAACTGATTTAACCCATAAAAATGAGTGTTGTTTGTATACATTGATGTAGGTTGGTTCGGTGGTGTAAAATTATATTTTTGACTTCAATAAAACCAGTTAATATAGATGTTACTGTTTTTAGGTTAAATATTTTTTTGTGTATGTATACAAACAGCTGAAACATTCTTAAAAATGTCTTTGTATTCCTCAACATATTGATTCTAACACTGGGGTTTCATATTGATTCAATAGCAGAACCCTCTTAAGTTCCCCAAAGAATTTCTTAAAAAAATAATAAAATAAATAAAACAGTTAAGAAAAGATAATATAGTGTGAAGAATAATCTGAACCTCTTTCTGCTATAAAGAACCTTTTGTGCAATGCAAAGTTGGATGTTTAAAGTTCTTCATGGAACCAATGATGCCAATAAAGAACCTTTATTTTTACGTGTGCAGAAAGAAATAAGTTGCACCGACTTGGAATGACTTAAGGATATAATCAGATGACTAAATAATGACAGAATTTTCATTTTGGGGTGAAATGTGCCTTAATTTTTTTTTAATTATTTTATTTCTCACTGACTTTGTTCTAATAACAGCTTCAACAGATACATTAAATTCAAATCCGTTTGATTCGATTCAGTACATTGTATTTAAATATAACTGAGCTGAGTTCACTTAGCTGAGATTTGTGCATGCAAATAATTTGCAGTGATTTTAAATTCCTTTTCTTTTGCCTGTGTCTTGCATCTGTCTCCATTCAAACTGATGGGTGCTTTTGCCGCACTCTCACCTGTGCTGGGATCAATGTGCCTCTTTTTGCCCTCGGCCTCCATGTAGGTGCTGAGAGCTCTGGAGAAGTGTTCGTCCACCACACTGCTAATGTCCCCTTGGTAGTAGGTGAAGAGGACACATCGTGAGCTCAAGTATTCTGCCTCCCCAACCTCTTTGTCCTTCGTAGACTCCTCTACCTGTCCAGCCGAAGGATACGGTGATGGGGACGGACCCCCAGAGCTGGAGCTTCTGGCAGAAACCAGGACACCCTCCGAGCAGCACGGGGCACCCACGCTGTCCATCAGATCCCTACAGCGAGACGAGGGGCTTCTCAGACCAAGGGGTGCCTAAGAAAAAGAAGTAGCTGAGACATTGCGACACATTCTGTTTGTGTTTGTGTGTGTGTGTCTGACTGTGTCAGTATTTTTGTATGCTTGTGTGTATGTGAATGTGTCTGACCGTGTAATTATGAATGTATATGTAGGAGTGTACGACAGCTGTGATCATATATAAAATATACATATGACCAAGTAAGACCAGGGCTAGCTGTCATATTCTCAACTATATAGTTGTGTCAAAAATCCTTACACCAAAGCTCGTTTTCTCTAGCAGTGGTTTTGTATGTTGGTTTCAAACATCTTGTTCTAAACTCTCTTAAATTAGAATTACTTTTGTGAATTCTTGTGAATCTTCAAAATTACAAAATCATATTTTTTTTCCGAAATATTCGGTTGGATAAAAAACTTAAACACAATAAAGTTACACAATACATTTAGTTACCACCTGTGTTGTTAACGTTATTTTATATTTATTTATACAATTTATCAATCACAATATTCGTTGACCACAACACTTGTTTTTTACTGTTTAAATGTAGCTGAAAAGTCCATGCAAACGAGTTAATGTCAGCTTGCCCCATGTCCGCGCAAAAGGTCAACGTGTTCAATGAACTGCATCTTACTAAATTGTATTTCTGTGTGATAATGGTATTTAAAGGTTTGTGCCGATACAGCACCTAAGAAATATTCACTGGAATGTGACAACATGCCCCACTCTAACAGACCTCACACACAGAGCAAACACATTCGTGACATAGATATTAAAAAGTGTAAAAATGCACACTTGCATTTTTAATTTAATCATAGTTTAAGTATGCACTTCCCATGTTCATTGCGCGGAAACCTACTTACCGGTAAAGTGCTAATAAACGCTGAAGCTTTGTGCGCATACGGTGCGTAATGACCATAAGCCGGGTACATAACATCCAGACAACTCATGATAACCCGCTCACTCCTCTCGGCTCGTAGGCAGCGGAACTGTCTCTGTTTCACGTGCAGAAGCAGAGAAACGGCTAAGAAAAGTCAGGTCGGACCGTGCAACATCTCGGTGTCAGTAAACAGAGCGCGCGGAGTCTGATCGGTGATCCACGGGGACGCGCACCTGACAGCTGCACTCGCGGGACTGTGGTTTGGTTTATACCACAGAATGCACCCAAGAAAGAGCTTCACATGTCGACCCCTCCCACCCTACATCAAGACCCCCGACCACCCTCAAAAACTGAACAGCGTAATCCATACAATGCAGAACACGTTTGGACTACCTATTTATCTAACATGATTGATGCCTAAAACAATTACGTGATGGATTTGTAAGCACAACTTTAAAATGTATACAGGCATGGCTGGTTGTAACTAATTTGAAGTTTTATATATATATATATATATATATATATATATATATATATATATATATATATATATATATATATATATATATATATATATATATATATATATATAATCTAAAAATTCATTCATTTAATTCAATTCAAATTCATTCAAAAAACAGTAAACTTGCTGTTAACTTACTGTGCTGAAGAACATTGGTGGTATTTGGCTGATTCTCAGGGTGGCACAAGGCTGTGAGGTATAGACTGGACACCCAATCCATACCAGCACTTGAGCAAAGAAATTCCTCTCAAATCTAGCTCGCGTTATCACCTTCACTTAAACAAACAAGAGGTCAGGCAAACACACACCTACTGAATTAATGTTGTCTCTGTTATACTATTAATATACCAAATCAAAACTGTTAATGCTCTCTTCAAGAAGAACCCACTTCTAGATCCTGCTCTGTTAAGTGTGTCAGATATTCTCCCAGATATTAATATGTTCACATTGGACCTTGAGTGCCAGGTGTTTTTTGACAGACATTCTAGAACGTTAAGAGAATCGTGTGGAATATTTGCAGAATTTCATCCAGCAGTGTTAAACAGAGAGGAATGTCTCTGAAGTGTTTGCTCAGGGTCGACCGAGGAGATGTGTGCCAGAACTCTGTCAGCTTCAATTGACCAATAAATTCTCTGTCTAATATAATTGTTTTCAGACCAACTGGTTCTGCCATGTAAAGTTTCAGAAATATCAGTGGTTTTAAATAATATACACACTCTTGCATTATTTTTCAATTAACTCAGGAACAAACAAACAAACATGCCAAGCACTAAAATATAGTTAAAAATATTAAAATATTTTATTAAAATATAATAAAAGCAAATTACTATTATTTATTATAATTTTTATTTTTATGTATTTAATATATATATATATATAATATATATATATATATATATATATGTGTGTGTGTGTGTTATTGGTATTAATATCTTTTATATGGTTATTTCTATTGTGTGTGTGTGTGTTATTGGTATTAATATCTTTTATATGGTTATTTCTATAACAACGATAATAATAATATAAAAGTAACCTTATACAAGATATTATCCATTGTTTAAGCAGTTCCCATGTATATTCACATATACATTATTAAAGTCAGCACAGGACATTTAGTCTGATCAGTATAAAAAACACACTTGCAGAACTTCATGCAAATGCAACGTAATGATTTGTTTTGACACAGCCAATACACTTGCACAGTTATGGAGTACATTTACGGGAATGAGAGACATGGACACTTGAGACAAGGTTGGATCAAACTCCGCACTGCTGTCATGAGTACATGCTTAACTATTCCCTGCTGGAGGTCAGGAGGTCTGGGACCATTAACCTCTCATTTTACACGCATTTAAAAGACTTGTTATTTGAATGTGTTCTGCAGTCATGGACATGCTGTTGCCCATCTAATGTCTGTCTTGTCTAAAGCATACTGTGAAACTTTACTCGCATTGGTGTGGTTTTTTTTTGGGATACAGGGGGAATGATGCAATGCCACAGGGAAAGGGGTTGAGAGCTTCAGCGTGACGGACAGCTGCTCCTGATGACACGCAGCACAGAGTTTAAAACAGACTCTGCACTATGACCACATGTAGGATGAACCATTTATATTAATGGCCATGACCGATTACTCTCTCTCTCTCTCTCTCTCTCTCTTTTTCTCAAAGTCTTCCCAGCAACACATATCACTCTCTCCTTCCTTTTTGGAACAGTAAGTCATTTGTCATTACTAAGAAAACAGGTTGTATGACTATATGTGTATGCATGTGATGTCTAGCCCAGTCTGTATCACAATCTCTGAGCCCCAGTGTATGACCCCCGATGTAGAGCTCTGAGTGACCAAACTAGGGAACTCCTAAGTCTGAACAATTTCTCTTTATTCCTGTTTCATTCATTGTCCAGGCCCCTCTTCCTAAGTCTGTATGTTTGTGTGTCTGTATTTGTGAGCGAGCAGAAAATAAACACTGATTACATCATTGTTTGGTTTAGACCCTTCATGCAAATCTCCCAGTCATAAAACTAAACTGACAACTCAGTCAGTTGATCATGGGGTTAAAATACCATGTAACATACAACATACTGCAGGATTGTATAAATATATAAATGTGTGCAATAAAAAAAAAAAAAAAAAACATTGATAGGTTTTCATGTTTTTGTTCTGCAATATGTTAACATGGAAAAATTATCTGAAATCTGTGAATAAATTCAGATCCTTGTACAGATAGTATTTTGTTACAAAATACTTTTAAAAAGTTGATGTAATACAGTGTAACATGCTATGCAAAAAAAAAATCTAAAACAATCTTAAATCAAATATTTATATTTTATAATTATTTAAAATGTTTCATATACTTTAAAAATAAATCTTTCAAATATACTCTATACCTTATATTTTCATATACATTTTAACCTTAAAATCTTGTTTAAAAAATGAATGTAACATTTTTTCATGATTTTACTTTTAGTTAATTATTACACTGACTGACTGAGCATTGTATTGAACAAGATGGTTTATATTCTAAGTACAAAACAAATAAAACTATTTAATTCCTTAAAAAATGAATACAAAACACTCTCCTTAGCTAGCACACTTATCCATTTACATAGGGGGTCATATCCTGTGAGGGCCCTGAAATGACAGTCTGATTTTAGGGCCTGATCTAGCTCATCACCAAAGGGGTCGGGGCTGGAGGTTATAGCGTTGTTTGTCTTTTTTAGCTTTAGCTCCATGTGTGGTGTACAGTTCCTCCATAAGTGCACACACACACACACACACACACACACACACACACACACACACACACACACACGTGTGCTGTCTTACCACAACAAAGGCCACAAGCAGCATGATTCTACATTATAACCAGGGCTCTAGAATGTTGGTTTAACTTTAGCCCCCAAACACTTAACTGTGTTACATGAGCTAAGAGCAGGAACTGAAGATGCTTGATTGTCATTTATTCATTTATTTCGTATTATTTTACTATTGTTTTTATTTTAAAATATGAATTATCATAAACCTTTAACACAATAAACCTTTTATTGACTTTTAACTTAGAGGATCATATTTTATTAAATTTTTTAAGTAGCGGGAATGGATTGCAATCTTTAATAGCTCACAACAAACCTTTTATTGCCTTTTAACTCATAGGAGTATATTATATTGTATTAATTATATTATATTATATTATATTATATGAAGCAATGCTGGCAAGTTTTACACTTAATTGTCCCCAACAAATGCACTGTCCTCCTCTCTCTCAGTAGCCTTTATCTCCATCAAATGGGGATACTTTCTCCTTGGGCCTGTTTATTAAAAGCTAACCCACTCAGTATGGATAGTACGTGAACAAGCAACATGGCTGAAGTAACTGACGGGTGCTACATTCCCACTTTGGCAGCCTGGAGTGTCCCAGCGATGTAGACAAGCAGCTGATGTCATCCTCGGTGAATATGTGTGCCTGTGTGTGTTTGTAAAGGGCTAGCAGGAGATTGTCACCCTGCTGTTGAACATTCCTGTCCCACAAGCACAGGAGGGCACTACTGTCCCATGAGAAAGAAAGAAAGAAAGAAAGAAAGAAAGAAAGAAAGAAAGAAAGAAAGAAAGAAAGAAAGAAAGAAAGAAAGAAAGAAAGAAAGAAAGAAAGAAAAAGAAACTGAACTGATTGAAGGGGAGATGTGGTTTCAAAGCTGTTGTGTCACATGCTCCAACAGCGATAATTTACTCCACTGCAGTCAGATGGTGTTGGTTCCTCAGAATGCCAGGAACGCAGATGAGTTCATTCTGCACACTATAAGACAATCACATGCACAATTCATGTTAAAGGGCAGTTCCACCAAATGTTTCAGTGCTCTCCAATGCTTCATTGTGGCTTTTTGCTTCCCACAATATTCCCTGAATTTACCTAAAACACTTTCAGTTTTGTTATTAAATATTTCTTTTTCTTTTTTTTTTTTTGTTACAATCTGGAACCTTTTTTTCATGTAATTGGATCAGTTCAGCATAAATATGTTGTTATTTAGTCTATTTAGGGAATTCTGTTTTACTGGTTCTAGATGAATGTGCTGCTGTACTGCTTTGAATTGTGGGAATTCTGCGCCATTTCATATTCAAAGTGATTTATTCAGTGGTGACATCATAGAGTTCACAGCTATTTTTATTGGCCAGTAAACTTGCAGATCTACCCTCAGTTACAACAGCTAGCCAATCAGAAAGGGTCTAGGGGGAAAATTATGCTTTATGCTGGTAATCAACCAGGCTTCCACATGGAAAATCTATGTAAAATTATGTAAGACTATACAAATGACTTTTTTGTCAAATAAAACCTGTCTCTATGCTAACAAGGTCATTGCCCTACCAACCGCACAACTCAAACCAAATACTTTACCCCATCGTTTTCCATCCCTTATTTCTCACAGGACCCTGAAACTGGGATGACACTAACATCACCCCTGTGCAATCTCAGTGCAGGACACTCTACTCAGATCAGTGCCATCCTTTTTAAATATAAAATTCATCCATCATTGACCTGTCACATGCAGCAATAAGAGGCAGAGCTGTTATTACAGACAAAGGTTGGAACTTTTACTTCAACAAATTATAGAATGTGTGGTCTTTTCTTTGAAATTAGGTAAATGTGGGGACAAGTGTTTTTTTTTTTTTCTTTATTATGAGAGTTTAAAAGCAAGGCCTTGTGAAATATTTCCACTATTTACAAACATTATAATATGATGCATTTAGTGTCCTTTTTACAGTGTAGTTATAGATTTAATTACTGAGTAATATTAATTACTTACTATAGAGTTAGGATAAGGGTTTGGTTTAGGATTATTTGCATATAATTATTCATAATTTACTGTTATTACTATAGTAACATCTAATGTGCAATCAGGAAGGACAAGTGTTACTGAAAAAATTTATCAGAACATTGTGCCAGGAATCGCAAATGTGACAGACATGTCATTGTGAAACTAACAACTGCCCTTTTCTTCCTTTTTTTATGGTCATAAAGTTTCAGTTGGGACCTATGTGTCCTATCTACAAAATGTAAAATCCGACAAAGACATTTCACTTTTTCTAGTTCTAAAAATAAAAGATAAAAAGGTTTAAGTATAACTAATTTGGAATGAACACATCCAACCACAACATTCAAAGTATACACATCAAATTATATATTAAAACAAGATGAACCAGAGAGCTAATTTTTTCCACAAGCCATTTTTCCATCAGAGCAATCTTAGAAGATCTGACACTCAGGCTTTAAAAGCAAACAAACAATCAATGAATCAAGAAAGAAAATATAAAAAACACATCACACACATCAAATAAATAAATTACAAGGTGAGATAGAGCTACTAATGAGTTGTTCTGGCACAGTCTGGGACTCACAAATTGGATCAATACACATTCAGTAAATGGTAAAGACACCATTTTAATTGGTCATTCATTCATGTCACTCCTTGCAGGTTTTAACAAGTTCATTTGTGTGTGTGTGTGTGTGTGTGTGTGTGTAAGAGAGATCACTGACTAAGTGATCTGCCCTGTGCATGTTTATTATTATTAGTTGTATATTTAGCATTATTTTGTTGGCTTCTGCTGATCTAAGGAAGAAATTAGTCGGTAAGACTTCAGAATAGGTCTCATTCGTACTATTAGATAATGCATTAACTAACATTAAAAGTGAGCAGTACATTTGATACAGTATTTAGGCTATTAATCTTTTTTAATGTTTAACTGTTCTTTTTTTTAGTTCATGTTAGCCCAGGTCATAGGCTCAGTTCTTTAAATCATAGTATGAAATACAATGTTTGCTTTTAAAAATGCATTAGCAAATAAGTGTTGTTCGATTTTATTACATTTGTTCATTATTTTGTAATTTTACTCTGCATTTTTATTTTACGTTTGTATTTTTACAAAATGTTTACTAACTGTTTTTTGTTTTTTTAGTTTGCACTGCTTTAATAATAAATTTGTACAGTTTTTTAAAAAAAAATGAGAATGAGAGAGAGGTTAGGCAACTATTGTTAATTTTCTAGCTTTTTATACAGACAATGGCAGGTGTGTTATTTAAACAAAATTCTGCATTATTTGCTCAACAAGTGCTGCTCGTCACCTGCGTAACTCTTCTCGCGCTCAAACACACTACCAAAATGAGAATTAGCACATAACTCACATGTGAACACCTAAAAATAATGCATTTTTCGCTTACAAGTGCAATGAAGCATGTAGCTCTTGAAAAGACAACAAAGTAGAAGCATGTACTGAAGCCGCCCAATTTGGTCCACGTCTGTGTCTTGATAGCTTTGTGTGTGACGTCACGTATAAACTATCAATTGGCCAATGGACTGACTAATATCAATTTGCTGTATAATAATAACATCTAGTGGCCTACAAGTGACAGTGCAAATATTAGTTCTACTGGGGGTCTCATAGTTCATAAAACACAGCAAACAAATGCAATATAAAGTCCATTATATTAACAAAAATTATCAGGTTTTATTTACCTTTTTCTTCATTTGTGTTCACAACAGAATGGAAATAAAGTAAGCACAGCGAAAGATAACACACAAGGATGTCATTTTTTATTTTATTAATAATAATAATAATAACAACAACTAACAGGGGAGTTAGAAAATTAACTTACATTATTTTGGATTTTTATAAAAACAATTTACTGTATATTTTTATGTGTAGCATATTTAAAGTATATTGTCTAAATATCAGATGAAGATTCCCCATCACACACACGCTCCTCCTCCCAGCCGTGGGGTGGCGCTGTACCGCCGTGAATAAACGTGCGGGCGTCGCTCGGCCATGTTGAAGTGTGGAGGAACTGCAGCCCGCCATTGTGTGTCTGATCTGCAGCTGTAGCGAGAGAGAGATAGAGAGAGAGAGATATAGAGAGAGAGAGAGAGAGACGGGCGCAAAGACTGAAAACACACACATTTCCCGTTGACTTTAACCCGCAAACAAACGCGCAGGCAAACACACAGGCTCCGGGGAGAGAGAAATGTCCGCCAGCAGCCTTCTGGAGCAGGTAAACAGCGGCACTTTGTGAACATTGAGCAGAAGTGGCGTCGAGGCGGGTTTTTTTCTCTCGCAGCGCGAGTTCAGGCCTGAGCTTCATATAAACCTTCATTTATTCTCCCTCTTTCCTCTCCAAACTCACTCCTTCATGAATCACCTGGACCCAATCCAGAGACCGAAAGGCCAAGCAAACAAAGGTAGGTGAAGTGCTGCTGTGCCGTTTTTGTGTGCTGTTATGAGGCTCGCGTTGGTGCTGCTGTTAGCAGGCCGAGTGTTCATACCGATTCCACTGTTAATTCAGCCGTTAACCCTTCTTAAAACAACCTCACGCGGAATTAAAAGACAAACGGGCTTATAGTAGGGTATGGGTTTGGTTTTAGTTTCTCACATCAGTAAGGGGAGCTTGTTTGGAGCCCACGCTAGTTAGCCGCCTAGCACAGTAGTGAGGCCGAGTAACGTTAACGTTACAGCCTGAACACCCACCTACACTCTGCTTGAAGGCTGTTTTGAGATGTTTTCTTCAAGTTTAGTGCTGGAGATATCTTACTTTAACTTAAAATCATCATCATCATCTGTAACGGTGGCCAAGAGGCGGGGGACTAAGTTAAACACGCTATCAAGAGGAACCTGTTGAGGGGATTTTCAGCACCACACTCAGTGTATCAATCTTTCACAATCCAGTTGCGTGTTGAATCAGTGCATATGACCACGTGGATATGATGTGAGAGCTTTTTATTTATTAATTTATTTTTATTTTAGTCCATTTGGAATTTAGAAGAGCTTTACTGACGTTGTTTGGCTTACAATATTAATTAAAACCCCTATTAACTCACACAAAGTGACAAAAATTGGGGAAATAATAAAACGGGGCCAGTGTAAGCTTCATAAAGTGATTACTATATATTGTGTAAGTTTATTGCAATAGAATAAACATTAAACCGTAATGACATTTAAGATTACAGTGTTGTATTGACCATGAATAAACTAGTATGAAGTTCAGATCATTGGTTGATTTCTGATGTTCAATAAATTTGGCTGTGATTAATCAGCATCCTGACACTTTAGTAAAATAAAATATCTGGCTGAAAAGTTTTTTTTTTCTGTTTAGGATGGGATGCCTTCTGTTTGAGTCAAGCTATTTCTTAGAAATTTAACTTTGGTGATATTCAGTGTTTCATGTACATGTTGGTCTCAGCAGCAGGTGCATTGATCTGATGGAGTGTTCAAGTCATGTCAAAAAAGATTGTGTTTACAAGCTGAAAGCACATGAACACCACAAGTCATTATTATGAGTGGGAAACATGGGATTTTCTTTGAGCCTCAAGTTTCTGAGTTGGGGTGTCAGTGAGAGAACATGGTAGACAATGGGTACAGCATCTGTAACTAATGGAAAATTTGTTAATGTGAGATTTTTTAATTTTTTTATTTGCAATATAACTAGCTAAGTTGTTTGTGCGATATGCAATGGTATTGTACTTCCTAAATTGATTAAAATCATACCATGCAAAAACACACCTGGTACACATTTAATTCATTTTGTAGAAGTAGAGTTAAAAAACTTCTTCGGCATCTCGCTCCGACCAAAGGGATTTGAAAGCACTTGACGTAATTAGGACTTCCCAACTCGTAAATACAAACATCCCTGGGGTACTTAAATGCACCACGACTTTTGGTTCTGTGCCTTGGGAAGCACCCATAAGTTGAAAAATTCCAAGATGAAACATTCAGCTTTGGTCTATTTGGAATATTACAATTATCACATCTTTTAGAAGTAAAGAAACCGTATGTTCTCTAACTTTCTGTATCCTTTGCTTTCCAGTGCAAAACGGAGCTGTTACCCAAAAGGATACTTTGAACGATGATGAGTTCGAGCCTTACCTGAACGCTCAGCCCAGACAGGTAGGTCTTGTTTCAGAGCTGAACAAAAGAAGGGCAATTGTTTTTGTTGCCTAGTCTCTTGAGGATTTATTATGGCCTGTAATTGCATCCTGGTCTCTGGGCTTTGTTTTCTGATTAGGGTGTCACTATGGCACTCTATGCTGGAGCCAAAAACTGTATGAGAGTTGTTTAAAGAGGTGTGTGGACTTAGTTAAGTCATTCATCATACATATTGACACAGACCGATATTTATTTGCTGTCTAAATTGTATTGCATGTTGATGAGTCATAGGATATTGTGCAAAATGCAGAGCAGCTGTTTACCAAGAAGCGATGAAAGGTGATTAAAAGAATGAAATAATTAGCAATAATTACGTTTGTGCTCCTGTGCAGACATTCTGTAATTTCATTCAAATGAAAAAAATCTGATTTGTCAATCCTAACGCTAATACATGCTGAAATAACGGGTGTTCTGGCAAAGGATGTCTTCTGAGGAAAATGGAACACAGATGAATAAAGGGTCTAGTATTCACCCTGTCAAAGGAATGCTGGGATCTTTTGTGGGGAATCTGTGCCACTGTTGCCCTCACAAAGCTGATTGCTGGTGTTGAAAATATGAGCAGGCTGTGTGTCTGGAGGGGGGGCCCAGTCCATGACCAGTCCCAAAATATTTCCTCAAAGCTCTCTTCCCAGCACTCAACATGTCAGAGGAGTTCTTTTAGTACACAGATTCAGTACACTTTTGAGATTATAGTTAGCAGGGCTGAACGATAAAGTTGGCCTGCTGACCTGAGGTCACTGTGAGTTTAAGAGTTTGTGTTGGGTGATTTAGGTTTTTTGTTGACCAAAAATACAATGAAAACAGCAAATGTGAATTTAAAATAACAAATAATTTTAATATACTTTAGCTTTAATTTATTTCAATGCTGAATTTTCAGGAGCCATTACTCTAATCACCACAATCAAATGTTCCCCCCCTTTTTTTTTTTTTTTTTTTTTTTTTTGGATTAAATAGAAAGTTCAAAGGGACAGCATTTATTCAATGTAAAAAAAATTTAATGTTTGGCATTTACATTGTGTTGGCCAGTGAAATTTTGTCAGTGCGGGTAGTAATCTGAATTTAGAGCAGAATAAATCTTTATTGTTGAGTTCCTGTCCTTTATTTCTTTTCTTTTATTCAGCTTAATTTTCTTTCGAATGAGCAGTAATGGCAAGGGAAAGTAGAGAATATTTAATGACAATACAGATAATTGAAATGGTGCTTTTTTTCCAGCCTGTGCAACTGACTGTGCTCAATATGAAACTTATATATTGTTCTTGTTTTTGCAGAGCAATGCCTATACGGCCATGTCGGACTCCTACATGCCCAGTTACTACAGCCCCTCGATAGGCTTTACCTATTCGCTGAATGAAGCGGCATGGTCTACAGGCGGTGATCCCCCGATGCCTTACCTGGCCTCTTATGGACAGCTTAGCAATGGGGAGCACCACTTTCTACCAGATGCCATGTTCGGCCAGTCTGGGGCACTGGGGAGCAACCCTTTCCTGGGACAGCATGGCTTCAACTTCTTCCCCAGTGGGATTGACTTCCCTGCCTGGGGGAACAGCAGCTCTCAGGGACAGTCCACACAGAGCTCAGGTTACAGCAGCAGTTACGCCTATGCTCCTAGCACGCTAGGAGGTGCTATGATCGACGGACAGTCTCCCTTTGCAGCCAACGAGCCACTTAACAAGGCCGTGGGAATGAATAGTTTGGATCAGGGTATGGCGGGGCTTAAAATTGGGGCTGGTGACATGACACCCAAAGTTGTTGGTTCTGGACTTCCTGGAGGGCCATTGAGTCAGGTGTCTGCAGCTCCCACCATGCCTCCCGTCTCCATGGCTCCTGCTAAAACAGCGTCTTGGGCGGACATTGCCAGCAAACCGGCCAAACCGCAGCCTAAGCTGAAAACCAAGGGGGGGCTTGGTGGGACGAATCTACCGCCACCTCCGATCAAACATAACATGGATATTGGGACTTGGGACAACAAGGGGACTATGCCTAAACCAGCAGCCCCACAGCAGAATTGCCTGCCCACTAATGGACAGCCGCCAAATCAGTCGTCTCCTCAACCAGGTGCTACTGCCGGTGGGGTGCCGCAGCTGCCCCTCAGCAACGGACAGTTAGTGCCTCCCACTGGTCAACTCGGCCAGCACCCTCTTCCTCCAGGTGGCCAGCCTGGAGCTGTCCCACCTCCACTCTCCCAGGGCCCTTCTGCTCCCCAACCCTCCCAGCCAACCCGCTGGGTGCCCCCGCGTAATCGTGCCAATGGCTTTGGGGATGCAGCGTGTGGACCTGGCCAAACCCCTCCCAATTCAGGAATTGGTGGTGTTGCTGTGCCATCAGAGCCCCACCCAGTTCTGGAGAAACTGTGCATGGTGAACAACTACAATCCCAAGGACTTTGACTGGAACCCAAAGCACGGTCGCATCTTTATCATCAAGAGTTACTCTGAGGACGACATCCATCGCTCCATTAAGTACAATATCTGGTGCAGCACAGAACATGGCAATAAGCGTCTGGACGCTGCTTACCGTTCACTGGCCAACAAAGGGCCGCTCTACCTGCTCTTCAGCGTGAATGGCAGTGGGCACTTCTGTGGTGTGGCCGAGATGCGCTCACCCGTGGACTACAACACTTGTGCAGGCGTGTGGTCGCAGGACAAGTGGAAGGGCCGCTTCGATGTGCGCTGGATCTTTGTGAAGGACGTTCCCAACAGCCAACTCAGGCACATTCGTCTGGAAAACAACGAGAATAAGCCAGTGACCAACTCCCGTGACACACAGGAGGTACCGCTGGACAAGGCGCGTCAGGTTTTGAAGATCATCGCAAGTTACAAGCACACCACCTCCATTTTTGACGACTTCTCACACTACGAGAAACGTCAGGAAGAGGAGGAGAGTGTAAAAAAGGTAATCTGCAATGCCGTTGCTCCATCAGGAATATAAAGTTGATTATTGTTTATCCAGTTCTTCACAAAGTTTTTTTTTTATTTATTTATTTTTTTTTTATGTCAGTTTTGAAATGTTAGGACCACTGTTGTTCAATATTTTCTTCTTTTGATATTGTGAATCTGAAGTCATGCATTTCTCTTAGAAATTATGTTGTTTACTTTGAGTTTATCTAATTCAAAATCTTACTTATTTACCTTAGGATAATGAATAAAAACACAACGTTGTTAAGAAATTGCAACCTAAAATTTGATAAGTATACATAAAACGGTTGTTCTCCCATCATTTGCAGAGTCAGTGTACACCAGTTCCCTTAAAAGGGTAGTTCATATGAAAATACAATTTTCATCATTTACTCATGTCATTCCAAACCTATGCGAATTTCTGTTGAACAGAAGATATTTAGATTTATTTACTTATTTTTCATGCAAAAAGGTTACGTTTTTTATTGTATGGGAAAAAATAGGTGGTGTGTGTGTGTGTGTGTGTGTGTTCTGTGGAAGAAAATCATATCGGTTTTAGGGTAGAGACGCACCAATCTGACACTGAAGAAAACCAAAATTTGGCTTTGCCTCAAATTGCTTGCATCAGGGAAAAAAGTTGCACTAGAACACACCAGACAGACTACCACCAACGGCCAACTAACGTGTATGCTCTACTCTTGCCAACGAACGTCTCTTTTTCTTTCTTTTTTATTTTTTCTTTCTTTTTTTTTTTTTTTTTTCTTTTTTTGAGTGAACTATCCCCTTTAACTCATGATATGGTGTTAATGGACTTTAAATTAAATTTAATTCTAATTAAACCTTTAAATCTCATTTTTCTCTCAGCTTTGTTTTTATATATATATATATATATATATATATATATATATATATATATATATATATATATATATATATACACACACACTCAAAAAGGTATATATATACTGATTTTTTTTATATATATATATATACACACACACTCAAAAAGGTAGATGTCATCCTACTGATTTTTTTATATATATATATAAAATCAGTAGGATGACATCTATCTTTTTGAGTCCCTGTAACCTGTCTTTGTTAGTATGTTAGTCAAATGATAAACATGGGGTTAAAACCACCTTGAAAACTTCAACCACAGGTATGCTGGGAGTTTTGGGTTACTGTGCATCACTGCAAGAGAACATCTGTGTTTTAAGTTTTTTTTTTTTTTTAAGCTACAGCCAGTTCTCAGGTTACTTGAACAACATTTTGATGTTGCATGTCCATATTTCAGATTTGACCAAACATCTGCATACATTTTTTTATTTTATTTTTTTTTTTTAAATCCACACAAGCAAAATAGTGTGAAAACAGTTAAAATGCCACATAAAGGAGTAGACTTGTTACATATGGGTGTGATCACTTTTATTCTGTATAGTTCTTAATAGTTTAGTGTTTTTGTGCTGTCACTTTGCTGTCTTTATAGTGTATAGTAGGTGTGTCTATTTATTTATGGAGCTGGAGTTATGTGGTGTACAATGCACAATAAGCATATAAAGTATTTGTGTAGTGTGGTGAACAGGATTTATGGAGTTACCTGATAGCACATAATTAAGTTGAAACAACTGAAAGCCCAGCCCAGATAATCCACCATTCTGCTTTGTATAGTGTCGGCACTAATGGTTTTTCTTCTATGTGATTGTGTGGTGCTGTTGTAGCCGAAACGAGAGGTATTTTTAGAGAATTCATTTCTTTACCATGGTTACAGGGATGAAGTGAATAATGTCTGTAAAGCTCCAGAATAGAGTTCTTATTGCAGTTCTTTCTGTATACGTGGGCTGACATCACCAGTTGATCTCACTGAATGTTTTTAGCAGGACCGTTCTTCTGTTTGAGTAAGATGTAATTGCTTTATTGTGAAGTGTTGCTTACTGAAATACATTATTATACTGAAATACATTATAAAGAGAGCACCTTCGAGTGAAATTGTTACATCTTTGTTTACTTTTATTGTCCATATCCCTAACAAATGCTGGTACTGTGGTTCCCCCTCATCTCCATGCAGTGAATACAGACTTGTTTAAGATTGGCTCTGTTACAGATTTTGTCCTCCTGCAATATTCTCCAGTATATCTTAGAGTGGACATCATTTGCTATTTTTATTTTATTAACATGTTGCACAGCTAGGTGTAATATGACTGGAGAAACCTAGCAAAGAAAACTTGGAGATATCTGTAATTTCCAGGCCAGAAAAAAAAATCTGAATTTCTGTAGTGAATATAGATGTTTCTGGCTATGCTTGGCTTGAAAAATGTCATTACATAAGAAATGATCACACATTATATCATAATAATATATAAATATTGTCATTCTCTGTAATTTCCATTTGAAAAATGTTTGGTATTTCAAGAGGATTTGATTAAATGGTATATTTCTTTTGGGCAGGTGGAGGTTCAGGGGAGTGACCCGTACTCCAGTAACTCCAGTCGGAGCCACTACAGAATGCAGGTGATTAACCTCCTAGCTCATATTGAAAGCTATCTGTCAGCTTGCTTGTAAATTAAAGTACCTGTGAGCTTGTAAATAATGGGTTTGTAACCAATTAGTTTCAGTAGGCCCTTAAAGTTGACAAGACTTGTCAGTAGGCATGTTATTAAGAAATGATCTTAAAACATCGTTCAAGCATTTTAACAACGTAATAAATGTCCCTGTTTGGCAGGCAGTATTGGCTGTAACAATAACTTTCAATAGTTTGCGAACAGTAAGATTTTTTTACACCTTGTTTTGAAAGTTATTACTACTTTCAAAAACAATTCAAAGAATCCTGAAAAAAATCCACTGGTTCATCAAAACTTAAATAGCACAAATGTTATAACATTGAAAATTGAAATGTTTCTTTGAATGATTTCTGAAGGATCATTTAGCGCTGAAGGCTGGAGTGATCGCTGATGAAAATGTAGCTTTGCCATCATTGGAGTAAATTACATTTTAAAATGTATTAAAAGAATTAAGTTATTTTAAATAGTAATATTTCACAACGATGCTGATTTAAAGTGTTTGATTTTAAGTAAAACCTCAATCTTTTATCATGTTTATTTATTGATTGTTTGGTGCATTTTTCTCAAAAATGCTTATAAAGGAGTTAATCACGTAGTTTAAAGATACGGTCTTTACATAATTTTTCAAACATCCTCCCAGCATGCGTTGTTTACAGTTGTTTTATTCATTCTCTTTTCCAGGATCGCCAAGGACGTGTGAAGTAACAAGCACTGCTTTGGGCAAAAGACTGACAGGCCCGATTTTCTCTCCCCAGTCTTACAACCAGATATTTTCAGAATTTATTTTGGGGAAAGATTTAACCAAGGATTCAAAAAGAGGAAAAAAGAAGTTAAATGAAGACTCTTCTTTTGATTTATGTTGACCTAAAAGACTTACTTCGAACTTGTAGTAAAAGAAATGACACGATTATTCATAGGACTACAACTTAATTCTATAGGATTCTAATAGTGAACCCAGTACTTCTCACTGGTTTTTTTTTTTTTTTTTTTTTTTTTTTTTTTTTTTGGTCCTGTTTTTGTTCTGCTGCCTCTTTTTCTCCTAAATTTTGTTTTTTTTTTAGAAAAAAGCATCTGTTTTTACAGTCCAAGCACATGGCTTTGCTTCTCTCTTACTACAATATTGTTTTTTTCTTCTTTTAAATCATTAAGTTCTAGTTCCCGGGTCCTGTATAGGCAGTCTCCACCCCATTTCTCTGTTAACTCCTCTTTATCGGAGCTGAAAGGATCCAGTCAGGACGTGCAATGATCGTCGCCTTCTCAGTGGATGTTACATTATTGGTTAATTTGGCCACTAGTCAGTACAACTCTCATTACCTTCTGAGGGGGAAAAAGTTTACCCAGTTTCAACCAAGATTATAAAATGGGGAAAAAAATAAAAAATGTAATTCCAAAAAAAAAAAAAAAATTCTAATGAATGTTCAGGAATGTCCTGAGTTTTTTTTCTGTTCCTGTTGTTTTTTTTTTTTTGTGTGTGTGTGTTGGAAATAGAGGGTGTTTGGCAGGGGACAGTAAACGGAGAAGTTGATTTGTAGAGTTAAGGCTTTTGCTCATGATCAGTTTTATAGTGTACAAAAGGGGGCTGTGTTTGAGAGTTGTCAGCTTATTTTCCATATACTCCTTTTTCTCCTGCAAGTTAAAGAAAAAATGTTGCTATGGGCTGCTCTCCTCCCGTAATTTTTTATTTATTTTTTTTGTTCTCCTCTTTCTCTTCCGTTTCTTAAGTCTGCATTGAGGTGGGCCTTGCACCCTCTCTTTCTCATAACCAGTTCATTAAAAATAAATGTGGTATACTCGGCAAAACGTGTGTTGCATTTTCCCCTTCTTTGACTAAATACAATGTCATGCACTAACCTGTGTCCCAAACTGCCTGGTCCCCCTCCACCCAGCACCCACGCTCCTCTCCTACACTAGCTGCCTGCACACTTCACCCCTTCTTCTACTTTGTTCATGTCAGTGCATTGAAGGACTCCTGCAAGACTGCTGGCGTCTAGCAGTGTCAGAATAAAGATGCTGCACAAAGCTTCAAGTGTGTTTGCTTTCTGAAGAAGTGAATTGACCGTATGGCCAACAATTTGGCAGTTTGAAGGTTTGTTTTACCTGTATCCATGGCTATGTGTTTAATTGTCGCAACAATATGCCTTTCTTGTGAGGAAGCCATCTGTCACCTGAATGGTGAATCAATAATGGGTGAATCAATAGTTGGGAGACTATGGGTAGCTTTTTTTTTTTTTTTTTTTTTTTTTTTTTTTTAAATCATTCATTACCCCATTGCTTTATGTTTGAGCCAGGTCAAAGAAAAAATGTGTCGTGATGAAATGCTCTGGCAGTAAGATTTCTCACAAGCTGAAATGTGTTCTCTGGATTAACCGGCTTTTCTCACACTGAGTCACCTAGGACTTACATGAAAGGGTTTGATTATTTAAAACGCTGTAATTAGAAATTATTTATAATTTGTGAGTGATCGTGTGGTTTTTATCCGCGATATTGTTTTACCTGGTTACTTCTCAGGAGCACTTTCTTAATAAGCCTCTCGGTGGCGCTGTTTCCACATTTCACCTGAACGCGGATGCCAGGTTTTACCTCGAGGAGCGTGTAATCAAAGCTTGTATGTGTTAAGAAATCGCCAAATCCCTGCATAAACATTGTTTGAAAGATAAATAAATTTTACATTTATCAAAGTTGCGTGTCAGCATCTTAAAATCACAGTGGTCTGCCTTCAATACTCTTCGACGGAAGGACAGGTTTAATCCTAAAATGGCGGAACTGTGTGGAAATGAAGATGTTTGTCCAACAGGGGGCGTTAAATACTTTTTTTACGCCTCCTAAACTGATGTAAACCACCCGTGTGAATGAGAGGAATAAGAACTCCCATTTATGACTAGTTTAAATTTGATTTTTAAATGATGTACTTTTTATTCCGTTCATTTGAGACTATGTCTACGTTTTTAAACAAAAGATCTTTCCAAATTAAATTACATCACTAAATCCTTTAAAGAGGCAAAGTTCACTCCCAAAAAAATGTTTGTTTTTTTTTTCATTTTCTTATACTTGTGTCATTCTGTATGACGTTCGGTTTTCTGTATATTTTGAGAAATGTCTCACTTTTTTTATTTCACAGAAGAAAGTCAATAACGAAGAAAATGAAGACCATGTTTTCTTCTTAAAAATCCTCTTTTTGACCACAAAGTCCTATTTGTCCTATACAATCATAAAGAATCAAACATGCCCCACACGGTGAAGATTTTGTGATCACCCTTCACTCTCAGAAATAAAAAGCTGTCACTGGGGTGGTACCTTTAGGTATTAAAATATGTAGCCTACCTTTAAGGTACCAAAATGGACCCTTTAGGTACAAACATGTACCTTTTGAAAAGGTACCCAGTGACAGCTTTTGTAGCCTTCCATTATTTCTGAGAGTGTATTGTATTTCTGTGTGCACAACATTAAATCTTTCACTTTGTTTTATGAGGTAAAATCATTTATTATATGTATAGTATATGACCATTTTAAATTTTACTATCCAACGGTTTGGAGCTTGGGTGATTTGTCAAGGGCAACTGTGTCAATGAGGTCACAACCATCAATCATATTAAACCTTTTAATTGACAGTGCGGTTGAGCTCTGCCTCCTTAAGTGCTAAAACCAAGTGTTTACAAGTAGCCTTGTGTGTCTGAATCAGTTCTTGTCTGATGTGTGTTTGGCTATAGTGTGTATGTATTTGTGTCTATTTTAGAACATGAGATATTAACCTGTCAATTTGGGTACTTTTGTGTGTGTGTGTGTGTGTGTGTGTGTGTGTGTGTGTGTGTGTGTGTGTGCATTGTTGTTATCGGGGGTGTTTTACGTATGAGGGGGAAATGAGATGCAGCACATGGCTCAACCTCCCGTCTGTCTATAATGCCGCCTGAGGGGCCCTTCTCTGACCTCAGTCTCTCTCTCCCCAGGGACCCCAAAACCTCTCGGGATCCCCAGACAACATGAAGGTGGGGAGGGGAACGGCACGTGTCTCTGAAACCGTTGATGCAGTGTGTGTTTAAGACAGATGCAGTCTAGTCTGTCCATGTGTCTACTGTGATTCTTCTCTGAAAATAGTACAAACCAAATAGTGTTCATGCCTGCTGATGTTTACATTATGATTTAAGTTTGTGCTATAGGGTGCCTTAGGTTTAAAAGATAATCAGATTCTCAAAAAATATTGGGAAAATTTGTATTAAACCATTTCACTTTTGCATTAAAAAAAAATACATGTATAGGTTTATCCTGCATAGTTTCGGATCAATCGCTATAACGAAAAAGAAAGTCTGCAGTTGTTCAGGCTTTTAGATCATATCCGTGTGGCCGCTGATAACAGGCTGCACCTGATCAACAAAGAGAAGCAGGCCTCAGCTCAATCAGTCTCGGGTTTAAGAGCAATAAATGTTGTGAATTTATGATTTAGGTTCTTTTCTACCCCAGACAGTATTATCGCTTTTTATCCTGCTGTCGTTGCCGTACGGATTGTGTGCGGGGTGAGGGGTGAGGGGCGCGCGCTCCGTTTATCAGTGTGTTGACAGTCGAGCAGCCGCGTGCATTCAGCGCATTATCAAGAGCGCGCGCGTGTATTTTTGCCATTAGTAACGCCTGGCCATGTCTGCAGAAGATGCAATTTACATAATAAAATCATTTCTGTACTACACCGAAGGGACCGATTTATTTCAAACGAATATGTATATATGGAAGTCGAATGAAAATATGAAAGGGTCCTTTTAAATGTCTTTACAATTGCACAAAATGTATTTAACAGAAAAAAAAAGATAAATAGCTTGATTTTAATTAAAAACATTAAGAAAAACCAACCAATCTGAATTTAGGCTGATTTATTGTATTCTTATGCAAAATCTAACACATTTAATGATGTCTAATTTTCTAGATTTAAATGATCCATTTATTTATTACCATCGGCTATTTGTGTATTTATGTATATATATATATATATAAAACAAAGAAATTATCCAAATTAATTTTATTCACAATATTCATTAATTGTAATTTGCTCTCAATATTTCTAAATGATATTAAGATGTTTTCCATTTGGTAAATCTTACGAATATTTGTCATGTCTGTGTTTATTTTTTCTCTGTCGAGGATTTTGAAAGACTGTAGGCCTAAATTAAAAACAAAAAATCATAAAATAAATAAATTCACATAATTTGTTAACATATTTTCCAGAGACCGAATATTAGACATACTGAAATTTTAGGCTATTTGTCGAAACTTTTAATTTAAATGCTTATCATTTTATAATTACGCTCCATTATTCTTTGATACAGAATAAATTGTTTTACGTGTAATTTATTTTACTTATTCGTGGTCGTTATAGGTTCGTTGAATTCAAGAATGTAACACGTAACCTCAGCATGGTTAAAGTCCAAGGTAACGTTCCTCAGTTATTTAATGAGTGTTTTGAATGTTGTGAATTATCTTTCGGAGTGGTCGCCTACATTTTAAATCGTCATAAGGACGAATGTAGAAAAGTGTGGACAAGTGTGGAAAAAATAAATATGTTTCAAAGGTTTGTAAGTTGCACGACCAAAAAATACTCTGTGTAAAAGAATATAAGCTTTAAAATGCAACACCAGCAGCGTCATATGCAGTATGAATGTCTGTCAGAGTGATTAATATTTGCTTTTATTGTCTTCACAGTTGTGTGTTCCGTCGACGGAAATCCAGACCCTGTTTGCCTTTCTTTTGTGAGTAAAATTCATCATTAGTCATAAATAAATACGTAAACTTTGACCCCTCTAAACAGCTGCGCCACGTGCCTAGAGCAGATAGGTGATTTATTATTGCAAGTTTGAAGGAACATGATTTGAATGGCTGAAACATAAGACGTTGGTGTTTGTGCTGTTCTCCTGTTTAAAATTTGCAGTAGCAGGTTGTAACAAACCTCAATAATACACTACTAAAGATTATTTAACTTAAGGGGTTTGTTGCAACGGGCCCCTGATCTTACTCTAAATTCACTGTGTCACAGATTTGGACAATGCTGTCAGAGATGACAGAATTATGAAATATTATAATTTTAAAAATCTGCACAGATTTTATGGGTAATATTTAAAGCCCTTAATCCCATACTCACTACCCTGCGTTTGCATATGACACTCCATTGCTTGCAATGATGGCTTGTGTTGTGAAATGTAGGTCATAACGCAACCTTTGCAGTTTTTGCCTCTGAGCTTTTTGCAGAGCGTTGCCACTAAATATAATCTCATGGTTTGGAAGAGATACATCCATGCCTTTCGTAAATCATTATATGCATATTAGGCCCTGTGTTTGTGTATTTTTGTTTAATGAATATTCAATGGTCTACTTAAGTGTTTGAATGGTTGCATGATATCGATCTGAATCAAATAGGGGTTGGCAAGTGTAGTGTATTATTTTATTGTGCACATATGATGTCTAATATGAAACAACAGTTGTAGTGACCGTACTCAACATGACATTGTCCCATCGATCGGTTGCTCAGGTGAGTGCTGCTTTTGGCTTCTCTCTTGGCATTCACCGCGTGCCTTAATTGTATTGAAATTAAATCAAGGTCCACTGTGAACACAAAGAGCAAAAACCCAAGTTTCCAAATGTCGTCCACTTTGTCTTTTCCTACATACTCTCTCCGTTCCTCTTCATCCTTGCAATCTGGTCTGTTCTCACGGCTAACGGTTCAATCATGCACTTCAGCTTCCCTGCCGGTTCTCTCGCTGTATGTATTTGGTCCCTATGCAGTCTGCACATCCTGTTCTTGTCCTTCAGTACAATACCGTGTTTCTGTGTTCATCTAAAATCCCTCTCTTCTCACCTGTCCTCCTCCTTCTGCATCTGATGTGGGCTTCGGTGGTGTTAGTGCAGTCCAAACAAGAAGTCCTAATCTTGCACAATCACACACACTCACTCTCAAACACTTACAAACACACTATCGCACATCTTTCCCAGGGTTCTCCTTGTGCGTGCGGGTTTTAAATCACATAATTCCCCCTCTTCCATCGGCCTAGATGTGTGGTAAGAACAAAACATACATGATAGTGCAACACAGTGTTTCTCATGCATATATTTTACACACATATACAAAAAAATCATCCCATTCAAAAACGTTCAGACCTTCACAATTCTAGCTATATCCTGTACCGAATGCATGTCCTGAGAAATTACAAGACAGAGAGAGAGAGGAGACAGAGAGATAAAGAGGATCTACCTTTTGTTGTACCCATTCTGCTAGAAGCCCTGGCACCTGCCTTCTGTTTCATTCCAGCAGACCTTTTCCCTCTCTCGGCCAAACAAAGAGGATCAGCAAAGCTGTGTGTGAGGGATGTGCGAAGATGCAAAGCTATGCACTGCTCTCCCCCTCATCTATTCAGCACGTCCACCGCCATGATGAGACGGCTGCCAGCATCACAATGTAAAGCTAGCACTTCCCTATGACAGTCTGTTCTCTCCCTCTCTCCCCCCACCTCTCTCTCTGTCTTTTTATTTCTCTCACTCTCTCTCAGCATACGCACACCTATACGGCAAGTAAAAACAAGTACGGTTAAAATCACATCACATAAAATGAGTTGAAGCTGACGATGACAGTTGAAATAAATGCATACGTTACAGAGATGTACATGTATTTAGGAAAATAATAATATTCCAAAACACATCAGTTACAGCCACAAGCATCAGATCTCATACAACAATTACCCAGAAGCACGGTCTATTTCTTCAAAACTACTGACATTAAGCAGCGAATTATCTTTAGCTTCGTTCTTTTTCCTCGCATTCTCGCTCTAGCGGAGAAAACAGAAATGTATATCCTGGTTTTTCCCATTCTGTTCCATCAGTTCTTGCTATTCTCCATCCAAGGGTGAACAGGGGGTCCTGTCGAAGCTCTCTGCCCCAGCTGAGGCTCCTTTTCTTGGGGGCTGGAGAGTGGGATTGCAAGGGGAGATGTTCTGGGGGTGGGGTGGAGGGGATTTAGGGAAGAGGTAGGCAGGTAGGAAGGTTTTCACGCATGCAGGAAGGGAAAATCAGGTGCTGGGATGTTGCAGCCGCTAAAAAACCAAAGCCAAAAAAAAAGAGGAGTATTCTCTCCCGTGAGAAAATCAGCCTGAGAAAATCCAGTTGTGCACGCCACAAAAAAAAAGTTTTTTTTTTTTTTTTTTTTTTTTTTTACGAAAAGCTGAGAATGCGCATATACATATATAAACACATCATATATGTATACATATCCAGAGGAAGAGGGAAGGAGCAGGTATGCAAGGGATGAGCAGTTCACACACACGGTCACACACACACACTGCGCTGTGCACATGCTCGGGCTACAATTTATGCTCTCCGTTTGACACCACCCCCACCTCCCTGGGCACATACATACGCGCTCACACACACACACACACACACACGTGTAACGTCCCAGCTGATCGTGGTAGAGAGATTAGATTGTAGGGACAGCTGGCAGGGATTACACACGCAGGGGGTTGACTGAGCAGGGGAGGGGAGACCCTCTCTGACCAAGATGTACACACACACAAACTAAATTGCCAATAAATGTAGGAAGAAAGTGTGCAACATCACATTTACTTAGAAATATTATATCATATAAATGGCTGCTATATTTGGAAATAAGAACACACACTCATAAACTGAATGCAGGATCCACCTAGTGCGCATCTGGATGCTGAGGGTTAATGTATGGTAATACATACTGACTGCTAGGGGATCTCGGGGTGACACAGTTGACCTTTGACCATGGACCACTTCATCTTTTCAGTGTGATCAGCTGATTGCAAAAAGGGGGCCATGGGGAGGCAACCTAATATGCTCCCCGACACACACGCACACATGCTGAGACGATACATCATGCATGATATAACACAAGCCGTTACTTCACTAATGTGCAATATTGGTGCGAATCAGTGGGACGGGAGCTTCAAATGCAAAATAAAATTTCATTTTAAATCCTTTTTTTCTTCGTTTGTCCGCATCACACTTGATAGTGTTAAATCTGGAAGCAACTCAAAGCGTGAAACCCCAGTGAACTAGCTGTACAGAAGAGATCAATACTGTTTAGTCTTGGATTTTGAACAGCGTTTGAACTATATCTGACATTTAAATCAATTCTATGCTTCAGCATTTTCTGGTGCGGAGGACTGCAAGAACGTTCTGTTCTTTGAGAAAAAGTTATTTTAAAATGTTATGCAAAATATGCATGGCTATTTAATAAACTTTTTTTTTCATTATTTTTTATGAATAGAAATAATATATGGAGTGTAATAATTATATTAAATATATTCATATAAGTATTTAAATTTTTTATAATGATAAATTAATTAAACATCACCACAATGATAGACAGAATGCCATTTTTTAATGGAGCTAAAACATAAAAGAGAATATTCTACAATTGTCTTTAAAACCGTGTGTTTGTGTGTAGCAAGCTGAATATGTCTCCTTGCTCTATTTATGTCTTTGCCAATGCGTGTATACTCCTGCATGAGATCATTATTGTATATTTTTGCATTATATGTGTGTACGCCCCAGGCAAATCAAACAGAAATGAAGTGTATGTAAATGGAAGAGATTAGGGCCAGTGTGTGTGTGTGTGTGTGTCAGCACTAGCCTAGCCTGCATTCCTCCTAGCAATAGCGTCCTCTGAGTGCACTTTAATCTGTAATCTGACAGATTAGCAAATAGGAGCGCTTGAGCTGGATTATCACCTCATTACAAATGACGAGCATCCCAGGACCTGCTGTGTGTGTGTGCGCGCGTGTTAGCATATTTTTTATTCTTTGTGTTTTGTGTCTGTGTAGTTGTGTGCTTTTAAATACACTTCCATGATGTGGGTGTTTCTTTAAAAGTGACACCACATTCATTGTGGTTTGTTCAAATTTTAATATTAAATGGATAAACAAACACTACAGTTTTTCTGAACAGAATTCATCACATTTTTAAGAATTATATTTTTAAATATATTTGTAATATTTTTTTTTCTGTCTTCTATGTAAAAAGGATCAATTTTCAGGCTTTGTTGAAAGATTCATTTATTTTTATTTATTTTAATCCCAGGGTTCATATCTTGTATGTCAGCATCAGATTAAAATTTTCATCAAAAAATAAATAAACAAAAACAAAGCATCCAGATGTTCTGTTGAAGCATTCAGTCTTTGCGCTGCATCATTTTTAAAGAGGTCACATAACAGATGGGTCGCTAAAACGTCCTCACTGACGAGCCGAAATGGGACATTTACAAGATTAAATAGACTAAAGCTAAATGAGTTTAAAACCTAAACCTGCAGTATTTAAGGGTGAAAGATCATTATTTTAAACTAATGCAAACTACAGCGTGCAAATGGGGGAAAAAAAGCATAGCGGTGCACAGTTGCACACTGAGGTGTGTGTGTTGTGTTTCTTTGGGGGGGGGTTTGGTGCTTTTGTGTGCTCCTGCATTAAAAGTATATAGGTATAATGCTGAGTTGGCCATTATATGTGTGTCTCAGGAGTGTGTGTTTGCCTATGGGCTATGTGATCGAGCACTGATGCATGTGTGTCTGTGCAGAATGCTTGGTAGGTCGTTTGGTAAATCCGGCAGCATGTGCTATTGTGTTCGCTGCTACGCTAACATGCATGCACATGGATAAATAAAAGCATGAAATGCACAGACAAATGTGACAAAAAAATAAAATTTATTGTAAATCAACACAAAAAGGATAGTTCACCTTAAAATGAAAATCTTGTCACTATTTATTCAGCCTAATGTTGTTCCGAAACTGTATTACTTTAATTCTTTCATGGAAGAATGTTAGAACTGTTTTTCAAAAGGCTTTTTTTTTTTTCAAAATATCTGCAAAAAGTAAAATTTTGTTGTTAAATCAACACGTAGACAACACTTTAAAGGGATAGATCCCCTAAAAATAACAATTATGGTGTCATTTATTCATGCTCATTCTGTCCTTCTGCGAACCACAAAAAAAAGAGATTTTGAATTAATATTTGAACTGTTTTTCGAAAGGCATTTTTCAAAATATGTGCAACAAAAAAAACACTTTTATGGGATAGTTCACCTAAAAACATAAAATCCTGTCACCATTTATTAACCTTCATTTTGTTCCAAACCAGAATGACTTTTGGTCACAAAAATATATTTTGAAGAAATGTTTTTTGAAAGGCATTTTCCAAAATATCTAAAACTTAAAGTACAGTTTGTTCTTAAATAAACACATAGACAACAATTTAAAGGGATAGTTCACCTAAAAATGAAAATCCTGTTGCTATTCATTCACCTTCATGTTGTTCCAAATCTAAATGACTTTATAATCTATTTATAACCTACTTTTTAACCTATGAGATATATATATTTTTTTTTTAAATGTTGCAACTGCTTTTTTTATTTTGGGTGTACTGTGCCTTTAACACAATAACAAGTATATAACAAGCAGATAATGGTCAGTTAGTTCCTCTAATCCTATCTGTAAATATTATCCCACTGAGTGTAAAAGGGATAGCACTGCAGTTTTAATTTGTCATAGTACATGTATTTAGCACTAAAGCTCATACTGGAATACAGTACAGAATATGATGCTAGTTATGGCAGTGCACAGTGCAGTCTCCAGTGTACAGCTGAAAGCATGAGCTCTCGGTCATGTGTGCTTCATTGTGGATGGATCGATGCCCTGCTCTCCCCCTGGGTCACTGGTGTCCTCCAGCGCCCTTAATATTAGTGGCAATTTCATTAGCTCTGACCACATCGCTCTGATAGAGAGGGTAGCAGGGTTTGGGGGTTGCTTTTTTATTGAAATGATATCTATTGGTGTCCTATTTTACATTTCTTTCATACCTCAGATGATTATTCATTCTCTTTGTAGTCGAAGCTCTCGAATACTGCATTTGGAATGGGATCTAGCGTCTTCGGATGCTTCTTGAAATAATGATGCTCCTGGACCCTACAACATGACTAATTCCAAAAAAAAAAGGGAACTTCTCTTTCTATCTCTGTTTCTCCCTCCCTGCCTGTTTTCTCAGTACGCCCCAGTCAGCCCAGCAACAGCACACAGAAGCTCCCAAAAGCAACCCCCTTCTCGCCGCCTCTGCATCCAGTGACCCAGTTTCCACCCCCTCTCTAAAACAAATCACTCCATGACCCACTTCTTCGTTTCACACCACTTTAGCGTGCTCATGTGCTTCGCAAAATTATGCATCTGTCTTCGCTCTGAGGTTCAGAAGAATTTCTTCTGTGCATTTGGTTACAGAAAAATACTGCTGGCAGTCTAAAATACCCCACATTAATAATAAACGCACAGAGAACTGGGGATTTATCTGCCTTCTGTATGTAACATCAGTATGTCTGATTATGTTAAAACAATCCTTCAAGGTCTGCGTTGCCTCCTGACCATCTATAAATAGCATTTTTGCAATCACAATTATTTTAATCTTCTGCTTTTTTGTGGTTCGTCATTGGATAAGTGCGTGATTTGTAATTAAAGTACGCCATCAACGGCTGAATTCTTTTCTGATTAATGTATGTGATAATGCTTGTACTGCTGATAATAAGAACATGTCAGTGAGACTGTCAGAGGCAGCAACAGGAAGGCAAATCAATTTTGCGGCCTATTTAAGCAGAGAGACGAATGGTAATTTTTAATAATCAGCTACGCTCAGACGGTAGGTCACACATACAAGCAAACTCAGTTTATAAGGATTAATAGGTAAACATTTGTAATATTTAATCACAATGTTTTTCTGTAAAGGCAGCTGTATGCTGTCAGACTCTGGAGTTGATTCAGGTTTAAATTAAATGAGCAGTAGGCCACGGTCATCTTTACAAATTTTTACTCAAAGGTGCATTGTTTAGAAAATTATAGAAAATGTGCATCTTTAATGAATGCAGTGGCATAAGTGTGCGCACTGCGATAAATGAAAGGCAGTGGGTCTGACTGACCCTGAATGACTGATGACAGGTTACACATAACAGCAATTCTTTTTCCTTAGTTAACTTTCACCACCCGTCTCTCTTTATTTTTATTTCTTCGGTATGTCAGAAAAATATCAATTTACTGTACATTTGGCAGCTATGTTTACTGCCTTAAATTTCAGTATTTTATTTTATTAGGGAAATACAAGCCATTATAGCTGTTTAATATTTTACCCCAGTTTTTACCCGAATATTTTAACCCAGATGTAAATCTTTGTTTTTTTTGTTTGTTTGTTTGTTTGTTTTTTTATTTCAATAAATCAAGTCTCTCATCGGGTCTCTCTTCAGATTCTAGCCTCTTGCATGATATAATCACAATACAGCAGAGAATACTGCTTCGATTCTCTCTATATTTTGTTTATAAACGCTTTCTTATCTTATTTCTTTTCAATGCATTCACATGATAGTTTTAGACAATCAGTGGTGCCCTGGATTCTGGGATTGAGATGTGGATTTTTTTTTTATTTTATTTAAATTATACTTTTTTTAGCAATTTTTTGCATTTTGTAATATTTTATCAATACAAATTAGTGTTTAATATTTATTTGACATTTAATACATTTATAAATATAAAATACACACATTTTAATATGTAATGTATTATAAAATGTAAAATGTACAGAATCAGAATATTAAAATAATTTGTGAAGGATCATGTGACACTGACAACTGGAGAAATGGCTGTCAAAAATTTAGCTATGTCATCACAGGAATAAATTACATTTAAAAATAAGTTAAAATAGAAAACAGTTATTTTAAATTATTAATATTTCACAATGTTACTGATTTTTTACCATAGTTTAGATCAAATAAATGAAGGGTTGGTGAGCATATGAGACTTTAAAAACACTATAAGTAATGTACATTACATATATATTCTTATATATATATATATATATATATATATATATATATATATATATATATATATATATATATATATATATATATATATATATATATTTATTTATTTATTTATTTATTTATTTATATGCTATGTATGTATGTATTGTGCTCGATGAAACAGAGTAAATCATATAAACTAATATAAATATAAAAGTAAATCATATAAAAATGCTATTGTGAATTTGGCTGTATTATTTTATAAATATTGTTTATGCATATCATGGCATCCTCACAGTACTTCCCATTTTTTTATTGTAAATCTTGTTCACAGGGAAAGCCCTATAGGAGACATTAAAAGCCTATAGTCACAGATTTCTGCACAAGAGTGGGGTGGAAAAGGATGACTATGAGGAAGGGAGGCCAGTGGCACGTGTCCAGATTAAACGTAATCCCAGCACAGGATGCCAAACAAGGCTTCAGGTGAGAGAGGAGCTCCAACGGGACGAGAAATAGGAGGGGGTGGGAGGAAAGACAGGTGGCCAGAAAGACAAGAGAAGAGGGAGAGTGAGGAGGTGTTGCTTGGATTTGCCCTAATATAATGATGCCCACTAGAATGGGACTAAAGGACAGATTCAAATGTATAATTGTTATTGCAATACAGTGTTCTGAAATATTGTTCAAATTAAATACATTGTATCTTAATATTTACAATACAACTTTAAGATATTTTGTAAATATGAATATAGAATGTAATATATTAATATATATATAACATTTTAATATAAATGTAATTTATTTCTGCAATGAACAAGCTGAATTTTCATTCTAATAAGATTTTTTTTAAACATTTCGTAAACTTATCACCAAATTGGTTATGCTGCTTGATATTTTCAGGATTCTTTGAGAAACAGAAAGTTTAAAGAATAGAATTTATTAGAAATAAAATATTTGAAATTTACATTTGTCTTTACTGTCACATTTTATCAATTGAATGTATCCTTGCAGAGTAAATGTAGAAGGTAAGTTTCCCTGTGAAGTGATGAATTAATGCACACTTGTTTCTTATGATGCTTGAGGTGCCCTTCAGACTGAAAATTCACACCATGCCGTTTGGAATATCACTTATATCACTTAATATCTTACCAAAAACTTGTGACTGCTTTATGGGGCACATTTGAGTGATGCAAACATACACAGAGAAAGAAATGTAGTGCAGAGATTGAAACATGTCTCTGTAGTCTGTGCGAATGGGATTATGGGGAAGCTGTAATCTGACCATCCCATGTGGGGTAAGAGTGTCTTACTCAAGGCTGTTCCGGGGTAAAAACAGCAAGGGTTGGGGGGAGGGGAGGATGATATCTGCTAACCAGTTAACAAGTTCACCAGCTAATCCTGAAGTGGGATTGGGTGACCTCCAACCATGCACTGATAATACATTTCTGAGTGAGTGAGTGAGTGAGTGAGTGAGTGAGTGAGTGAGTGAGTGAGTGAGTGAGTGAGTGAGTGGGGGGGGAAAAAAAGAATTTCTTTAGTGGTGACGCAAAAACCGGATTTATTATTTTAATTAAGCATCTCACTCGAGTGAGACCAGCAAAGCCATAATTATGCTAAAATACCCAACAGTCGACTGCCTCTTTTCTTTCTCATGTTAATCAGAAAGAAATGTGTGTATGCCGTAAGCAGTCAAAGCTTAACGAGACTCTCAACTGTGGCATAGATGCCTTCACGAAACAAATCAATGTTTAAAACTAACCTGTCAAACCCGGTGCCAAAACCACTAGGCCAATCCCTTCAGAAATGGCCTTAATTAATCTCTGATTACCTCATCCCATGAATCCATTTATCACTTGCACTCACCTTTTCTCTCTTTGAATACCTACCTATATTACCTTCTCTCTGGTTCTCAACCTGCTGTAATCTGTCATTAACAAAAATCCCTCCTGCATATTCAGAATCCTGTGATATGAACCTCTTGCTGGTACGAGCAGCATCTGCCAAGAGCGTAAATGTAAACGATCAGATGTTAATGGCTTTCTAATGGTAACTAGGAGAACGAATAGCTTCAAATCCCCCCCCCCTCGTCCTTTTTGAGAGACCTCGTCTTTTTTTTTTTTTTTTGCTCCAATCCATGAGCCATCTAACAACAGTTTTGTTGCCATTTACAGAAACACCAGATCAGCATCCCACCACCCACTCTGAGTTCAAAGACCTCAGGATAAGAAACACAAATACAAAACCACAGAAAGAGAGATTTCTTGATTGAATGCATAAATTTTAATGCAATCTACAGTATTTTGACATTCCAAAATTCCTATACCTATATATACACACAATCTGACAGGAATCATTTCATATTTCTCAGTATTTAACCATCAGTATATCTGTTTCACAGCTTCTCACAGCTTCCATGAACCAGTGATTTCCTCGAGTTTTGTTTTAGCACTGCTGCTCTTGCCAGTGTGCATTTGGTAATTATATCTCATTTGCAAACCAATTTCAAAGCTTCTCTTTCTACCCTCAACACCTCTACAGGTGACACCATACCTTCTCTTTTTCTCAGATAAGAGGCTACAGTTATAAAAGTGAAAATAGCAAATGACAAATAAAAAGCCAGCTTTTTGTCTTTGTCTTTCATCCTTCTAGTCTGAACATGCATGGTGTAATGTTTATTTACTTTTAAAAACCTGAAAAATACCCTTTTTTAACAAATGTTCATGATGCAATGCTTACACAATACATATGTATGGATGGATGGAAGTGTGTCTGTCTTCTAAAAATATGGTTGAAATAAACAGAGCGCTTTCGAGGAGTATCTGCAATCCAAACACAGAAAAGAAAGGCCACACTTGCTGACATTACAGCTACGAATCTTAAAGTAAAGTTTATGGGATTCTGTGGATCACTGTTGGTCTACATGTTAACCTTGTTTAATATTTCAGTGCAGCGAATACATTTGACTTGAAGAGTGATGCACAGCATCAGTACATGCATACATAGTATAGTGAATTTAATGTTGGATGATGACCTGAAGTGATACATTTGCTGCTTTTTCATGAAGCTGTCTTGAATTAAATGAGGAAGGTTTAGAGGCAGTGCCTTTATTTTGACAGTTGTCACTGAATAAAGCCACCACTGCAATGGAAAGAAATAATGCAAGTATTTGCATGCACAGAAATAGCAATAATCATGATGAATGGATTCCAGATGCTAATTTTAATGTATGCAGCCGCGCTCCTCTACGACAGCACACAGATGCTCAGTTTTGCTATGCCGGCAGACGTAGTGACGGGGGTGCTGGAAACTTATTTGCATGCCGAACTGCTATCTTAATGTGGATATTTATTTTAATTTAATTTCTTACCCGCACATACCGCACGAGAGGCTTTTGTGGCAAAGTCATATTAACCTCTGGCTAGTTAATATTCATCTGGCAAAGCCCCCCCCCCCCCCAAGAACTTGATGAATATTCATGAGATGGGCGAGGGCGTCCCCTCACTTTTCCCTTCCAGCTCCATGGCGCCCCCGTGGAAATGTTTATTTTTGCAAGAAGGAGCGCACGCGGCCATCATCATCATCCTCATCGTCCTGAGCGCGTGACAGTCGCTCAGCTCAATATGGCAAACAAGAGCATTTTGCCCAATAAAAAATGCTCTCTAAAGGGCAGGGAGGAGAAAATGGTCGTGGTGGGTAGATTCCATCTCTTGTAATATGCGGCTGCCACACAGCAGGGTGATGTCAAGGGATACCAATATTAAAGCAGGCTGATTTGACACTTGTGCGTTTCACATAGAATAAACTCTCCTATGGCACAGTACATAGACAGAAACCTCTGCATTCAAAGAAAAAACATGGTAACCAGAATATCAGCAAAATAACATGCGTAGTTACTAATATCATAATAAATTCATATAGAATCTCATTCATACACCGTAAGAAGCTTTAAAGCTCTGTAATTTTGTATAAGTGATCTGATGAGACGAGATAAACTACCACAGTTGTATTGTGACAGGGTCATTTCTACAATTCGGCGCATCTTGGGCTTTGAAACTTTATTTTTTGTCCTAACAGAACAGGTTTTTTTGGACAAATTGCATAATAGCCTAATAATCTTATAAAAACTGTCAAAACTTAGTGAGGCATGTCACCCAATCTTATTTGATAGTAAATTAGTGATAATTTTTTGAACAATAAGTTAATTAATATAATTTTATTATAATTTTAATAACATTTAAATAGATCATCACATTAACAAAATTGTCTTTAAAATATTGTTTGAAAGTAAAATCTGGGAATAGAATATATATATATAAATGTATTTATGTAATTATTTACATAACAAGATGGACAGTAACTCATAACTACTTTACTATCAGTATTAATTTTGCACAAACTCAAATTTTTAAATTATTAAAATGGTTAAAAGTGGCAAAAAAGGGTGCAGCATTATAAAGTCTTCTCTAACATGCACTATGAATAAAGTTTTCTCTATAAAGAATTTGTATTGAAATTCCCTCATTAGTAACATTATAAATGGCATAATTTGTAATTCGGGGACATAAAAGACACTGAATTGCACAACTGACCCAGTAACAATACTAACCATAATAATTGATTACTTTGATTACTGTAGCATAGTTTTATAAAGACAAACAACAAAGATGTTTTTCATTAGCACAGTGACTAAAAACAACTGACTCTTTTGGATGGTCAATGTGATTCTCAGTGATGTCAAATGTTAAATCATTAGCCTGTGATGCTCTGATGAGGACTATAACATTTAGTGTGTTAGCGAAGCCCACATTCACTGCTTTTACATGTCTGCTATGGTTAGATGAAAAGGATCATAAAAATTGCATCAGTCCTTGGCTTACTTGGTAGGACTGAGTCTTTTTTAGAGTAAAACTAGGCACAGTTGGCTAGGCACTCTCTGCCCTTATTCCAAAAATGGAGTTACCTACTGTAAATAAATAAATGTTTGCAGTCACCAGTAAACAATAAACCAGGTGATTATGTGCCTTTAGATATAACCATGACAGTTTTGCCGGCCTGATGCATCCTGGGAGTTCTGGTGCCGTAGCAGTGTCCAGGGGCCCATCTGTGCATTATGCGCATGAAAGCTCCGCCCCCGTCACGCATTCCCGGCCCTTCTGTCGAAGCAGCTCGCTGTCACGGCATGGCGGAAGCTTCCGGGCCTCTGCATCTATGGGGGGTGGAACAGGGTTTTGGGGAGGATGATCAAACCTTACCTGCTGTTGCCATGCTGGCACAGTTTCGGCCCTGAACAGCCTGAGAAAACGTAATGATGTCATCACCACAGTCACGCCTCTCTATTTAAATGTCTCTATTAGCAGTGTATTTAAATGTGATGTATCCAGTATGCATTTCTTTAGATGTTGATGTTTTTGTGCCCAGCATTTGCACGCAAATCTCTTTAAAAACAGTTTATTTTACTTTTACATTTTAGTATTGTAGTATCTGAGCAGATCAGCTTGAAGAATAGCTTGAAATTTAATGGAAAAATACATGATTAGGATTTAAATTTATTCAGTTTAAGTTAATGAATAATATTGGTTGTTTTAGTTATGTTCAGTCTTGTCAGTTGTGTCTGTATCATTAGCATTACTTGTGACTCAAATAGGCCGTATTTGGGGAAATTATTCTTTCATTGTGTGTATATCCTCTGAAATGATGCATTCTACCTCATTGCCATTTAGAGACCAATTTCATCTGACTTTGGAGAAGAAACAAGTTCTGCAAAGAGTGACTGGGTGACTGCTATTAGTTTTCCATCACCCTCCACACAGAAGTATTTAGCAGATGCTTTTTATCCAAAGCAACATAGAATACACAAATAGGAGGATCAGTTCGCTGTTAACAGGCTATAGTTAAGAGCTTTGCTCAAGGGCACAGTGGTGACGAGTAAAACTGTAATCAAAGTAGATCTCCAGATCCTGAGCTTCCCCTTCCTAACTGTAACTTTGTGTTAGTAGGCGATTTTCCAAACCTACAATATTCTGCTCAACTTTCACTAGAAGTCATGATCTTTCTGTTTTTTTTTAAGAACAAATCTACATTATGGACTCATTCGGGTCTTCATGCTGAACAAAGCCATGTTTATCAGTGCACCCGTGAATAATTTTATACAGCTATTGTATAAAAACCCATTTTTTGCTTCATCAAGTCATTCAGAAAGTTGACATATGTTTGCTTAGGGTCTGAAAATACTGTTTTTCTACAATTGTATCGGTTAGCTTATGTTTTGTCTCGGGCATCAGAATGCTGGAGGTGTTCCACAGATTACGTGCACTATCTTGCAAACTGTAGCAATGAGGGGGGCCAGCCTTCACCATAGCAACCGGAAATGGTTGCTTGGATACAGGTTTGAATAGAAAGTATGGTATGAATGCATCAGCAGTCGCCTCCAGGGGACATACAGGCACTTGAACTTGTCGGTGACTCCAGTGTCTCAGCTGATTCAAGTTGACCCAGCATGAGGTGGTGTGGTGCAGTCCAACAGAAACGGTCTTGAATGTGCAATGTTTAACAAGAATGTGAAGACTGGTTGGTTTAAGACACTTTCATACTGAGATTGCTTTGATTTTTCCTTCATATTCACAGTCATAAACTCAGCAGGTAGGCCTACACACAGTATAGACCTTTTCTTCACAGTAGATTTGTTTATATAGTCACGCTTGAAACAATGAGACATGATTTACCCTCAAGAAAATATGGTTAGATGGATATGAAATCAGGAGAATCAATATTTCACCTAATAGTTGTGTTTATAATTGGATTTAAGTGGGATTACAAAAAGTGAAATAATTTGCAATTGGTTAAAAATTTTGCTTCCGTTCAATTTACCAATTCTAGATTCTAGATTGAATCTTCGGCAACTTTAAGTTGTCTGAATTTTGCAAATAAGATCTGATGGAGTTTGCATTTCAGAAATTCACCACTCATGTCTTGAATGTTGAATACAAAGATGGCTAAGGTGCCACAAAGCAAAACAAAGCCCCAGACCCAAAGCCAGTGATATGCATCCAACCAATCACGATTGACTGATATGCCCATGTTATAGAGGGCAAGTTTTAGAGCCGTGTAATCCTTAAGTCTTAAAAAGCGTTGGCTGCATTGACAACAGAAACGTGCTGTAATAGCCCAAGTTCATGTTAAGTCCTTGGGTCATGAGAAAGATGTTGCGTTGAGGGATTCTGAAGGGTCATTCCAGTGCCATGATGATGGATGGGCAAACTTCCAATTAAATGTAAAAAAAAAAAAAAAAAAAAAAAAACCCTGGAGGAATAGAGTTGTGAGTTCTGATACTTAACAAGGCTATTTCTTTTTCTTCTGTTTGCCGGAACACAATTCATCCCAAATTAGGTCCCGGAACATATCCCCCCCCCAAATTAGGTCCATTTTAGCCAAAGTTTCGGAGAAGAAAAGTCCTTTTACCAATCTCGTCGCTCCATAAAAAGTCCTCTTCTGGTTCTTTTGTGCTTTCCTGCCTTCCTTTGCCTCGCTTTATTTGTTTCCTCTTTTTTTCCTGTTGTCTTCACTGTCCTTTTTTCGGCAGAGTGGTTGGTGCTATGGTGTTGGCGAAGGCGTCTTTTGGCACAGTCACAGGGCACTGTTAAAGGAGGCAGACTGGCACCTCCTGGACCCATGCCAGAGCTCCTCGGGAGAAATACCCACTGCTGTGTTTGGTGTGTGAGAGAGAGATACATAGAACAGGGAGAGAGAGAGAGTGAGAGAAAGGCATTATGGGAATGTGAATGGAGGAGGTTGGAGAGTGGTAGAGAGAGAGAAAACACTAGGTTTGTGGTGCCAGAGCTTTTGTGGATGTTGGTTGTGTTGGCGTGTTCTTGGCCGGGTTCACTTTATTCCAGTTTGTTTGTTACATTATTTTTTTTCACTCTTCATTGGATGGAGTGGCTGTGTGTTCATCTGCTGCCAAAAGGCGCGATGGAATGAAAGACAAAAAACATGTAGCTCCATATTTCTGCCACTCTAATGTGTTGCGCATCCCTCTCTTTTATTCTTCTGCCCATTACTGTCTTCATCACTCACTCCGAAATTCATTTATCCTCCATTTCTCACCTTCTTTATTTGGACAGTGTGTTTTTCTTTTCTTTTCAGATCCTCCCTCGCAGAAATTAGAAATGGCGTAATTGTACGCTTGGCTGGCAGGTCAGTGCCAGGTGGTCTGTTCAAACATTGTGAGATTTGGCAAATGTGACTGCAAAGGTGTGTGTATTTGATGCACAAGTCTTCACCCCGCAAGAATAAAGAAAGCTTTACTTGTCAAAGTGACAAAACAAACTGCTCTTTTTATCTTGATTTGGTAGCATGGCTTTTGTCTGCCTGGTTGTCTTTGTCTCTCAGTTGTTTGCTTGTTATCTCATTTCCTTGTATATTAAGCAGTGCTCTTTGTTGTGGTCAGTGTGCAAAACAGGTTAAAGTTTTGCAAAAGAAACCAAATGCACTTTGTGCTTGAATTCGCCTGTGTACTATTCACAGTGCTTGTGAATAATAAAATTCAGTGAGCCAACTAGTCTGACATCTGGCTAGTGATATTGGTTTATGTAGGGGTTTATTTTATTTTAGTTAGAATGCTACGCTTTAGCTGTTATCTGCATGGTAAAACCCTCTCAGGAAGTTTTTGCTACTTTCAAGTTCCTTTTATAAAGCACTGCTGTAACAGACAGCTTTAGGTTTTTGTCCATCGTGTCCTGCCTTACTCGGTTTTTTTTTGTTTTATTTATTTTTATTTTTTTACTTAAGCATCTTGTCACAAGTGTTGCATTTTTAAGACACTGGCCTTGCTTTCACCTGGTATTAAAGGGTTACTCCATCCCAAAATGAAAATTTTGTCATTATTCACTTACCCCCATGTCGTTCCAAACCCGTAAAAGATTTATTCCTCTTCAGAACACAATTTAAGATATTTTGGATGAAAACATGGAGGCTTGAGACTGTCCCATAGACTGCCAAATAAATAACAGTGTCAAGGTCGAAGCAACGAAGCTTTTACGAGTTTGGAACGACATGGGGTAAATGAATAATGATACAATTTTCATTTTGGGATGGAGTATCCCTTTAAGGTGTGATTTCAGTGATCCAATCACAAGTGATCAGCTGAGGCTTAAACTGTTTTTTTTTTTCAGTTTCAGATGCGCCTCTTGTGACCAGTGCTGTTTAGATTTCCTTGTGAGACTTCCCTCTTATTTCTTCACACTCTACATCACAAATACTGTTGACTGAACAAACCCATGTTATGGGATTACAAGTGACTGGGAAAGGAAGCAAATTAAAATGATTTTAAAAAGCGGTCTGTGTTTTGTTACAACTGAGCTGATTTGAAAAATAGTGTCTAAACTAGGAAACCAATCCAGTTGAATGCATTTTCGTGTACCCCAAAACATTTTAGATGCCTTTTATACTGTTGTTTAGCGTCATCTTAATGACAGATGTAAACAGGGCCAGTTTTAAAAATAAAAATAGTCCAACTTTTAAAAATGCTTAATTTTGTTACATTCTGCTGTGCTTTATCTAGCTGTTTTTGAATGCAAAAATCTATGAACAAAGTATCTGATCAGGATCATGAATTCAAAACCAGTCTAACTGTTCTGGAACTCCATTTAGTCGACTAGTGTTTTTTTTGTAATTCCATAAATTCCAATTTTATGTATTCTGAACAAAATGAGATATGCTTGCCCTTGCAGAATGCTAATGCTAGGTGGATTGCTAGGGTGTTCTGGGTGGTTGCTTACTAACCTAAATCAAAAGTTTGGCACGGGGGTGTTGATAAATAAAACAATCCCATGGTACACTGGGTTGAACATTTAAATCAAGCTGGGTGAAGTTATGAGCTGAGAGCGTGATGATCCAGTGGCGTTACGAAGTTTTACTGGCAAGCTCTTTTTAATGCTTGTCATTGGTTGAACATTTTTATAACAATAATAACTAAAAATAATAAAGAAAAAAAATAATAGATAAATTAAGACTTGACAATTTCAACACCCATACTCTGCCATACTCTGCCATACGGAAGTGCCGCCCCTGGCATCTCCAAATCTCTATTATATTCTGGTTTCTAGATATGGCTCAGGTAAGTCCATTTATGCCCGTCAGGAGTCTAATCGCTTAGGAAAGTAAAAGCATACTTCTCCTTAGCAAGACACAAGATTTGAGGCATCATTCATGCCCAAAGCAAAAGCAGTGCAGGATATGTTACATGCCAAAGTTTAATACTTTGCTACGCTAGGCTAACTTTCATACCAAGCTTTTGCAATTGGTAATGGACAGATTTTCAGTATTAAGGTCATAATCGTATATATTTTAAACTTTAGGGAGATTAAAGGGGGAATGAGGTGCACTATTGTGTGTGTTTGTGGGACCATGACACATTTCTTCATCCATATGCTAATATTAGTACGCTGTGTGTAAACCACTATCCTTTGATGCCTGGAGATTTAGGTGGTAAATCACTTGAGTCTTCTTAGCTCTAATCCTCCCCACATCTGTGCCCCTTTTCTCTTCCTCTTTACTGCCCTAATTCCAGTATGGCATAGTTGGCCTCATCCATCCAACTCAGGAAACATTTTGTTTGTCCACCCTTTTTCTCCCTTGTGGCCTAATCCACTGCAGGTTTTTCCACAGGGCTTTCAGAGAGCTGATGTCTCCTTCCGATGCATTTGCATCACTCGTGATTTGTGAATTTCTCTGGATGGTTTAGAGGTGTGTGTGTGTGTGTTGGGTGGGGGGAGGTTCAGCAGTGTAATCTGCTAAGTGTCTCCCACTGCAGAAACAGCAGCACTGATTCAGCTTAGCCTGAGCAGACCAGGCAAATCTGCAGTAATCCTTGCCACAGAACCCAGTCTGACAGTCCCACCATCTGGAACAGCGCCACTTCGTGCGTACGTACACCCCATTGATTACAGAACATTTCTATTGCTGTCTTTCTCTGTTTCTGCAGAAAAGCACGCAGCAAATGGGAACCTCACAGTGAAGCTGTTTCCTGACGGCATGGAGATGATCATGCTTGGCGAGTTTGGAGAATATCATATTGCAGAGTTCCTTGGATGCAATTAATGTATTGCTTCCTAAAGTACCACTTGTGTCAGAGTAGTGGCTCATGGGAGACCTGGGTTGGAGTCCAGCCTGGGTTATGTTCCAGTCTCATTTCTCCATCTATCCTCTTGTCTTCTTTTTGTCAAGTGGCAATAAAAATGTGGCTAAAAGCTCATTTAAATTATTCAGTTGAAATGTCAGTATCCAAACATAGTAGTTTTGTTCCAAGACCTAGTGAGCTGCCTATATAGACAACTACCTAGCATCCTAACTGAAATGGATCCTTATACAATAGCATTCAAATTTTGGGCTTGTCTTTGAAATAAGTCTCTTATGCTCACCAAAGCTGCACTGTAAAAAATGATTGTGATTTTAACAGTAAAAGACTGTAATAATGCTGCAGTAAAAACCTGTTAACTGGTTAACAGTAAATTTCCATACTATATTCGCTGAATAGATGTAATTACATTTAATGTGATTTTACAGTAAAATACTGTTAAAAATACAGTTTTTGGAAGTGAAAAAAAGTCATTGTATCATTTACAGTGACAAACCGTAAATTGACACTCCCAGTATTCCCTGCAAGATTTTTTTTGTTGTTGTTGAAATAACATGCTTCTTCTTAGTTTTTTTTCTTATCAGTTGTGTACATTAGGGTTTAATCTTACATCTGATGTTGTTAAATTAATGTTTATTGCATTATTTCAGTATCGTGTGTCACCATGATGGAGTTTAGTGTTTGTGTGAATGACACTGTGCAACTCCTATATATAAGTTTTGCCCTCCTCAGCTCGTAGAAAAGCTGTTTGTGATGAGCTTTGGTTCATCATGTGACTTTTTCTCATCACCACCAGTTTTTGGTGGTTATCAGTGCATTGCAATGGTTCAATGTTGGTTTATTAACATTACATCAGTTAATTTAAGTTAATAATTTAAAACCTAAAAATCTAAAACCATACTACCATATTTTAAACTCTTAAGCTCTATTCCACTATAAAACTAAAAATGTCACTGATTGTTTTTGTTTTTTTTTCAATGAAATTTAAAGTTTTTGTTTTTTTTTACGTTTTGCATTTGATCAAAAATACAATAAAAATTGTGATTTTGTGAAATATTACAAATTAAAACTTTTCTGTTTTAATCTATTTTAAATAGTGTTGTCAATGTAATTTAAAAAACGAATTAATCACTTTTTAAAAAAATAAGTACTTTTATATTGCAATAATTTCACACTCAATCTTCAAATTAATGTAGAAACAACATACAGTAAGGACAGTTTATTTTTAATATTTGTTTAATGTCATCGTATTTATCACTGAAAGCGAGTATCACTGATACCAATACTACTGATGTCTCTATGAAATGTTTTTCCCCCTAATATTTAACTATTGACTATAGCCATTCAACATTACAGTATATTTGAGAGCTATCAATTTGAACATTTATTAGACATTAAAAAATAACAACTTCAAATTTAAGTAAACTTAAAACAATCTTCGCATAAACCCATTAAAATAAACGTCATATTTAGCTACTTGTGCCCTTTAGCAAGTAGGAAACATACAGAAATTGCATAAAGTTATGAAACACTAAATTCTAAACTTTGATTAACAGACATCACTGCAGCTAGGGTAAATGTTAGTTTGGCTGCTGGACATGACACAGGTCTGATTGTATTTTCTCACAACTCTTCACCTTTTCTGACTCCCTTCAGGTCTTAAAGTCTAATAATGAGCTGGCGAGTTGAATTGGGTGTGTTAGAAGTGTTAGATGAGGGAGACAGTGCTGGGGTGCACCAGGACAGTTTTGAAAAACACTGCATTTCAGAGACATGTTCTTAAATGTGACTCATATATAACAAATACTTACATGCATTACATGCACTTCATGACCTAACTGACAACATAATTATGACAGTTTCTTTTGCGCTTGATATAGGCTACAGGCCTATAGGCCTACAACCCTAGTAGCTCCAGCCCTGCTTTAATTGAGTTAAACATATTTAATGCATTAAACTGAAAAAAATGAATCTGCTATGCATTCTATTTGGTTTAATAAACATTTCTTAACGCAGTCAGTGACTGTTAAATCAGTTGTGCTGCTTAATATTTTTATGCTACATTTTTTTACATGATTCTTTGATGGATAGTTCAAAAGAACAGCATTTGTGTGAAATAGGAATATTTTGTTAATGTATCCTTGCTGAGTAAAATTATTAATTTCTTTCCTTCAGTTTTTTTTTTTACTTACCTCAGACTTTTTAATTGTAGTGTAAGTGCTCCACAGGCCACAAGTTTCTCAACGTTCGCAAGTGCATTTCACACAAAGCATCAAAAGCTTGCAATTTATTCCAGTTGAGATTCATGTGTGATAAACTAATACGCACAAAAATATGCACACACAGATACTGAATACAATTAGATGAAGGTAAAAAAAAAATGAGATGCAAATATATTATTTATACTAATCAGCTTGTCACAGTGTATTGTGGATTTGTAATCTACATTCAGTGCTGCCTTAGAATTGTTTTGTGTGCCTTACGAGTTTTGGGGAAAAGGTTTTGTTTTGATTGGGTCACAGAGTATCAACATTGTCTGAATTAGATTTTTGTAGTTTGTAAAAATATATTGATCAGCAGTAGCATTAAGATGTCAAAAAGACATAGTTAGGAAGGTCTTTATAGAGGAGCCAAAAATGATATATTTTTTTTTATTTATCCACAAAATATTCAGTTTTGTCTCTTTTTGAGTTGTTCCTGTAATTATTGTTATTTGATGCCTCTGTCCCATTTTTGTTCAGATACGGGCTGTTTTTGGGGAGTAGAGAGGCACTGCTGGAGTATTTCTGGTGTGTTCTCTATACAAGTGGGCTACTCTGGGGGCTTCACACCTAACTCTACCTACCATGAAGTGTGTTCAGATTAGTCCCAGCCACACAAACACAGCCGATCCAATACAGATATGCATATAGACACATGCCCAAATACATTTTCCCCACTTCCTTTTTGCTGCTACATGTTTGTTCACTTCCCATATCAGAGGTCTCTGATGACACTTTTCCCAACCGTAAGTCACAAACACTGGAGCAGCTTCACTGTACCCAGATTAGTGCTTCGCTGCAGCCTTCACCAAAACATTCCCTTCATCTGCAGTGAACTACCCAGAGTGCACTGCTCTCTCCCAGATCCGCAGCCCTCCCCCCCTTCCTCTGTATGACCTACTTGTAGCCAGACAGTTAAGAAGAGAAGAGATGGAGGGAGGGATGCAGCTGTGATGTTGCAGTTTCTGTACTGGTCCCAGCAAGAAGATTCTGACTGCAGCTCTGCAGAGGGTTGGCTTTCTCCACACACACACACACAGGCTCTTTTAAGTGTGTAGTGTGGAGAAGACTTGTGGCTGTCAGAATTGCGTTAGGTGTTGGGGTTAATATGTAGACAGGCTTTGTTATTTCTAAGAGCGGCAAATGCATATGCTGATACGGTTTTACACAATTGTTTATTAAAAGTTTGTACACATTTGACAGAATGGTTCGTATGGTCTTAAAAACCTTCTAAAGGTTTATGCTTAAATTCTTGGAAGTAGTTTTGTAGACAAATTTAAATTGTGCCTGAAATTGTTTCTGAATTGGTTTACAAAAGCATTTTAAATGTTTAAGCATTTGCGGGCTCTTCTCTAGTGTAGCTTAGCATCTTAGGATGCACCTCATAAAGTTGGATGAGAGAAGTTTATCTTCATCATAACCATATAAAACATACAAACACGTACACTTATACTACAGTTCAAAAGACAGTATGTTTTTTTAATGTGTTTGAAAGAAGTCTCCCACTGCATTTATTTGATCAAAAATACAGTAAAACTGTAATATTGTTAAAATAAAAAAACAATTAAAAATCTATTATATATTCAAATATAATTTAAAATCTAATAAATAACAGCGAACCAATATCAGCCATGATTACACCAGTCTTCAGTGTCACATAAACCTTTGGAAATCATTGTTAAAAGAACAGAATTTATTTGAAATAGATATCTTTTGTAACAATATTTACATGTCTTTACGGTCACTTTTTATCAATTTTGATGCATCATTACTGTATGGAAGTGTATTTGTTTTGCCATTGCTACATTTATGAGGTTGGTAATTTGCTAAAAATAATTTTCCACATTTTTTGAACAATATTTTAATAATATTTAAATATTTATAACAATATTTGATATGTCATTGTTAATATAATCTGCTGACCTTTAATTGAACTGTAAATTCAACCAAACAGCTGTCGTAACCACTGGATTCAGAATAAGTTGTTAGAACTGATATATGGTAAAAATCTAATGTTTAACCCTAATAATCCTTTTAAATAGCCTGAATTAGCTTAGAGAAACTTCTTGTAGTGAGTTCGTGTGAGGAAAGGAAGAGAAAGATTCATTAAAATCCCTTGCTGTTCCTTTTAAATAGTGGAAAGCTCCTTTTAAATAGCCTGAATTAGCTTAGAGAAACTTCTCAAAGTCTTTTTGGAAAAACAAGCACACCTATTCCCTCACATCTACACGCATGCTCTCACACAGATGTCCATAGAAAGACCCCTAGGTGTGAGATGTAGTGGTCCAAAAGCAAACTGCCCCATGAGGTTAAAACACGGCAGCATCTGTGTGTTCACACTGCCCTTTGCATGTGTATGTGCCGGATGGTCAGGATGATCTCGCGGGAATCTGAACAGCCTTAGACAGGCTATGTTAATGTGTCTGAGACCAATTCAGCCATGAGAGGAAAAGAGACGTTGCATATGTGTGTGCATTAGTGCAAGCATCACCAATTCCTCCAGTCCACTAGAAACAGACCCAATACTGAACACACAGCTGATATTTGCCGTCTGTGTTGTCCTTCAGGTCCTCATTTGAGAATATATCAACCTTGCTGTCTGCCTGCGATCCAGCACTAAGCATGAGACTCAAAAAAACAGATATATGTTTGAATATAATACAGAATATAACTACAGAAAAATGAATTCACTCCATTCAATTAGTTGGTTGATTTGTAAAACTTGTGTGTTTTTGATCCCAGACACATAGACAGATCTTTCTGTCTGTTTGTATCTATCTATCTATCTATCTATCTATCTATCTATCTATCTGTATGTCTGTCTATCCTTCTGTCTCTCCATTCCTCATTCTGTCTGTCTGTCTGTCAGTCTCTGTCCATCTGTCTGATCTAACAGTGTGGCTGCAGCATGAAGCTGTTGTTTAGCTCTCTTTGTTCAGTCACCCTTAAACAGAGAGAGAAGAGAGGAAGAGTCACTCCACTGAAACATTCATAAAGCCTGACCCTGAGGACCCGAAGTGCGCACACACAACTCTTCAGCTCTCCTTCGTCAGCTGGACTGTGGGACTACAGTCTCTGCTTTAATAGTTTATATGACATCTATGGTATGTTCAGTCAGGCCCTCTAATAACTTTTTTGTTTGTATGTTTTCATCCTGGAATGTGCACAAATTCCCTTCGGGGATGAGTAATGCATGTCTGTATATCTGCCAGTTGATGACACGCCCCTAAAACCTGAGTCAGAGCGCCGTTTTAAGGACAGCGAAGTGGTTTTCTGCTTTAAATCTTTCATGTGTCAAATCATCGGTTTGAGCTGACATGATTACCCTGTGTGTTTGGTTCTGTGCCAGCTCTCTAATTCACATCATGTTCTGAAGGTGTCTGAACTTTAAAAAGTCGCCTGGGACAGTGTCACCCTGTCAGCCTGAATGCCCCAGAAGGTAAAGAGTAGAAAATTACTCATAGGAGCCAGGGTTAGTTGTCAGATATGGCCTTCAAATGTGATTAAATATCTACCTTGCTCTGTTTTCTTTTATCTATAAGTATACAAACTGACTAGTACAGGGGTCTCCAAACTCAGTCCAGGAGGGCCGGTGTCCTGAAGAGTTTAGCTCCAACCCTATTTGAACACATCCGAACCAGCTAATTAATGGGTTACTGTACTATGGATACTAGAATCTTCCAGGCAGGTGTGCTGAGGCAAGTTGAAGCTAAACTCTGCAGGACGCCAGCCCTCCAGGACAGAGTTTCGAGACCCCTGGACTAGTCTGTGGGTTATCTGAACAACTGATTGACTAGCTGATCTTAAAGGAGAAGTTCACTGAAAAATTTAAATCTGTCATTATTTACTCTGCAGAATACAAAAGAATATTTTTTGAAGAACGCTGGGGTCCAAACAATATTGACTTTCATTGTGCGGACAAAAATACTTTTCCAAAATACCTTCATTTGTGCTCCACAGAAAAAAAAAATATGGATCAATGTAAGAGTGAGTAAATGATGACAATTTTTAAAAAAAATAAACTGTCCCTTTAAAGATGTTCTGTATAATTAGACTGGCTTAGGACAATGTTTACCCAACCTGATCTGATGTGTTTCTTAGAGGGTGTTTGCATAAGATCCATTCTTGCGTTAGAAAACAGTTAGAATGCAATAGAATGGAACACAAAGCAGAGGTCTCAAGACATGTTTTTTAAAGCTGAAGCGTTTTTAACTTGACACTTCATCTTAAATAGCTTTTGTATACATAGACCAGGTTTATAAAAAAATAGACTGCAAGCAAGAACTTGCAGCCTTTTATTGTGATAAATTATAGACGGGCAAGAAACATACAGGCTAAAAGGTATAACCTTTTACTGCACAAAACTATCATAGTCCTCCCAAAAAGCCTAAAAATTATGAATAATAAAAGACACATTGCTCAAAACAAATGATCAGAACAGACTATTCGATTGTCTGAAAAGGATCAGTTTAGAGATGAGAGGGTTTTGGCAATTTCTACCCAATAAAATACTATAGAGCCTGACATAAAATATTTAATATTTTATGTCAACAAATATTTAATATACAAATAATATACAAACATTTAATATTTACAAATATTTATCTACAAAAATGTCTCCTGAATGTATGAAACTTGCTCACCTGTATTGACGTCTAAATGTGCACTTGGTAAGTTTTAAGCAATATTTTAGCATTTACTAAAGTAAAACTTGTCCTTCCATATCCCGTTTGGCATTTTTAGGCCGTTTCATGACCCTGCAGGAGTTTGGGTAGAGAAGCATGATGGAGAGCATGGCCCATGTGCGTGACAGAAGCGTCAGATTGTGTTTTTTGGCGCAGGCCGCTGCACAGCGATTGGCTATCAAGAATCGGGAACGTCTCTGTAGGCTGTTCATCCATGCATGCATGCATAAAGCAAACTCCATTTGTCCGTACCCGAACACTCACACCGAATCAACTGAATCTGCCCAACTTGAATCATGGGTAAATAAAGTATGAAACCATTTCATAGACTATGAAACCATTTCATAGGCTGCACGTTTGTTTCCGTTGTGCACAGAGACCTGTGTATTTAGCTGCTGTCTCACAGTTCAAAGGGTTCTGCTTTCAGCAGCATGATTTCGGAACTGTCCAATCACGGCTGGGATAGCAACATCCACAGCCAATCAAATGCTCCCAGCACGCTCCTCTTCGTACCCCTGTCTCATACCCAGCAACACTTGCTCTGGCAGAATCTTTAGGTCATGGTATTGCAAACGTGCGGAAGCTTCACTATGCCCTACACTGGTTTTCTATAAATATAGGGTGTATTTCATGCCATCATGCTACATTTTTGGCTGTGCTGACAAAGATAGTACAGGAAGCCGAGGGTGGGTAGAGGCGAGTTGGGAAAATTGGGTTCCTGGATGGATTTGATGAGCAGGAAATGACTGAAGCTAGTGTAACAATTCTATTGCCTGTGGCAAACCGTAGAGTGGAGAAGTACAGTGTGGACACACACACACTCACACGAGAGAAAAGCACACACATACGCATGATCGCCTCAGCAGTTTGTTACTTCCTTGTTTAAGAAAGACCCCCCTCCTTCCCTCCCCATTCCCAGTGGACCCCAGGGCTCTCAGTCTGTCTACAGGATAACAACATCTTATCTTCTCTGTTCTCCTCTCCTCCCCCATCTCCGGCTCCTTCTCTCCTCCATCTCTCGTTCCCCCTCACCATCATCCCATCAGCATTTCCGCAGTGACTCCTCATTCTTACCCTCTGCTTTTATCTCTTAGTCACTTTCTTCGTTCCACCATCCCGCGCTCCCTCGTTCCGCTAACAGTGAAAGGCAAGAGGGCGGGTTTCTCTCCTCCTTTGTCCTCGTTTTTCTGTCTTAGCACTTTCATCTTTTATGGTGTCCTGTTTTTTTCTTGATTTGCAGTATTTATGTAGCTGCTGCGTCAGAGAGATGCATTAACGCACACTTTACGGGGGAGAGACAAGATGGCTGACGCAGGCGTTCCTCGTACCTTTCAAATATAGAAAGGTTGATCTAGATTCTCCTAGGCCTGTAAATGTTAAATCCAGTTTTCTACCTGGCATCAGTGTGTAACCTGTGACTGACGTCTTTGCTGTACATAAAGATTGATGCACAAGCTAATTACATACTGAAACTGTTTGCAGAATCTCTATTATTACTGAGCAACACTCTCGATTTGTCATTGAAAACAAAGGTTATTGGGTTCACGAACAGCATTTTGTACACAAGCCACCAAATGGGACAAAAAGAAGAGACTGTTTCTAAATTAAGGTCCCCCCTCGCCTTTTTGGGGTTCAGTCTCCAATGGGCACGTGCCTCTCGGGGGGTGACCTCGACCCCAGCCCCTCCCCAATGAGGGGGGTCATTACAGTTTGTCAATCAGCTATAGGAGGAGGGGAGAGTAGAAGAGAAACGGTTGAAGAAATGCTTCTTTTTTATGTAAAAGGGGGGGGATTTGCTAGCAGAAAACATTGGTTTGGTGAGGAAGTAAAGAAACTGAGCGTCTTTTTCTAAATATTTTCTGTTGTTGTCACTTTATTGAAGGTGCACGCTGTATTTGTATATATATATATATATATATATATATATATATATATATATATATATATATATATATTCAGCAAGGATACATTAAATTGACCAAAAGTGTCAGTAAAAGACCGTAAAACAGTCTTTTTCAAATGAAATTGTAATTGTTATTTCCTTTCCGAAATTAAATCTTACCATTTATCAAAGAATACTGAAAATATAAATATAAAAGTTTCTACAAAAATATTATGCAGCACAACTGTTTTCGGATTTGGTGATAAAAAGTGTTAAATATATTAAAATAAAAACAGTTTAAAAAACAATTTAAATTGTAATAATATTTCACAATATTACTGTTTTACTATATTTTTCATCAAATAAATGAAGCCTTGGTAAATATAAGTGACAAACACTACTTTCTTCATCTCTAAACTCTCAGGAAAAAAAAAAAAACATACAAATGCTGTCACTGGGGCAGTACCCTTTTAAAAAGTACGATATATATCTTTATATTATTAATGTGCATTGTTAAGGGTAAATAAGGTACAAAGGTGTACCTTTCGAAATGGTACTTTTGTACATTTTTTCAGTTTTTGCATGTATTTAATAGTTCCACACTGCTAGTCTAAAGATGGCAGCCTGCACAACATAAACAAAAATGACTGTGTGCCCCTTTAGCAATGCAGTATTGCTATTTTATTTTTATTATATTTGCCTTTAAAATTATAGCATAGTGAATGGCAAGACAGAAAATGCAGAACAGGATTGGGATCCGAATATGGCAGTCCAGATTCAAACCTGCATCCTGCAAGCACAATGGCTCTTACTGTCATGAACATTTGCACTACCCACTGTGCCATGGCTCCGACACTTTGGCTTTGTTTTGAATTTTTCACCATTAGGCTGAATAATTTGCAACAGCAAAAACTAATGTGTTTGCCACAGATTATTTTACAGTTATGGATCTAGTTTTTACAGTAATATATAGATGACTTCTTTTCTGCATGAAAAAATGAGTGTGAGAGAGCATTATTTGTGGTGTACACTTGGTAAAATCCTTTTTAAATCACTTAAATTCTAGCAGATACATATTAAAAATAACAAACACACATACAAACCATATTACATTTACAGCACATTTTAAATGTGTATTTTTATTTGTAAGGAGAGTGTAAGAATTTGTGTGTGTGCAAAAGAATGAGGTTGTGAGCTTGTGTGTGTACGTGTGTTACATAAGAGGTGTAAAAATAGACCCAGCTCTGCACCATTCCTCTTAGTTGGCTGCTCTCGCACGCACACTGCTTCACTTTACCCACAGGGCACACACAACAGTGCTCTGAATAACCCCTCACACATATACTCTCCCTGCATCATACACACTCGGATTCACAAACATACACACACTCACTAAAGCATCACACGTGCACCTTCACACACAAAAGGTGGACATACTCTATCAACAGTAAACAAACACAATAGCTGAACTCTCTTTATAAAATACGAATACCTTACACACATCAGTTTGTGTGCCTTCTTGTTGGCATACATTTGAGCCTCCTCAGTGTTTAGAAGTTGTTTTTGTCCACAGACATTGAGAGGCACTCCGGCCATGGAAACACGAGCATCCCTGAGTAAAGCGATAAACACAGCAGACTGAGATTCGGAGCCATCAGTGTGACACATGATTGATATTTTGTGTGACACTGAAAGTTTAGCTTTTGAAAGACATGGAGAGAGCTCTGGAGTCAGCCCACAGGCTTCTCAACAGAAACGCTCTGAATTTTTTGTCATTATTTAGTATTTACTCACCCTCATGTTGTTTCAAGCTTGAATGGTGTTGTATACTTTTTCATAGTTCATAGTGACCATGGCCTGGGTGAACTACAAAAAGGAGTTTACAAAAAAGCACTATGAGAGCACCATAAAAGTGATCATGTTCTGATGATTACTGATAAATGGACAATATTAAAATTATACACTGTTTTGAAATGTTAAATCATGCAAAATGCTACAAGTGAATTAAAGCATAACATTATAATGAATGTCATGAAAAGAAGATGCTCTTTTAGAAATTTGCTAAAGATTATTTAACAATATCTAAGGCTACGTTTACACTAGTGCATTTTAATTTTAAAATGCATATCTTTTGCTACAGTTACACCTGTTGTTTAAACTATTCAGACGTTTTCACCCCTCGAAAACGGAGACTTGCGAAAATGCTGCAGACCCCGTTTCGCTCTGCATATCCTTGACGACTGTGTAAACAATAACATCATACTCGTTGTTGTCATGTGACATGCGTTTTCGGTTGTCTCTGCATATCCTTGACGACTGTGTAAACAATAACATCATACTCGTTGTTGTCATGTGACATGCGTTTTCGGTTGTATAGTGTGAACGGAAAACGTTTCTGAAATGCAGTGAAAATGTAAGTGTAAACCAGGATTTTTAGTGCAAAAAAGACATTTTAAAACAAAAATGCTCTAGTGTTAACCGGGCCATAGTCTTGTTAAAGATCAACCAATAAATAAAAAAACATTACTAAAAACAGTGGCTGGAAATTTATTTGGTATTTAAGGATTAAATCTTCAATCCTTAAAATAAACTAATGGCCATAAACTCATTGTACTGACAAAATGTATGTAAATATTATTTATTATTATTATTATTATTATTATTATTATGTGTGTAAAGTGTGACAGAATTTTTTAGGTGAACTATCATTTGGAAAATTCTGTCATCATTTACTCACCCTCAGCCCTAATTATGACACAATTTTCATTTTTGGGTGAACTGTCCCTTTAAGTAACATCTGTGTTTATTTCTTGTTACTTGAGAACTAATGTCCCTCAAGCCCTTTTCAACAAACCTGAACACTAATAAATATATGCTTTTCATCTTTTCCTTTTCATTCACCCTTCCAAATCTTTTTCCCCCCTCCTTCCTTGTCATCTCACCAGGAGAGCCACATAAGTGCTGATATTTGAAATGCCTGGATTGGTCTAAAGCATCCTTAGAGGATTGGTATCTGTCAGGATGATGCTGTGTGTGTGTGTGTGTGTGTGTGTGTTTGCTTTTACATGCGTGTACAGCTTATTCACTCACAAGTACACTTAGTAAATCTTTCCTTTTCTTCCCTCCATCTAAAGCAAAGGGTGATGCTTCTTGACCTCTGCATTAACAGAAATAGTTTTCCTGCGGGAGAGCCATGTTATGGCAAGAGTCTGTCTGCGTGTGACATTTATGGAGTCAGCTCCTGCCCAACTTTCTGCTCTCACCTGTTTGTGGGCTGACGACACATCTCCAGCATTCTCCACTCTCGGTTCATGTGTGGTGTTTGCATGTTGAGAGGAGAGATTCTGTATATTATTCAGCTTGAACAGGGAGGATCATCAATAATAACTAAGTACTGTGATTTAGGCTGTAAAAAGATGCGCTCCACTGACTCAGGTGGAGTGCATTGTGTGCTCATTGTTTCCTTTTTGTTTTTAACTCCTTTTTTCTCATATTAGAAGAGATAGATTTAAGGGTTTTGATACCCTAAAATATTTGCCAAACTTAAACCAAACTTTAAAACGTCTGAATTGTTATTTATAGCAAAATATCAAACCCACAGAAATCAGCACAGCTATCTTCTACATTAATCATGTTAAGATATGTTTCTTGAGCACAAAGTCAGCATATTAAATTATTTCTGATATATAATATGACACTAAAGACTGGAGTAATCCCTGCTGAAAACTTAGCTTTACAGTCGCATGAATATATTACATTTTAAAATAGATTCAAACAAAAAAAAAATAGTTATTTGAAATTGTAATAATATTTCATAATATTAATGTTTACTGTATTTTTAAATAAAACAGCCTTGGTGATCATAAGAGACTTATTTTAAAATATGAAAAAACATCCTAAAAATCCCAAACTTTTGAATGTTAATGTATTCCGGTAAAAAGGGATAGTTCGCCTTCAGTTGATGGTCCCCATTGACTTCCATAGTATGGAAAAAACACTATGCAAACCAATGAGGAGCAGCAACCAAAGGTGAACTATCCTTTTAAAATGCAGACTAAAAGTATGTGGACTCTGGTTGTCAACTGTAGGTGAATCATGTCTGTAGTTAGTTAAAAGTACACTTGTGTTAACTGACTTTAACTGACTTTATTCCACTAGATGTTTAAAAGTAATTGCAAAAAGTCTTGGAGAAGTTCCTGCATCATTTTTGTGCAGATGGTAACCAAGTGTTAATTAAGTGTCCAAATCCAAATTTCTTTCTAGAAACAGTTTCCAGTATTACTCGGCTGTGTGATGTGTTTGGTGGCTGTGATGACACTCAGGCCTCAGGGTCACAGGGAAGGTCAGTGACTGTCGCTTTGGCACTTTGGAGGATCAGCCAATCAGAACACAGGACTTTGGCCTTTGAATAGAGAGCTACAGAAGGCACTGTGCGGTAGAGAGCTCGTGGCAAGATGGCTGACATCCAGTTTTGCAGAAGAATACTAGAGGGACAGTAAATTCACTGTGGAGGAAAATTAAAAGGAAATACTGGAAAACACAAACATGTTTCCATATATTAACAAAAGGAAAATATTTTCCATCCTTTTTTGCAGTAATATAAGAACAGAACTGGATTAATATAAAAAAAATTAAAAATATTGATTTATAAAAAAAGAAAAGTCATTGAAAAGATTGATGTATACCGAGTGTTTGACAGGACTGCAAATTTCTGGGGTGTGAGTTTTTAAAGGGGTCTAAAGCATTTATATATGTGTGTGTGTGTGTATTTTATAGGAATGGCACAGGGGAATGATCATGGCACGCAGTATCGTTGTACCATCTACACCTACAGCCCAGAACAGCAAGAGCTGGCCATGAGAAGCAAGCATATGTACCAGGAGGTGCAGTATCTCCAAACACACACACAAACTTTCCATTGAATTCTGTTGCTTTTATAATGAGTTAATGATATTTTATTACTTCAAGTCCTACCCCCCTTCAAACGTAACCATGATGGTGCATTATTTATTTTTAGATATTCCTTAAGATTTTATTTATTACTATTTATTAAGATTTAATTTCTACTTACGTTTTTTTTTTTTTTTTTTTTTTTTTTTTTTTTAGATTGAAAGGGATAGTTCACCCAAAATTTAAAATTACTCCATGATTTAATCATCCTCAAACCATCCTAAGTGTATAGACTTTCGGTAACACTTTATTTTAAGGTGTCCTTATTGCACATTACATGTACTTACTATTATAGTAACTATTAATTATGCATAATTACATGAAATAAATTAATATTGTAACCATACAGCTAACCCTAACCCTAACCTAACCATCTAGTAAGTACATGTAGTTAATTAATATTACTCAGTACTTAAATGTACAATTACACTGTAACAAGGACACCTTAAAATAAAGTTTAACCTGACTCTCTTCTTTTATGCGAATGCAAACGGATTTATGTTAAAAAATGTCCTGGCTCTTCCAAGCTGTATAATGGCAGTGAATGGTGGTCGAGATTTTGAAGCCCAAAAAAGTGCATCCACTCATCATAATAAGTACTTCACAAGGCTTCGGGGAGTTCATAAAGGCCTCCTGAAGCATATTACTGCATTTGTATAAGAAAAATACCCATATTTAAAACTTTATGAACGTAATCTCTAGCTTCTGCTAGCTGTTGTATGTGTGTTCACGAGAGAGTGCTTTCCAGTGGATGATGTAGGACGTAGGCGTAGTGTAAGCTCCGGTGAGAAGTGACGAACATGGAAGCGCAGAGGAGAGAGCAAAACACTGGTAACAAATTAGAAGTATATAACAAGGATTTATGGAGAGAAATGTCGGAGGGTTTCAATATAAACCAAGGGTTTCGATATAAGCCAAGACAAGACCCAAGAGAGATTAGGGTTTATAAAGTTTTACACATGGATATTTTCTTACACAAATGCATTGATTTTTTTTCAGGAGGCATTTATTAACCCCCCGGAGTCATGTGGAGCACTTTTATGATTGATGGATGCACTTCTTTTGGGCTTCAAAATCTCAACCCTTATTCAATGTAATTATAAAGCTTGGAAAAGCCAGGACATTTTAAATATAACTCCGATTGTATTCGTCTGAAAGCACAAAGTCATATACAACTAGGATGGCTTGAGGGTGAGAAATCATGGGGTCATTTTAATTTTTGGGTGAACTATCCCTTTAACTTAGCTATGCAAATAAGGACATATCATAGACTTTTATTGTTTTTAGTTCAATATAATTATTTTTACAAGAAGCCCTACAAGAGAATCATTTGCATTTTTAGAATTTATTTTTATATATTAAAAAAAAGTTACTTTTATTTATGAACCATTTTTACTATGCTAATTTATGGTTTATGTCCTTTTTCTATATTATGTGTTAGAGGGGACATTAGTGAGAAATAAGGATACACTACTGTTCAAAAGTTTAGGGCTAGTAAAAGAAATGCAAATAATGCAGCATACAGACACCAAAATTTTGAACAATAATGTACGTAAATGCAAAATTCAATTTAGTTCAGAAAATATAACAACAGATTAAATCCATTGGTTTTTCTTTTCCCCCATCACATCTCCAGAAGCTCTTCTGTCTCATTTCCAACCACTCTTTTTCATTCTTTGCTGCTCTCAAACTGTCCACTGTCAAACGCTGACCGCCCACACCTGTCAGAAAGATGCGCTTGCGGATGCTCATGAATGCAGCTCATCTGGATGGCTGGCCTGTTATTCCCTGTCAAACTAGTGTGATGATGCTTTGTTTTGTGAGAAGCAGGAGCTTGGGTAACTATCACTGCGGTAACCCTTTGCTCCTCATGTCATTGGTCAATGCTTCTAGGGCTCATATGTGATTTGGGCTTGAGGGGAATGAGGCGTGGACAGGGAGGTTGGGTGACCACTGTTTGCCTTGGCCTTGTGTGCATCAGGGTGAAAGGTCAGGCTTGTGGGAGGCAGCTGTGGTTAAAGGGACGCAATCAGATCAAGGGACCAAAACGGACGTGCTGTCGATGGCCCCAATGATCCCACAAGCTGAAATGTACACGCACACAGATGTAGTGAGGCAGAAGGCTCCATTTACTTGATCAAAAGTTCTATTTGATAAAAAATACTACTACAATTTAAAATAACTATTTTCTATTTTAATATATTTTAAAATGTAATTTATTCCTGTGATGGCAAAGCTGAATTTTCAGCAGCCATTTCTCCAATCTTCAGTGTCACATGATCCTTCAGAAATCATTCTAATAAGCTGATTTGGAGCTCAAATAACATTTCTTATTATTGTCAATGTTAGAAACAGTTGTGCTGCTTAATATTTTGTGTAAAAGTAGATCCTTTATTGAAAGAACATTTTAAAACAACAGTATTTATTTGAAATAGAAATCTTTTGTAACATTATAAATGTTTTTACTGTCACTTTAGATCAATCCAATGCATCTTTGCTGAATAAAAAGTATTCATTTCTTAAAAAATAAAAAAAATAAAAACTTTTGCATGGTAGTATGTATGACAGTTATGTTGCTTAATAATTTGAGAACTGGTATTGTATGTGTAAATAACAGTAAAAATTAGTATTTTGTATGGTGTGTGAATATTGTGCAATAGGTCAAATGACAATTTTTGTATGAAACGAATGGCTCCAGATTGCATGAAATCTATTTTAAATATGTTTTTTTAAAAAGCAACACATCTCCCAGACGTCATAGCTTTTCTCTGCAGTTCCCATGCTTGTGCTTCTCTCCTGATCCTTCTCTCTCTGAGGGCAGAGCGAATCTGAAGTGGTTTCGAAGAACAGCTTGGTTACATAAGCAGTAGTGATGAGATTAGACATGTTCAGAGTCTTGTTAAAATATAGACGAGTGTACGTGTGTGTTTGCATCCGTCATACTATGGAAAAGCACAGCTGATTGCCTATCATCTGACAGTGAAAATTTGAATTGAAACATTAAAATAAAATAAAAAAAAGACAAGATAAGAGATAAGAGATTGATGAGGCCTTTTAGAGGACACTTCCATCAGGTCAAATTCAGGTGGTGAATCAGACACCGACATCACACACAGACGGAAATGAATTATTAGCACCCATTGAGAGTTGCACTCCATCAGAGTCTCCCAAAACTCTGCCATCAGTGAGGGCAGTCAGAAAGAAAGGAAAGGCTGGAGTGGGAAAAGAAGAAACACTCTTTTAGCGCTGTGGCTGAGGAGGGGAGGGGTGCTGTAATAAAATGTAGAAATTTGCAGAACATCAAAGAATTTTTATTCAGTAGTGAAAGGGAGCGAGACGCAGGAAGATATAGTGGAGGTACAATTCTGCTGCAGTGAAGCACTTCCTCAGAGGAGTTATTTTGGGGATTTGAGTAGAAGTTTATACATTTTCTTTGTTTATCTGCTTGTGTTTTGCTGCACACATCTTTTTGTTGTTGTTGTTGTTGTTGAGATTCATCTCTTCATGGCCCAGATTAAATAATGTTGAGGGTTTTTTTTTTTTTTTTTATTTTTTTTAAGAAAAAGTCAATGCACAAATGTGATTTGAGGTTATTTACATTATAGTTTTGCTTACGTTATAATTTTGCTTATTTACATTATATTATTTATATTTTTTGTCTAATGTTTTATGTACAATTTAATGCTTTTACATTATTCCATTTTTTTTTAAAGTTAGCATAATTATCAAAATTAATTTTGTGAAATGTAACATTTTTATGTAAAAAGCATTTTTTATGAAATTAATAGACCATATGGATTAAGAACCCACGTCTTTTTTAAAAATGTATTATTATAATTATTATTATTATTATATTGTCTTAATCTTGTTTTTGTTCCCTTTATAACCCATAGAAAGGCTAAATAAAGAGTTTTGTAAAATGTCACTCAAACTATCAAGTTTTTTTTAACAATCTAATCAATTCTTGATAGTTAAAATCCCATCCTCAAGCCATCCTAGCTGTATATGACTTTATTTTTTACAGACAAATACAATCGGAGTTATATTTAAAAATGTCCAAGCTTTATAATGGCAGTGTATGGGTGATATTCAATAGTCCAATAGAAGTCTCTGGGGGGTTAATAAAGGCCTCTTGAAGCAAATCGATACACATTTGTAAGAAAAATATCCATATTTATAACTTTATAAATCGTAATCTCTAGTTTCTGCTAACTGTCGTCCGGTGAGAGGTGACGAATGTGGAAGTGCAGAGAACAGCACAAAACACTGGTCACAAATTAGAAAGTTGTCTGAAAGAGGAAAGTCATATACACCTAGGATGATTTGAGCGTGTGTAAATTATGTGATAATTTTATTTTTTGGGTGAACTATCCCTTTAAGCATGTAAGCTGATTCTGATAATGAAAAGTGGCATATAATAATCATAAATGTAGTAGTAACAGGCCTAAATAGTCTGAATTTTCCTCCAAAATGCTATTCTCTAGCATTGCCTAGCTCAGGTTTCCAGAAGCACTCCATCTAAAGTCAAAATCTCTCTCTGTTCCATGTCATGTAATCTCAAACACATAGACGCTCATGCTCTCACACTTTGATCTGTCTCCGCTCACAGGTCACATGACCCTCCACTGCCTTATTCCCTCTCACAAAATGCAGGAACAGCCAAGGATGACAAAATGGATTCCTGACTCTATCATATGCACACACACACAATCACACACACATTCATGCTTCCATGCAAACTAAGCATGTGTGGAGATGTGAACATGCAAAGTTCAGCCTTGGCCTTTGCACTGTGTTCTAAAGTGAATCACACATATATATAGATTTATATATACACCTACACATGCTTTTCTGTTGGTGCAGCAGAACTGTACAGCTTATAATATGTGGAAGATAATGTAGCTTTTAGCAGAGACTCTAAACAAGAAGCTAGCAAGCTAAGCTAAAATGATCATCGTTTCAGGAATTTTGCAGTATAGCATTTTAGTTCATGCATTAATATGTATTATTTATGTTGTGATGTTAAAAATAGGCCAAGCTCTTGTAGTTAAAACGTACACAGGGACTGTATGTTAAAGTGCACATGTTCAGGTTTGTGAGTGTGTGTATGTGTAAATAGTCTTATATATATATATATAAGGAGAGTTTGCACTCACAGGGAAATATAAAATAAATTAAATCTGATGGAAAAATGAAGGGAATTCTGATTGCAAAACTGCTGTTAGTGAAGACAGTAAATATACTAGAAAATGGTTGGACTAATAATAAAATGCATTGCATATGTGTGTGTGTGTGTGTGTGTGTGTGTGTGTGTGTGTGTGTGTGTGTGTGTGTGTGTGTGTGTGTATTTGTCAATGCAGAAACAGTGACATGATTTGAGTCATCAGAGTCACATGAAGCATATTCAAATATGCAAATGCTTATATAATATCTCTCTCGCTCTCTCTCTCTCTCTCTCTCAGTCTCTCTACTCTCATCTCTCTCTCGCTCTCTCTCTCTCTCTCTCTCTCTTTGTCTCTCTTTGCTTGACTGTCCACAGAAATGTTCTCCACCACCAGAGAGACACAGACCACTGAGCTTTGACAGTGTCAGCTTTCTGACACCATATCCACACACACATCACATTTTTTCACCAAATCATACTTCCTCTGCTTTTAATGCACACTATTTAAAAAAATTAGTAGTTTAAAGGTTCATAAACAGGGTTCAACAATATGGATTTTAATTTCTGCTGGCCCATTCAGGCCAATAATTTAGATTTGACCTTGACCTGCCAATATAGGCCTAACACAAAGAAAATTAAGAATGATTTTTTTAAGAAACAAATGTGCTGTACATAACCACAGTGGAAAAGTAGCTATTGATAATTTGGCCATTTTAATGGATTCTGATAAAAGTAAAAAGAGCCATATTATAGTCATAAATGTAGAAGTAACTGGCCTAAATGGACTGAAATTATTTATTTATTATTTATTTATGAAAAAAATCACAGCATTTTTGTTATAATTAATAATAATGCAATTATTATTATTATAAAATTATGTATAAACATGCAAGCATTAATCTTCCATACACTGGCCCCTTTTTATTTTATTTTTTATTTTTTGCTATGCTCTGGTAATAATTCTTCTTATCAAGTTTTTAGCCCTCTTTTTATGCATATGTTAAGATCTCATGTTGTTATGATGCACATGAAGCGGAGTAAATGAAGCAGACTTCTGTCTCCACCTAGTGGTTGAGATATGAAACTATATACATTTCGAAAAGGACACTTGTGATTGCTCAAAGCCAGCACAAAAACGCTCTCCTCTCTTTCTTTCTGTTGTAGAGACACCTCCCTCAGGTCTACATGTGAGCTTTAGAAATACTGTGATTGATGTTCAAAGGTGTTTTGTTCTGACCTTAAGTCATTGTTGATGTGCCCCCTAGAGGGAGAAAGAACTTCATTTATGTCCCTTTAAAAAGAGTTTTGACATTCTGACTGACTTTAACATCACAAACACAAGAAAGAGGTGTTTCAGTTCAAAATGAGCTGCTTCTCTCTAAACAGCAATCAAGTATATTCTCTTGATGTCAAAATGTGTCGTCATTTACCGTCTTTTTCTCTGTGTGTTTCTTCTTTTGGCTCTGACTAAGAAAGGCCTGGGTGAGATCACCACAGAGATCTGAGAGCACACTGAATTTTACTCAGTGATATTAAAATAATCCTGCTGTATCGCATAAAAAGAAAATATTTTTGTTGCTCTTTTTCATGCAGTTACTATAAATGGGGACTGTAGCTTTCCAGCTTTAAAAAGGAGTACCCTGTTTCTTACCCAAAAAAAAGCATATTACTTCATAAGAATATGGTGCACAAGTCATATGTACTATTTCACTTTAACATAGGGGAGTGGTGTATTTTGCAAGTGTCTTATTTGATCCATGCATAAAATGACAAACGTGTTTATATGTACAAACTATAAAGTAATTGTATTTTTCTGACAAAATGTGAGTCTGTGGCACAAGTTGGACAACCTCCTGCTTGTGATATTTCCTGAAGCTAAATCTGTCACACTGTCTGCTCTAGAGCATCTGCTGTGTGGCTACCTTGTGCTCTGGCCAATCTCTGATCTCTGTGGACATTATAGTCCTGCAGCATTCTGATACATCCGCCCCGATTTAAAAAACAAATGACTAACTCTGCTTTATAGGAACATGAATTACAATGATTGCTTGTACACACGAGACTGTTTACTTAAATCTGTTTTAAGTCAAATAAAATATAGTAAGTAAAAATACAATCGATTACACATTATTATTGTATAATAATTATTCAGTGAAAATACAACCACTAGGTGGCAGCACATAAATATAAAAACATGTCTCTGAATAAATCTACTTGAGATTAAAGGAGGTGGAAGTGTGTAATTTCTGTGCCACTAGCAAAACCAAATATAACTGCGGAAATGACTAGAAAAGGAAAGTTGGTAATTGTGTTACCAAGCTTTAAATCATAAAGGTTATTTAGGCCATGGTTTGAATACTTAAGATGTTTGAACTGAGAAAGCTGGAAAATTGCTAGGGCATTGGTAGGCAGTTGGTTTTTAGATGGTTGGTGAGTTTTTCTGGGTGGTTGTGGGGGCAGTTAGTTCATGTAGCCTGAAAGCTTTAGGAAGAGTTGGAGAAGAAAGTGGAGCGCAATGAAAATAACTTCTTTCTTATTTATTTATTTTTTTTTTCTCCTAAATCATTTATTATAAACCTAAAAAAAAACAAAAAGCCATAACTAATTTTAATAATTATTATTTATAATAATTAATATTATTATTATTATTATTATTATATATTGTAGATTTGTATTAAAAGTATATTTTAATTCACCCCTACGTTTTAAAAAAAGTTTTTGTTACAATTGCATGTTGATAAAATTTGAAACACTGGAATCTATTGACTTTCACTGTATAGGCACAAATACACATTTTTCAATATACATATTATTTTGTGTTTTCCATAACGTGGATGTCAAATTAAACACGTGTTAGAAAAACATTAAATGTTAATATGTCGCTTTCACATCTCAGCTGTGTAAAGCGCTTCACATGAGTCAGCTGATGTCGTGTATTGTTATGATGAAGTTTAACTCTACTTTGTAAGCGCTTTCACATGACACTGTTTTTTAAAAATGAAAAAGCTTGATTGATCTGCTGACTGGCCTGAATAGAGCTGGATAATATAATATCTGTCGACCTTTCAGCACTCCTCAGGGCTTTGAGTGAAGTTTGGGTGAACTACTGGACTGGGCCTGGCTTTGAGTGAAGTTTGGGTGATATCTCGTACATGGACTCGAGTACACAGTGAGTTCTAGTGGTTCTGGAACGAAGGCAATGTGCTGTGAAACTGGATCAAAGGGTCGTAGAGTCGTCAGAATGGAGGATGCTCCTCAGCTGATGATGTCATTGTGTTATCTGTCATCTCTGACTGTGTCTCTGGAATGAGACGCACACATGATTCACACAACACCTGTACGAGGAGACAGATTTCTGGGAAATGATGCATTCATCTTCACACTCCCACATGTGTGCTATATGCACCTACCTGTGTTTTCACCACAAAAAATACATTTATATAAAAAAAACACAACTATGCAATGAACCCACCCAAATTAAAACCAAACCAAAGCAAAGAGTGGCAAGATTTTATTGAATTTTTTTAATTCAAACTGCTTATTTTTTTGTGGTAATCAACATTGTGCCACAAATAATGAGCTTAACTTTTGATCCTGGAAGTGTCCAAACACTACTATGAATGTTGAACATTCAAATGTTGAACTACTATGTCCAGTACAGCCACAAATATACCAACATACACACAGGTGTGGTGGCATGTTCACTGAATCAGACACACACATGCACGCACACTCTGACACACTGACAAATCTAGAAAAAGCTTCTTTTTTTTTTTTTTTTTTTTTGACCGCAGTCTGATTTCCTCTGCTCTATTTTCTCTTTTCTTTGCTTTTTTCTCTTTGTGTCTATCTCTTCCTGACACCTGTGTGTAGGTGTGGACCGTGCTGCAGGTGCTCTGTATCTCTCTCTCTCTCTCTTTTGCTTTCTCTATCTGTCTCTCTCTCACTCTTTCTCAGCCTCTTCCTCTCCCTCCCCACACCCTCCTTTATGAGGCTATTTTGGTATGATGGTGATATTTTTGCATTTATGCACATGTTTCTGTTTGGCTTGTATGTGCCACATCGCTATAAAAATCAGCTTGGTGTGTCCCCTTGTGGTTACTGCTACCTACATATCTGATAGATCAGCGGCTGATTCTTAAAACTGAAAAAGTGTGTTGCTGGAAAAACGGCCTCACTCATATCTCAGTAAAGTGAACTATATATGGGACAGTGGTTAAGCTCTCTTTAGCTCTTTATTTGGCTGATAGTGTACCGAAAGTCTCCAAAATAAACAAATTCAATTAAAATAATATGTTGTGTTATCTGTTATAAGCTGTGCGGTGTTGTGATATTATGTGTTAGGTTATATATTGTGATGTGTTATTTTGTTATATGTTTTTGTGATGTTATGTGTTATGTTATTTGCTGTCTTGTCTTATGTTGTGTTATGCTGGGTTATATATTGTGATGTGTTTTATTTGTTGTGTTGTGTTTTATGTTATCTTGTGTTATATTGTGATGTTCAATGTTTTTGATGTTATATTATATGTGATGTTATTTGCTTTAGGTTATGATGTGTTATGTTTAGTTATGCTGTGATGTGTCATATGTTCTATGTTTTTAATGCTAGGTTACATGTGAAGTGTTGTTAATTGCTGTTCTGTTTTAAGTTGTGTTATATGCTGCATTGTTGTTATGCTATGTTGTGTTATTGTGTTTGTGTTAGGTTATATATTGTGATGTTTTATATGCTTTGTTGTGTTTTTGTGTTATGTTATTTGTTCTGTTCTGTGGTGTGTTGTGCTGTGTTGTGTTATTATATATATTTATAAATGCCAATTCTAAATGTATAACATACCAATAATATATCCTAAAAAAAATTATGGCTGATAAATATTTACAGGTCATTGGCAGGTGAGGCCAAAAGTTAATTTTGGATCTTGCTTACAAAAGATCAGCTCCTCTTTATCTTCTCTGTCTCTGTATTATTCCTCCCTCTATCTCTCTTTCTGTCTCTGATCATATTGGTGACTTTGTGCAACAGTATGAAGGCAGTGAGTGTGACAGAGCCAAACTGTCCAGGTGCAAGTGTCTGACTCCTCCCTCTCACTTACACACACACTTCGGCACAGGATGAAGACACTCGGCAGTTATTTCTGTGTTTCCTGTCTTGGGTCTCTCTCACACACACACACACACACACACAGGTGCAGTGGAGAGTCACTGAGAGAGGAGGCCACCAGCCAGTCACATGCACGTGTGTTGCGACCGGACACGATGACACACTCTGATATTCCCCTCCCACCCCCAGAGTGTGTGTGCGTGAGAGAGAGAAGGGTGGGTGCTGCTGTTACTACAAGGGCAGAGGTCAAAAATCCCTATAAGGGAAGATGTGTAGAACAGAAGAAAAAATAAAGGCGGAGAAATTGTGAGAGAGGGAGAGACACCGGTGCTCCACGCCGCCCACATCTCGCAGATGTGCTGCCCGGAGAACAGTGAAGCTTACTGGGCAACACAGAGACAGCAGTGTGCCCTCAATACACACACACACACACGCTCTCTCGCGACCAGGCGTGATTGCTCCATTAAGAGGTTCCTCAGCTGTGGTCGTTTCTCACACACTCACATACAGCTGCGAACACACAATTATAGCCTACTTTGACCCTCACACACAGACGCTCGCTCGCTTACGCACAGACGCACCTTTGAGAGTATAGTTCACATCCCCATCAGACATGGGTGTTTCGAGAGCCACACACAAAGCTTTTTGTAGCTTATTTGGGTCACCATCTGACATCAAACACGCTGTCCACTGCTATCGCCCGTCAACTGATGCATAAACAGGAAAAGGAAATGTGAGTGTGATAGATATAAGTAGTGTTTTGCTTCAAGGTGCTTCACATTGACAAACTTGATCTTAGATCTTAGATAAAAACTCAGTTCTGGACTTTTCAGCTGACTTGTGAAAAGAGCAGCAGGCCAAAAACCTCCATCTTCTTTTTTGATTCAGCTGAATTAGTGCTGAATCTGAACTTTTTGCACTAGAGAATTTCTAAGAAAAACCTGGAAAATAAAATTAAATAAAAAAAATCCAAAAATCCCTATGACAGAAACCCCATCCACTGGTCTGGTGATTGTATGTTCTAATGTCCTAATATTTGAGTAAAACATTTTAAAAATCCCTATGGCAGAAACCCCATCCACTGGTCTGGTGATTGATTCTTTTACTTGTTCAAACTGTCAGAATCCTCCCGGATGAAGATTCAAATCGGAAGATAATCAACTCACTTGAATATCAACAATGTCTTGAATGTTATTTCTAATATGAAAAATGCTGTACACTTTCACTTTAAGAGAGACTCTTGTAATCTTTTCACAAGTTGCTCTTTTTCAATTCATAAGTGAGAAATTCAATTGGCCACACCTGTCAGGAAGTTGAACTGAATAGAAAGAGGAAGCTGATTTGGCGAAAGGCCTAAACCTCCAAACTTCAACTTAATTTTACATCTTTAAAAACTTATACAAGCAAATATCAAAAGTTTGTCTTGTCAGTATTTTCTTGTTTTAAAAAAATGCAGTGACTTTCAATTCATTTAAATTCTACTTTCTTAAGGCCTTCTTAATTTGGTTCTAAAGAGCACACAACCCTAGAAGAACTAAAAGAATGTTTAATGAACCTGAAATAACCTTTTCTAAACACATTTTAACTTTTAATATCAGATCTTAGTATACTGGAAATCTGAAATGGGTTTCTGAGTTGTTGATCTCTTCTAAATCTCCAGAAGAAATAAATGTGAGATTACTGATGTTTTCTTCTAAGGAGAAAAATGTGAAAGGCAGGAACTTTAAGTAATCTCTATTTGCTCTCCCTAATCTCATAGCTACCTAGGAAAAACACTTGAGATATTAAAAAGATCTTGTGTGTGATTTGTCTTTCCTGTGGGTGGAGCTTAAAAGAGACTTTCAGGTACATGACTCTAGTGTTGTTATGTGTTGTGTTGGAGCTGAGAAGAAGATTGTTTTTCAGCAGATCTCAAACCTGGGCATCCTGTTGTTGTGTGAGCCGCTCCAGCCCAGCAAAAAAAGTATCAAGATGTTAATATCAACACAAAGAAGACACGTTGTTTTTACTGCGGTTATACAGGGCTCTTACTGCAAACACACTCAGTGCAGCAGGCCGCAGAGTGCAGTATGCAATACTGCGTGGGCGAACCTCGCTGTAGCTTTTAACTGCGTGGGACAGACAAATGTGTTTGTATGCATACGTGTACATATAAGGGTGTGTGTGTGCGAAGGACAGGTTGAGGATGGGTGCAGAAAGTGTATTTCTCCAAAACTGCATCTTACTTTGCCCCGCAGTGACTCATTTGCTTTTCTTCTGCACCTTGCAGCCTTGCGCACACACACACACATACACACACACACACATACACACACACACACACACACACACACACACACACACACACACACACTTAGCTAATGAGGACATACAATAGACTTGTATTGTTTTACATAAAGTTAATTGTAATTACTGTAGTCTAACCCATCCCTAAAAACTATGAATCATTTTTTTCAAATGTGAGTCCTCAAAAGGTTCTGTCATATTTAGTTAAACCCATATAAACACTCCTAACCTCGTTATCACAAACACAAAAAAATATATGTTTTGACACAGACAATCACACCCTTCAGTCATTGGTAACACTTTACATTAATTTTAGGTATATTCTAGGTATAATGAACTAACAAGGAACAACATTTTTATAGTACTTATTCTAGAATATAAAGTCTAGTTTATAAATGGACTATTGTTCATTCATAATGCATTAACTAACGTTAATTCAAACTTCAAATGTATGTAAATTGTAAAACTAATATAAAACTGTAGTAGTATGTGTATTTAACTGTATGCACTATAAAAAAAAACACATAAACAGTTACATAAGAGGCAAAAATCACAATCAACCACCTTGAAATAATAAAACTGTATTAGTGTATGTAAAAATGAACATTAACCTACAAAACCTTATTGCAAAGTGTCACGCATTCATTTTGTATGTACTTAAAAAACATAGTTACACATGGGGAAAAAATCACAAAAATCTCTTGATTAGTCACCGATGAACTAGCTGAGATGCAATATGTGGCGTTTTATAGCATTTTTTTGCTACAACTTTATTTCTATCATATTTAACATGGTTAAATATGTTAAACAGAGCAGTACTACACTCATATGGGTCAGAAAGCATTATCAAATCAGCTAAAACATTTAATAATCAAGTTGCAGGGGTTGTGTAGAATTTAGTGAATTGAGTATTTGGAAATGGGTGAATGAGGGACCTTCCTAACAGTGTCATCAGATGCTTTTTTCTCAGGGAAAACCCAGCCATGACCTTTACCCTTACATACACGTTGCAGTTTCAATGACATCTAAAGTTTGAATGAAAAATATTAATAGCTTTGAATATTAATAGTCCTGAATTAATTCAACTAAAATGTGATTTGTAATTATAAATAATGATTCTGTCTTTGTCTTTCTAGGAGCTCTCCTGTGGAAATTCAGCTGTTTATTTCTCTGACAGAGATCTCACTGATAAATGTTACTAACCTGGTTGCATTTCACAGCATATTCACCTTTCTGTTCGACTGATAAGACATAGGGAGGAAAGGTTCATTGGGAGGAAACCACATTCGACATCTCTCCCATGCAGCTGCTCCCAGACACCCACTCTTCCTGCAGGAGTGTGTGTGTGTGTGTGTGTGTGTGTGTGTGTGTGTGTGTGTGTGTGTGTGTGTGTGTGTGTGTGCGCGCGCGCGCTTTCAACAAGGAGTATGTAAGTCTAAATCTAAAAAAAAACACTATTTTTGAGTCTAGCATGTTTATAAATGATTATTCTTTTTACTGAAAAACTGTGTTCATGTCCTCAGAATAATTCCTTATGGTATTACAGAAATTTAAAGATGCACTCAGTGATGTTTTTAACAAGATGTGCATTTACATGAAATGAACACAAACAGTAGCTTAATAAAAGCTTTTTTATTTTACATTGAGTACCATGTTGAGATCGTATGACCAGTGACTTGTCTGTTAGTGAACACTTTTGTACACTGAATCATAGCTTTGACTTTAGCTTATACAAATGGCACTGTTAATGGAAATCTTTTGCATTTGAATGAATATACATCCACACCACTAGGTGTCACTATATATGTATACAGACATGTCAGAAACATTAAGAATAGTATGCTATTCCAAATCCATCCTTTTGTGCTGAAACACAAGTCAGCTGAAAGTAGAAACAAAGTCGTTCACAAGATCAGATTATGAATGAAGCCTCATGACACATTAATTTGCAATAATCAATCTCCAAAGTTGACTAAAATAAAAAAGCGGGATTGAAACACAGTCATAACTAGCAGTACCTGATAGGCCACACGACTCTCCTGGACCAGCTCCGCAGGTCTGCAGGTGCACAGCCAGATGGAAAGACATACAGACCACAGACAGAGTATCTATTTTTTACTCCTGACCTTGAAAAACATCCGGTGATAAAATACTGGTCTGACATCTTGTGGATGGAAAACTTAGAGGTGAGTGTGTGACCGCACTCAGTGTGAGGTTTTTGAGAAGGCATCATGATGTTTACACACACTCACAGGGTGTCTCTGTTGTGGTGGCCCGCACTAAAGTTTCCATTCCGACGAAGCATCATTTCCTGGACAACGACTCTTCCGACCATGTGATCCATCACATCCGATTGACTAAGAGTTGATTTTTTGTGTGTGTGTGTGTGTGCTGTACACCTGTAACGTTTTCTTGAAAACTCTTGAGGAGTTATGATACAAGCACACATCAGCAAAGTTTTTTGCTTGCAGATCAGTTTTGAACATCGAACCTTTTCTGTATGTGTGTGTGTTTGTGTACATGTGCTGGTGTGTGTTTGTACATGCCTATGTCTGCTTTCTTAACTCCTACATGATAACTGAGTAAGTATGATAAGTACGTCAATAGTGTGGTAAACCACAGACGGAAATAGCTGATGTACTTTTTTTGGTATACTCTGGCCTGGGTCTCACCTGTGGAGAGAGAACAGGAGGTGGAGGGGCTTTTAAAGATGAAGGAAGGTGATGCTTTACATGAAAAGTATCTTTAGCACATCTTAATTATAGTTAACTGAAACTAAAGCCATAAAAAAATATTTCCGTTACTTGAAATAAAATAAACATTAACAAAAATATAGTAAATGTAGGGGGGAAAAAAGTTTAACTTGACGTACTAAAATAACTACTATATATATATATATATATATATATATATATATATATATAGACATTTAACAAAAACAAAAATAATAAAAATGACAAATAGACAATAAAATTAATACAAATTTAACTAAAAATATAAATTATAAAATATTAATTTCATAATAAACTAATAAAAATTTAAATTAAATGTAAAAATTCTATATATTAAGAAAAACTAAGAGTATCTTGATATTAAAATAATACTGTTGCACATACTTTATCATGCAAAAACCTTATCATATCTAGTTTTTAAAGTAAATAGTCCTATTGTGAAGAAAGTTGCATACACTGAAAACTTTCAATTCAGGATTTGCTAGTAAATTTCACAAATAATTACGATGAAATGTCGAGTAAAACATTGAACTGAATGTAACATTTTGAAGTAGAAAGAGTGAAATAGTATTACCTCATAAAACATACTTCAGTAATTTATTTACAACTTCAAAATCATTTTTTCTGTAGCCATATAATATGAGAGGCTATATTGAACATGTAGTCATAAGTAAAGGCAATTCTTTGGCACTACGTTAAAAGATTTAGTCCCTGACATGTAACCAGATGTGTTTTCAATGGAAAAAAAAAATAATTTAAATAGATTTTGTATAGATTTTATGCTAAAATGTGACATACATGAGAGACACTGGTTAGATTGCTAAGAACTCATTCACATAATATTACTTCTCTATAAATAAAAACATTGTAAATTTGAACAAGATCATATATGTCAAGTAAAACATAAGCTCAGTGATGTAATCTGTCAGAATAGTATAAGCTTTAAGACCCCAAGAGAGACTGGTGAAAATTAAAGTTCACTAAACATTAGGGACACAACCGTCGTAGACAATCAGTGTGCGTTTTTCAGTGTTAGATCCTTCAGTCTTCTCCCCCAATTTTGAATATTTTATTGCATCTTTACTTCAAAGTCGATATTACATCAATACCATTGTGTTTGAGCCTTTCATATCTGTCATCTGGAGACTTTTTGCTGAAGGTCTCCAGCCGCTGGTCCCCACAAGGGAACGTGAGCGGGTGCTGCACCATCTCCTGCTGGCATAGTGGCATCATTCTAAAACTGGTATTAGGCATTTCCTGCTGGGTTCGTTGGCGGGTGGAAGTGTGTGAATGTGTGTATGTGTGTGTGTGTTAGAGTAGATAGCACCTGGCTTGCGCAGCTGTGGGTCTCCTATGGGGGAGCGAGAGGAGGGGAATGAGGTCCTGCACTGTCACAAACTGTGTGTGTGTTTCATACGTGCATCTGCGCATTTCTATATCAGTTGCCAAGGGCTGAGGTTTATCTCAATAAACCTGAAGAATCTAGTTTGACATCTTGAACATGCAAAAATGTTTTTACATCCAGCAAACTTGCTCCATTTCTCTCGACCAAACACAATAAAACAGCAAACTTGTTTAATTAGTTTTAGCTAGTTATCCCCTGCTGGTAGATGCTGTAACTACACACTCTGCGAAGGAAAAGCTTCTTTCTCTATCAATGACTTTTCACAAACAGCCTGTGTTCTGACTTAAAATATTTTATATTCTATAGCATATAATTAGTATTTAATTTATAATTTATATTTATAAATTGATATATTATTTCAATTCTATGGCCACCGCCAACTGTACGGTTACCCACTTCCTTCAAATTCAGAATATCTTCTTTAGTGTCCAACAGAAGAAAGAAACTCATACAGGTTTAGAACAAGTGGAGGGTGAGTAAATGATGACTGAATTTTCATTTTTGAGTGAACTATTCGTTTAAAAGTATTAAATGGTCTCATAATTTTGAGATTCTAACCAGACTGTGATGGTATTATTTTGTGTTCCATCAGCATACAGTCTTCGTTGGTTCCTCTTTAGGACAGGAAGGCCGTTATTTCATCACCAGAGAGTTTGTGGAGCTGTGCACATCTCTAAGGCATTTCCCAAGCGTACTAGGTGGGGATTTAAACGGCTTCTTGTTTGTAGATCTCTGGTTTGTAGAGATTAGAAGCTATAAACAGCATGGACAGGGAAAGTGATTTGTTGTTGACTGTTTTGAGTTGAATGTTGGCATGAAGTCACATGAGAACATGTATTTGTTCCCTCACTGTACGAGTCTGTAGGAGCACAAAAACCTTGACTGTTCAGTGTCCTTGACTCAGAATGTCTCCCATTAAGAGCCTTGAATTCTGACTTTGCTTTTTCTTCATTATCATTATTTAAATCATGATAATATTTCACTCTAGTTCTGATTGAAGCCTGTAAATTCCTGAAAGAATGTTCAAAAATGTTCTGCTGGCATGTTTGTTGATTTATCTGTTTGTATGATTGTGTTAATGTTTAATTTGTGTATTTGACAGTTTGACATCACTGCTTGTGTGGGACTGCAGATGAATACCACTAGTATCCTGTAGGGGGCACTTTGGATCTTGGAAAAGTTTTTTGGAAAGCTGCTGAGAGCAGAGAACATGATTGATTGTATAAACCATTCAGGATTAAGATACTCTTGCAGATTTTCTGGTTGCTTTATTTGAATTATTTGTGGTAGGTGAGAACAAAAAATTAATAATAAATATTTCAAAAAGGCATTAAAAAAAAATCAAAAAAATATAAACAAATTGACAAAAACTATCGCCTCCAAGTGGAAGTGACTTTTCAGAGTTATAGCATATCAAGTAGCTCTTATAGACTGCAGTGTCAGGATGGTGTTGTCCTGTCGCCTCTCTTCTGTTCAGTTTATGTTTCACAGCTCAGAGGAGCAGCTACAAAAATTCATCAGGGGCAGGTCACACAGCAGGTTAAAGATGAGAAGTTGGGTTTGACCGCTAGGGTACAGAGGTCACACATATATCACTATTGTGGCCTCAGGATATTCTGAGACCTGTGACAGACCTAGCATGTAAAATGAGCTTACACAAAAACAGAACAACCAGTTAAAGATTAAGACCCCCTGTGTAAACCATGGGGGGAAAGCAATGCTTCCAGTCAAGACACATTTGCATTAGCTTTCATAATGTCTCTCAAGTGGTAAACAGTGATTTAGCCAATCAGCTTTTGTATCACTTTATCACTCTCTGCAATTATACTAGTCAATTATTAATTATTTTATGAAGTCATGTTTTCTGTTATTGGTGAAGTCATGGCCTAATGGTTAGAGAGTTTGACTCCTAACCCTAAGGTTGTGGGTTCGAGTCTTGGGCCGGCAATACCACGACTGAGGTGCCCTTGAGCAAGGCACCTAACCCCCAACTGCTCCCCAGGCGCCGCAGCATAAATGGCTGCCCACTGCTCTGGGTGTGTGTTCATGGGCACTTTGTATGTGATTTCACTGCTGTATGTGTGCACTTTGGATGGGTTAAATGCAAAGAACGAATTCTGAGTATGGGTCACCATACTTGGCTGTATGTCACATCCCTTCATTTTTCACTTTATTGCCCAGGAAAAAACTGTTTATCTGACATGTTTTACAATATAGGGTCATGTTTTAATAATGGAAAGCTGCCATTATTATAAGCTTACATACATTTATTAAAGGCTTTTTAACAAATTTACACAGTAAAAGAATTAAATAACAGCAAAACATTTTAAAATTGTTGCCTGAACATCCAACTTCAAAATAAATAAATAACAGTTCATGAATAATGTAGAAATAACATTTTGTACTAACATATCGAGGAGATTATTATAAACCAGGTAACTTTGAACAAATGCTCTATTGTCATTACTGAAAGAAGGTTTGTTTATAACTTTGAGAGAATGTTCTGAGCTGTTTTGACCTACAAAACTACCGCTAGAGAAAACACGCATTTGTGTAACTGGCTTTTGGACTTATAATCCTCATTAGCCCCGGACTGCCCTGTGTATAAAACAATCTTTCATTTATGTTATCTAAAAGATCATGACAGTGCAGGGAGAACTGTAGGTTTGAAACGGTGTGAAACGGTCAAGCATTTTTATTGCTAGGCAGTGACTTTTGTAGATTACTGAAAATCAGATTTGTGAGCTTTACTTGTTATCAACCCTTTTAGTAGATTTACCAATTTTGAACAGAAACACTGATTAATTAGTCATCTAAAAAAAGTAGCGTAGCGTGTCAGACAAACAAGATAAGGTCTCATCTGACCTAACGAATGACCTGATGGGAGGACAGAAGGAGAGAGAGATCCCGAACACAAGGACTATTTAAGATAAACTGACTTTTGAGGAGTTCAAATTCTGGCTTAGTTCAGTGCAGGACAACCTGTTTAGTTTAAACTTAAAGGCTTTCTGCTTTCTGAAACATTTTTAAACTTTCAGGCAAGACTTTTGAAGACTTCAAGCCGACACTGAGAATTTGTCTTGACTGACTTTCTTATAAGTAGAAGGTTAAAATAGTTTTTTAAGATTTTGGACGGACAAAAGTCTGTTTGAGTTCTCATGGCTGGGTCCGGTATCCCCTCCCCTCCCACTGCTTCCTTATCAGTAATAAATGCAGAAATCCAACACCTCACAGCTCACCAACCTGCCGTTTGTAACTTTTGTCCGATCATCCATGCCCAAGAGCCAATTTCACAGTGGGCGATCACAAAGGCCAAATGTCTCCAGTCATCCTCTGCTCTCTTTGATGGGGGCAGATGAAGTGAGAGATGGAGGAAGGAAGGATTGTGGAATTGCGGTGATTGTTGTGGCGTTTATATTGAGAGAAAGTTAGTCTATGTGTGACTCAATGATTTTTGCCCTTTTGTTAAGTCACTGTCAAAGAAACAAACTAAACATATGAAACACATATGTCAGTGTATATATAGCATGTGCACTTAACCTCTCAATTTGACTTAAAGTTACATAAAAAAATCACATAAAAAGCACACACATGCTCACACAACCATATAAAACCAAAAAAACAGACTAAAAAAATAGACAATGCTACACACACAAGGCTGGGGGCATGAGACACGTCTATGGCCACAGTCTGTCTACTGTTACATCTGGATGTCCCATCAGGAACGGACAGAGAGAAACATTCTGTCAAACAAGCACTACAAGTCTTGTTTTCCTCTCCCACTCACACAACTTGAGAAGTACTACAACAAATTCTGTTTGATTATGAACATGAACGAGCACACATGGGCAGCAGCGGCAGTTCTGAGCCTGGCAGCTCACTTGGTGCAGATTTCACTTTTAATTAGTAGTCCTTAGACATTAGTCTAATGGTACAGCACTCATTTAGCATGCAAACGTGACCAGGGTTTATATCCAGACATAGTATATATTTATACAGTTTATGTTGTATATGGAAAAGGCAAGCTTTATGTGGATGCTGCTTTGGAAATTGATTAGACTGACCAAATTTAGACATTAAAGAATGATAAAGTCAGCATGAAATGAAAACTTACCGTCATTCAGTTTTTTACTAAACAGTTCATATGTGGATACATTTAATTTACAAAATATATGTTGTGACATCATAATATTTAATCAAAATGTCATAGGTCTTCCAGGTGAAAATGACAGACTTTCTTCTGGTGATGTATAGGACTTCTCCAATCATTTATTCCACTTTTCCGCACACTTTTGCATCCACTTTTGAGTGCAACATCCTCAAAATTAAATCAACATAGTCAACTATAATCAACTATATTTTTTTCTATTTTGATAATCCATTACACTCAGATGTACATCACAACTTTAAACTGATGGGTCATGTGACCCCATCAATTTTTGTTACCTATAATATAAACAATATGTTCTGAGTATTGTACATAGTATAGAAAAAAAGTAAAGTGAAAAACAGAACATATATTGACAAACATATTCACATTGATACTGAATGGGCACGATGCTTCTGTTTCAACTTTATGTTCTTGTATATAGTTAACACTTTATGAGTTATTTTTGCTCAATTTGTTCAGCATGTAGTGTGTATGATCACTCAAAACCTGAAGAAAAAAGCGGGTAAAAGTCAAAGAACTTTATACTAAGCCTGTATAGGAACATATATGTGTGGTGTGACTTTTGGGTAATGCAGTCGCCTGTAAAGCAAAGATGGAAAATCTTAGAGAGACACAACCTGCAGCTGAGGTTAAAGAAGTGTGTGTGTGTGTGTGTGTGTTTATATGACAATTGTAAAAATGCAGAAAGTTTTCTGTAAGGGGTAGATTTAGGTGTAGGGTTGGTGTAGGGCAATAGCACATACAGTTTGTACAGTATAAAAACCATTACGCCTATGTAATGTACCCATTTAGATAGGTAAGTAAACGTGTGTGTGTGTGTGTGTGTGTGTGTGTGTGTCAGTAAAGTGTGTGTGTGTGTGTTGTGTGTGTGTGTGTGTGTGTGTGTGTGTGTGTTTGCAGATGAGTGTGTTATTAATGCCCTGTGTGCTGCAGTGAGAGAAGATACTGGTTAGCTGCTGTGGTTGCGCTCTTGCAGTGGCAGGAAACAACCCGACCTGTGATCTTTGCAGACTCTAATGGAAAAATCACTCAAACAGAAAAAAATGTGTGTGTACGTTTGGCTGCATCTGTGACAGAGAGTGTGAACATATGCTGCTGTCACCTAAAAATAAAGGTGTAATTTATTTGTTTGATCATAGAGGATGCTAGCTAGTGCCATTCAACCCCATAAATAACGATACACGACTTGCAGTTTTGCTTTTTTTAAAGGGTCTTGTATTGTTTATATCTGCTTTTAGGGTTCATAGAACTTTGCATTTCATAATCATAGCAATTAATAGGCTGAAAGAGATCATATATTCATGATAATGCATTTGCGCAAACCCGTCCTGTGTGTTTGTATTTTTGTCTGATTTAAGTGATACAATTTGAAGTTTTGGGGTGTTGTCTTGCCAGGGAAGTGCAGAAAGAAACGCACATGTATGTGTGTGTGTGTCTTTAATATGACATCTCCAACAGCTGTGTATAATCTCCCAACAAACTCGCTCATACTCTTTTCTCATTCCATCTTCTGCACAATGGAACAAAAGAGCAGGAACTGCCACTCTCTCCCCACCATCCAATCAAAGCCGTCATTATTTCTCAGCGGAACACTCCCTCAGGAAGTGCCATCTCCAAAACACGCCAGCTGTGCTGCTGTGCTTATTATGGGCCATTATGAGAGACAGAGACACAATAACACCACAACATACAAAATACCATATCTGGGCCATTGTGTGTACATGCCGCATTAAGGTCCCCTGCTGCGCAAGAGCGCTGCTCTATGGTTCCATCGAGAGCAGCATGCTCGACTCTGAGACAACATCTTGCACCGCTGATGACTTCAGCTCAAATTACGGCACAAAGCCTGGGCCAGGTGATGGATAACATCTTCCAGATGTTAGTTGGATGTCATTTAGAGGTTACGGTAATACAGAAGCTGCAGCGAGGCATAAAAATCACAAATCATATAGTGGCGTTTCATGGGGTGAAAGTGGGTGTCCTATGCTGCCTTCACGTGCTACCGGAATTATCGTAAAAATATGAGTTCCCTAATCGGAAATTAGACGTGAAAGCCTCTCAAGTCATATTTACTACTGGAAAATTCTGAAATAATTTTGATACCAGAGTTTCCGAGATGGGCGAGTCATAAATCTTTAAACATAGTGGAGGGGACAACCATTGCTGCTGTCAATGCTGTTCTCAAAACAACTACATCCCTTTGTCTTGTCGCTAAAGTAGTGTAATTATAGGCTAGATATGAACGATAATTGGAAGCATAATATATGTTTTATAAGCAGTGAAATAAGCATGCATTGGACTGGAATTCCAGAATTGTCAGCAAACTGCATGTGTAGTGCGGTGAATGTTTATGATAGTCAACTAATGGGATGCTACATTTTATTCTTTCCGACATTACAGCACTTGAACACGACAAGCTCGTAATCACAACTTCATAAGTGGGAAATAGGAAATTTCAGATAGCACGTGAAGGCACCATTATTCTCTGTCTTTAACCTTAAACAATCTTCTACCACCCACCATCCCAGGGACCACAGCTGAAAATATGGCAACCCTTACATCTATAACCAACAACTCCTGAAGTTGGGCAGGTGTTGCTGGAGTATGGCGTAAGTCAACGGCCATTCTCATTACTCATTGCCTCATACTCTGGTGCCAAACTCTATAAAAGTCTGAAATAGATCCGTTCTCATGCATTGTATGGTGAAAAGTCCATAAAAACTTTAATGGCTAGCAGTTTTAATCATGTCTTTCTACAACATTCACCATCTTACGCTGGAAATGTCTATGGTGACATTTCTGCAAAATGATATTTCGCTGTTCCTTGCATGTTTTGTGACACTTTGAGAGAGTGGTGCTTAAAGTGCGTTCAATTTTATCCAAAACAGATGTACATGTCGCAACAGTTCATAAATGAAATGTCCCCACACAATAAAATAAAACAAAAATAATAACACAACATATAATCAAATTAACAACTGAAACAAAAACCACAAAAAAAATAAATAATATCACAAGATATTCTTATAGTTACAAGGGAGATACCAACCTCAACAGCTCTACCACTGAAGTAACCATCTTTAATCATGTGTGCCTTAATAATAATCTGGTCTGAAGGTCTGAAATTCATGGCAGCTTTCTTTGGCCAAGACCCATCCATGAGGCCGTTTGACCGACATGTCAAACAACCAATCACAATTCATTTCGTTCAGCATCACGTTTCGAGGCGTGGAAATGTCGCCACAATAACAGACCGGTGTGTAAAACTCTCAGACATATTTTAAAGATTCTATGCCGAGAACTTTTAATATTTCAAATACTTTTGAAAATCCAGCGTTTAGTTAATCCTTATAAGCGCTTGTCGTCACAATTGTAAACACGGCGGCTTTCTTCTTTCGTGAGGGGGTTTGGCGCCACGGCATCTTTGTTTCCAGGTGGAAGGGTAAAGAGCGCGACACACATGTCTCGTGGAAATCCTGTAGAATTCAACCAATCTGATGATGACTTCGACACTCCTGAAGTGTTTCCACTTTTGTGTCCCATATGCATCAGACGTTTAGCCAACGGTCCGTAGGCGTGATGTCTGAAGCTGAGACTAGTCATGTCCTGACAAATTTTGGTGTACACAGCATTACACTTTTTTTTTTAAATTGGATGCTTGCCTTAAAGTTGGCTCTTACACATAAACACAAAGGTATCTGTTAGCTTAGCAACATGCTAATGTCATATTGAAATCAACTGTGCTAATCGAGCTATTTTTCTTGCACACAGAGTTGCTACCTAGGTAGAGCCTTCTAAACTGGTCACACAACATCTGACAGTAGGTAGTAGACAGCAATATAACTATATAAAAGGCTCTGTTACAGAGCTTGACACATTTTCTAAACTAATAGACAGATATGTTAGTCTCACATTTTAGCATATGTAAAGTCTGTATGTTTCTCTGCTTATCAACCTCTGTCTGTCTCTCCATTATTGCTGATGATCAGACCTTGGTAGACGTCTGAAAGCTGATAATTAACTCAATCCGTTGACACAGGTGAGCATCTCTGTGGCTATTTAACACCCATTACAGAACAAACAACAAACACACACAATCCTGTAATTAAACATGCCCCTTTATCACACAAACCAAATCCACACACCCAAACATATGATCACATTGACACCTTCTCACATCCCAAAACACTCATAATCACTGATCTAAAACTCATCGCGTAAATGATTGTTTATGTTTATTTGAAGTGTTTCACACTGAGACATTGCGGGAGAGTTTGTTTACTGGAGTTTTTTTCACTGTGAATCTTATCTTAATTACTCTGTGCTTCTCACTATATGGCCTCTTCGCAAGTCAAAGGTCATCAGCGCTCTATCTTAAGCACACCCCCCCACCCACCCACCCCAACCAGGGTGGGACTGCTAAACTGATGTAAGCTTAGCTTTACCACAACCCCCATAATCTCATTCGGTCACACTGAAGTTAGCTAGAACACGACCATAGCAAGGGCTGATGACCTCTTGAGCTTTACTATTGTTTCTGCACTAGCTGCTCTTGCAATTACTAACTGATTAATGCAATAATTATATCATTTACCTTCTGTTGTTTTATCTAAAGTGTTTACTCATAATAAATCAATGGTTTGAAGGTTAAAACTGAGCTGATATGTGGATTTGCTGAGAAAGAAATTGAGAGGTTCTGTGTACAGAACTTAACACTTTTTAATGTGTAGCTCTAAATATGTAATTTATTTTACACATTATTTTAAGTTCAATCTTCTTGCTTTCTGTTTTTATTTTTTAAAGGGGTTGTACTGCATTTTTCACATAAAAAATAAGAAAATTCTATCATCATTTACTTATATTAATGTACCCTAAATAGTGTATATTTAATATACCCTACCATTTAAAGGTTTGAAGTCATTAACATTTCTTTAAAAGAAAGAAAGAAATTCCAATAATTTATTCAGCAATGACACCTGAAATTAGGGAGGGACTGGCCGAGCCCTATCCAGAAGATATATATATATATATATATATATATATATATATATATATATCAAATAAATGATTTCCATTCATTAAAAAAAAAAACATATAAAATTTATCACAGTTTCCACAAAAATGTTAAGCAGCACAGCTGTTTTCAACATTAATTATAATAAAAAAAATGTTTCTTGAGCACCAATTCAACATATTGGAATGATTTCTAAAGGTTAATATGACACAGAAGACTGGCTGTTGAAAATTCAGTTTTAGAAATATATTTTAAACTGTAATAATATTTCACAATATTACTATTTACTGACTTCCTTCAAAAATATTGTTAAAAATCATTCCTTCTGCTTGACATTATGGTCTTTTTTTTTTCAAACTGTTCCTTTAAACATGTTTTAAATGTATTACTGTAAATGCCAAATCATCACTATTTTTCACAAAGCAAAGCCTCGTAGCAATGATCTCGACTTTCTTATAGACCATAATGTAAAGTCACATAGGAACCTCAAGTGTGTCACTGTGTCTGTTTGAATCAGAGACAACGTGTGTGTAGTGGGACAGGAAGCAAATGGTGACATGTCAAAAGATAAGATGTTAGTTATGTCTGATTGGTTGACTATCCACATTGGGCCCTGAAATCAGGTCAGTTATTATGTGAGTGTGTAGCATCTTGAGGAAGGAGAGGAAGGGGCAGTGACCTGGATTGCAACAGAAAAAGGAGGAGTCCATGTGTCAAGAAATCAGCTGTTTGTTTCTCAATGGCTCTTTCACATCATCTGTTCATGGAAAGATCTCAAATGAATGTGCAAATGTGTATATATATATGTGTGTGCGTACACATACTTTGAGGTCGAGAGACCAAAGAACTCTCGGTGATGTCAAAGCATCATTGACCTAGAAAGAAATGTGTCCACACTGGCTCTAATTTACATGCAGACATTCTGCAAAGGACAAGAGGGCTTTTGGCCTGGGTTTATCTCCCAGGGCTCTGTCTCGCTGCCTCTTACAATGTCTTGCCCTCTTTTATCCTTCTTTCATCCCTTCTCTTTTTCCCTCGTTCCTGTCATCTACATCCAACTCCCGTCTCTGTCTGTTTTTATAGTCGGTGCATATGCTGTATGATACTCATGTGTTTGACCCCAGGATAAGTGCCTACTGTGTAGCCCTACTTAACCTTGGAATTACAATGCAAACATAACCAGTTATGCACAAACCTCTGGCACTGGGTTTATGGTTCACACACTGTCCATGATGCTCTTCTTTTTCTCTTCAAGAGATGTCCATCAAAACTTTTAGATGCAAACTGATCTGGTCTAGCTGTCCTGCAAGGCATTTGAAAAATATTAAAAGATGGGGTTTTTTTAACCAAAACTAATTAGATAGATACAGGCATACTATATTTCAATAATAACTTTATTATAAAAATATTCATAATTTATTATTATTTAATATTATTATTTTAAACACCATGGCAAGGTGGTCAAAAAAGAAAAAAAAATAACCAGGGGAACTTTTTATTTTTTGTTTATGTCATAGGCTGCAAAATCGGTTCTTTTAATTTGTGTTGTCACCACTCCTGCTGTTTTAGACACTGGCTATATCACTCAAAAGAAGTCGCCACTCCTTTCTCTGTGGAGAATATTCTCGCGGTTTTCTCGGCGATCCCTTGTTGCTATTGGACAAATAGAGAGGCTTTGTCGACGAAGAGGGAAAAACGCCTTGAAAGATTTTCTTTGGGAGTGATGAGGGTGGGAGGGAGTGGAGGGCCGCGCTAATTATGCACGGCGATTGTTGACGGCTTGATTGTGTGCGTCCAGCTGCACAGAGGCGCGGGGGCGAGCTGAGGGCGGGGACGCGGAGCAGGGCAGACTCACTGACGCCAGTCGCCACATTCTCCCATGCGCTGAAAAACAGACTCGATTGTGCCGGACCTGATCCACAGACACCGCAGTCACACAGAACTAAACAGAATGAGGGTAAAATACGCCTCACGTGCCCCCTGTGTTGAATCCATCAGTACAAGTACTTAAAGCAGTTTTCCTAATTCTGCTTTGAAACGTGATCAAACGGCACGTCACGCCAGTTCACGAGGTATGTGGTGCGTCACGTGATAAGGGAATAATAATAATGATAATAGTTTAATGTGCTTTATTGGCATGACATAAATGCATATTTGTATTGCCAGTAACATTGCAAAATACGTAAATTGAAGTAAAATAATAAGAAATGTAAATGGAGTAAACAATTAATAAGAACAAATAAAAAAGTGGTGTGAAATGAAATAAAATATTTAAACGAATACAATTAGAATGTAACAAGAGAGCAATATCACACTCCTAATCATGCAAATACTGAATATCAGTACATCCATAAAACAAAATGTTTTCAAATGTGGCATTGCTTTTATGCAATAGCTACATTACATTATACATTTTAGATTTAAAAAAATTGCCAGTTGGTTCATCTAATGACCCAATGAAAATAGTTCCAAAAGAAGCCTTTGCGGAAAGGTTGTATGGATTATTTTGTTTAATTGGATAAACATGCCAGTAGTTATAGGCAGATAAGCAGTGAAAGGGACACATACTCAAGGCAAATCAGTATGTCCTTCATAGGCAACGAAATACTGTAGCTATTTATTTTCGTCCTAGTATAACATAATGCTTGAGACAAAACAGTGGCTTCTCTCAGCCAAACATTTAGGGAGTTGCTTGGTATCAGAAGAGATGATGAAACATTTCCATGATCTGTTTTCAAACATGCTTAATTTTTCTCTCTTTTTTGGTAATCCTTCCACTTCTTGCCCTCACACCCATGTCTTTTTTTTTCTTTTTTTTTTCAACTGGATACCTGCAGAGGCCTTCTTCCCATGCTGTTAGTCTTTGCAAGAAAGGAAAGGCGAACATAAAATAAGGGCAGTTTCGGTGCACCACGGATAATTAGCACGGCCTGCGAAGAAGTGCATTCATCCAGTTGCATGCACATAAAATAAATAGTGTGAACAGGCCAGTCACCAAAACTTCTAATAGACAGGTTAGACATCATGTTTGAATTTAACAAATGTAAATTATGCTGTGAGAAACAAAAGGACAGTTGGTTTTAAGTGCTGTGTATTGTTAACTTTGCAGTCAGTCAAACCTGTTACCTTACAACCTACCTCACCTCTATCTGTTTCTTACATCTTTTTTATTCATGAAAAATTAAATATTGTGTCTTCCTTTGACTAAAGTCTACTCAATTTAATACCAGTTCGAACATGACAAAATATAGGCATTCAAGCAAAACAGGAATGTGTTTTATTGGAAAACTATTATACTATTGCAGTTTGCGAAAACAGAGCTGCTTTTGTATTAGTTTAACTAATCTAGCTAAACTGAAGAGCTTTACACACGGAAAAACTCTTCACTGAATGTGAGTCCAGGTGTGCGCAAATAAATTGTGGGGGCAAGTCTACTTGTCTTGCGTGAGTGATTGGGCAGGTTCTTATAGCTTGATTGACAGCTGTACTGACCAATAAGAGCGGCTTCACGGCCGAGACTAGTCTTTTGCAGATGGGGTGCGCGCTGGAGCTCGTGAATGGATGACGTCGGGAGCCCGGCGCCAAGCTGTCTGGGACTCGCGCGTTAGATCAACACAGCTGGAGCGGGACAGGACACACAGCTGGCCCGCCAGCGCATTCCTTCACAAAAACACAGCACTGTGAGAAAAGAGGGGACACATCTTGATGTAAACTAAAAATGCGCTGGGTTAAAACTGGAACGAGAGTCAGGCTATAGTTTGATTGTAACTTGCGAAGCTTCCTCTTAATATAAAAAAGAGCCATGGGAGACAGCTATAGTTATGATCTATTTATAGATAACGAGTAACACTTTTAGAATGCACGAAAACCGCGCGCGCACAGTGGTTTGTTCAGAGCTTCCTAAGTTGGTTATTAATATTTCTACGATCGTGAGAATATTAGGAGATGTTTTAATGAAAAAGATCTATATTTATCACTCTTGGCATGCTTGAGAATCGAGAGGGGTATCAAAGTTTCAAGCTTGATTCATTACTTGGAAAAAAAATGAACATAGTACTGCCTGTTGTGACTTTGGCACCACTTTGATTTTACTTAGGCGACAATTTATGTTTTGATTTTTAACTAGCAGTTAAGTATAATATAAAAATTTTAGAGGGTTGGGTTTTTTTCTGTGTGTGGGCCTTAAAATGTGTCCTGCATAGATATTTAATCTCATTGTATGTGTGTAGTGTAGTCTCCTAAGGGAATTATTTCCCGACGCCAGTTTGTCTGCAGATCACGGGAGTAGCAGATCCAGGGAATCTATCCGTATCATGTCTTAGCCTAGATAGAATAATTATAAGTGGATGATAGCATTTTCCTCCCATTTTTTCCTCTACAAATGTCACAGTTGAGATCGAGTGTTCACTTTTAAGCATAACCTATAGCCTAATGTTGGCGCATAGTTTATAATCTTAAATGAAATATAGAATTCTGAAAATAATTTCAAATTACTATGATTGTCTGCAGCCTACAATACTGCCAAAGAATCAGTATACATAAAATAATACATAGGCCTAATAATAATATGTATATATTTAATCTATTGCACGAGCTGTCCCAGCTCTGTTTATGTTCACTCACCCCAAATCTTAACTCAAATCCACCAGTGGTATATATATATATATATATATATATATATATATATATATATATATATATATATATATATATATATATGCCTATCTCTCTCTGGTATTCTGACAGCTCTTCCTCATTCCATCATTCTGTCTGACTGACAACTCTACGCTTCCAATGACGGGTTAGCCATCTGCATAGGGCGAGGCCTGTGCTATTAATAGCGTTTTACTATTGGCTGAGCAGCACATGAGGGTTTGTTTATTTCTGGAGGGGGCGGTGCTACACGAAGCAAGGCTTCAAAAGCGGCTGCCTGCCTGCTCTTGCTTCCATCGTTCAATGAGCACGAGACGTGAGGACAGTCAAACATTGGATATCAAGCTGGAGAGCTAGTTCATCTCAGATTCCATACTTCTTCAGACATCTGCACAGTTGGATTCTACTAGCAAGTCAGCCGTCAGATCCAGAATGAAGGCGATCAGTCCCGTTCGCTCTGTCAGAAGCTGTTATGAAGCAGTGTGCTGCATCTCCGAGCAGAGTCTCGTCATCAGCCGCTGCAAGAGTCCCATTGAGGAGCTGTCCGATATGAATGACTGCTACTCAAAACTCAAAGAGCTGGTGCCCAGCATCCCTCAGAACAAATCCGTGAGCCAAATGGAGATTCTTCAGCATGTAATAGATTACATCTTCGATTTACAGATTGCACTGGAAAACGAGACGGACACACAAAACACGCCTGACATATTCATGTCAATGAAGGTGAGCGCATGATTATTTAGTGTCGCTTAATTATTATCATTATAAAGTTCTTTTGAAGAAATTCAAACTTTCCATGTCTTTTCCTTTTGTAGAACTCAGAGATGACCCTTAATTTCTCCAAAGAGGATGAAGCTATGTGCCATTAGTAGCTACAGAGGAATGGCAACGTTCAATGGTACGCTTATGTTTTTTATTTTAAATAATTGTATTTGTAGATTACTCAGATATTGTTAGGTATTAATCTACATTCCATTCCTGATCTGAAGAACCTAGAATGAAACATCTAGAACAGCTATATGATTCTTTGGAGAGCATGGTCTTTGTTTTATTATAGGCTCTTCAGACCAGCATTTTAGTTCTGAGGTCTTTAAAGGAGATGGTTTTTTAAAAAAAACAACAATAAAACATTCTTTCTGGAACCAAAAAATCAGAAAATCGTTTTTGTTTTAAATGGAACCTTAGAGCAAGTACACAGTTAGCATCAGTAACTAATTGATTAGTCATTATGCATGGGTTAAATCTCATGTTTTTTGTAAATGTTATACAGGACAAGATTACGTATTAAAGTCTGTCCAGTGTCCTAATTTTTTGGTCATTGTGCCAATCAACAAACAAGCTTGGATTCCCCTATCAGCTATAGCAAATGAAAGTTTTCCATTTGGCGCCAGACTGTCTGCAGTCCGCCTGAATCCACAGTGTGTGTGTGTGTAAGTGTGTGTGTGTGTGTGTGTTCTGAGTTAACTTTTCTCCCTCTCATCTATGCTGCAGGTGCGGGATAGAAACTTTTCTCCTCCACTCATGGAAGAAAAGAGAGTGAAGGGGTGAGCCGGGTGAAGGAGTGAGGCTCTATTCAGAGTGTGGGAAAGCAATCTGCGCCCCTCTCGAGCTGTCTATTCTTTGGTCACTGGACACTTCAACAAACCAAAGCCGAGGAGTTTTTAAGATCACAAAAAAAGAAAAGCCCTCCGATTTTTTTTTTTCCTTAATCATTCCTGTTTTTTGTGGCAACAATCAAGCATTGTATATTTTGTACTTGCTACATTCCTGACTATTTGGACTAACCAATATCTCTTCACACACCCTTCCTTCCCAGCCATTCTTGGAGAATTCCCCCCACCCCCCTTTTTTTTTTCTTGAAAACATTTTCACATTTCAGCATGGCTGCAGTTTGGTCTCAGTGAGCTTCATCGATCACTGGGATGATGTACATATTGTGCTTGAGGGGAGTTTTTGTGTTATAGGGTGGGAAAGGCCTTGGGCAGTGGGAATACAGACGTGGATTAGGATATGAACTCTATAATATAGAGTGGATTGTATTTGTTTGTGGGGATTGTCTATTTCTACAGACTGTCAAATCAATGAGTTTCATAAACTCCTTTAAGTGTTTTTTTGTTTTGTTTTTTTGCTTTGTACTTACTCTTTTACACAAGAAAATAAATCATACATGAAAGTGAGAAATATGTGGTTCAGTATCTTTTCTTAAACAACTAAATACAGACTTTATGACACCTTTAAATCATCAGGTATGTCTTATGGAGATATACTGAAAATATAATATATTTTCCATTTAAAAAACAATAAGAAAAAGTGATTCCTTGCACTCCATCTCCCCTATAGCTGTTTATATGGTTAATATATTAATTGATATGAAATCTCATTCATAGTAGTCCATTTCAAGATATTTGATTAAAAAAAATCAGAAGAGAAATTGTTTATGAAAGGCTATGTGTGAGTAAAAACAAGATAAAGTAAATAATGGTTCAAAAGTAAAAGTACAGTGCATCTTCCAAAACTCTTTCCAGACAGAGTCATCTTGGACTTTTTTTGTGCTTAGCATATGATCTGTTACAGGTCTAAACAGCAATGTCTAAATCAGTTTATTTAAATATAGTACATCTGTCCTCAATGTCTGTAGATTCAATCAAAAATGACCTTTGCCCACAGAACTAGGGTTCAGTGCAAAAGTGGCCTGTGGTCAAACTTTGATAAGCACTAGTATTTATCTCATCTGGACCCTAAAAGAGGGATTAGGCCATGGTTTTAAGAGGCTGACCGTCAACACACCTAAGGTTTAAAATTTGGGTTTTGAGTAACGTCAAACGTTCTGCAGGACACCTTCAAAAATAACAGGTGATATAGCGACACCCAGTGTTCTCAGTAATAATCACATTCGTTTGCGTTTGCACCGCAGATAGTGAACTGGTGCCATCTTGTGGCTTATATACGTTAATGAATTGTAGGTCAGCATGTGGATGAAATATAGTGGCTAGCTGTTACACTTTGTATTTCATACAAATATTTTTTTCGAATATTTCTATGGATAGGTTCATTTTTGTAAATTTCAGTACAGACTCATACAATACATTTGTTTCAACAAAAACCTAATTTTCACCCGTTACTCCCCTTTAAGATAGTTCCTTTTGTGACAACATGCCTCAATCACAGAGGATGTCACAACATTTGTGTTAAACTGCCATAACGGATCCAAATTGTACCTTTATTATAATTTACACATGTCTGAATGTATGCCATCCTGGTTGTGTTCAAATAGTTTTGAACTAGCTATTTGAAAACAAAATATGATACCCTGCTAGAGAAGCCTATATTTGTGTTATTCGTCTTTTGACTCTATTTGCTGAGCTATTTTCTTTGTCACAACTTCTCTGCTTTATTTTTATGTTTAGTAAAAATTAGTAAAATATTCAGGTTATCTAATAAATGGGTAAATTAAACATTACAAAAGCTAAACTCTACATACTGTATGCAATATTATCTCATTCACCTTTATGTTCTACTAAAGTCTAGTAAAGTCTGACAATGGTGACCTTTCAGAAGTTTATGGTTCTGAGTGCTCCAGTAATGAATGCCTGTATTTTTGTAAGCAAACCCCGCATCACCCTGTTTTCCATTGGCTTTTGGATTACTGCAGAAAAAGCTAGGTCTATTTGACTAACAAAAGTGCATGTATTTACATATTTTGTTCATCATGATATCCTTCACAAATGAACAAAATGTAATAAAATTTGAAGCCTAAATAAAAAGCTAAAAATATATTGGCTACAAATGAACTACACACTGTCGGCATGTATTTAGCGTCAACACAATTAATCTTCAGAAAGTTCTTTCAGTTTTTTATTTAAACACATTTCCCCTGAAGGTTGAGTTAATATACTGAACGTGATTTTGAGGGCCCAGGGCCCCATAGCAAATTCAGTGCACAGGGCTCAGAATTCCTAGCAACAGCCCTGATCTCATTTAGGCACTTAGCAACCTCGTTTTTCAAGACAAGTAAAACATATGCACATTTCTTTTCGTCGTAGAATAAGACGTGAAATTATTTTGAGCTTGTGTTAACCACTGACATTGTTTCAGGAATTTACCAAAAACCCACTTAAAAAAAAAAAAGAAGAAATGCCAGAAATCCCGTTCATATCCGTGTCTGGAAGAGGTCATGGAAGAGGTCAGACAAGAGCACACGGACACCAACCCTGTTGAAAAAACCAGCATATGCTGGTTAGGTATGTTTTGATGCTGGATGCTGGTTTATGCTGGTCAAGTGCTGGCAAAGGACCAGCATAAACCAGCAAAAGGACCAGCATAAACCAGCAAAGGACCAGCATAAACCAGCGTCCCAGCATCAAAACATACCTAACCAGCATATGCTGTTTTTTCCCGCAGGGAACCTTCTTGCAACATTTTTGTAAAAATTGATTGCTGTTTGTTTTGCTGTGCCACGGGTTTGATGCGAACCAATGCACGAATATATAAATAATACTTGACTAAAACATGGAAGAACTCACCTTATAGACTTATCTTACAGCTTGTTAGTCTGAAACATTAGTTTTGTTCACTATAACTATAGATAATACAGTTTTTTGGCATCTGATGTCTAACCTTAGTCCCTTAATTAGCTAGCCTATGTCTAAGTAGAAATTTCATTTGTCATTTTAAGAACAGCCTATGTGCTGCTTTGGTCTTCCAGTATAACAAAGTTTAACCTTTAGAACTGAACTTTGAGAATCCCTTCCCCCTTTTTCTTTTGAATCATAAAACAAAGCACAGTATGTCATTTGTTAAATAATTCAAATGAATAAATGAACGGAAATGAGTTTCCAGTATGAGCTATTCTAGCTGTTAACTACAAAATTATTTACAAATGTAACAATAAAGATATCATACCATAATAAATGTTCTGCAAGAATCCTTTACTCAGACTGAAAAAGAATTTACATTATAGACTTATAGTTTGTTAGTCTAAATTGTTTTTTATTATTATTATTGTTTTGTTTGATGTTTGCTTTCTCAAAAAAAAAAACCTGCTCCATCTATTAGATTAATAAATTCACCACTGCCTGTCATGTGGTGGATTTTAATGTATGTATAGGGGGTATTCTGTGCTTTCAGAAATATTTTTTATTTAAAAGCACATTACAGGTCACCACAGTGTCTGCAGAGGCACTAAACCCATAGCTAGACATCTATTATACATCAAAATCTATTCAGATCTTTATTCATTTTCTGCCTTCATATTCTGAGTATACGCTACATATTTTCCCCAAGCCCTGGTTCATTTGAAACAACTGCATCTCTAGAGCCCATTTGTGGGCGACTGGATAATTATAATGATCTTGCTATGTGATAAGATGTTTCTAATCAAACAGTTGTCGTATCCATAAGATCAGAATCACCATCTCACTCTTATGTGTATGTGCTGTTGTCATATTCATTTGCACTTGTTTAAAAAAAGCTCCACTGCCGTAGTTTATTTTGAAGGAAGGACTGTGTCTCAACCAAACACTGTAAAGCCATAATTGGGCAAATGGTTGGGTGGGAGACTCTTAACAATCATCTGAAGCATGGTGGGGGTTCACTCTTTGAGCCAGACGATAAGATCCTTTCAAGTGTAAAGGTTCTTTTCTGTAGGGTTGTTTAAGGCTTTAAAGCTCTTGTTTCCTCTTCAAGTCTCTTTTCATGGAGTCAGGCCATGCCAGAGTCAACCATTTTTTCATTTTGCTGTTGAAAAACATTAACATTTAAGATTAATCTATGACAATGAATGATTTGGAAACCATGGAAACACAATGGTCCTCTTTCTACTCTATCACATCTGAGCTATTTTCTGAGCTAAATCAAGTTCTCTTTCTACTTTGTGATATATTTTATCTGTGTAAATGCTTTGATGATTGTTTTATATGAGGAGATAATTTGTGTGAAAAACGTTAGTTTTATGTATTTTACGAAATATATTTCTAAAAAAAAAAATACATCGATATGATAAATATACATTTGACTATGATACGTTTGATAACGCTGTTGTAAATTCTGAAGAATATCGCCCATGTTCACAAAAGAGATTAAAAGGCGCTGTGTCTTTAAGAGAAAGAACGCTAGGCACCAACTGTTACATGTAAATATATTCAGAATCCGGACAAGCGGGGCGTGCCAGCAGCCAATCACGGAGCGCGTCCAACCGCGGGAGATCCAAATTTCGCGGGACGTAATTTGGCGCTAAAATAGCACTCCTCTGTTGAACTGATGTCAAAGCAAATCTTCTCGGCCAGAGAGTGATTACAGACACACAGGGACGCTCACAATCGCCGGCTCGACGCAAAAAGAACAAGAGGAACATTCCCAAGATTTGTTTACCTCTGAAAGGTAGATTTATGAACCTGAATGACCGTGGTACATTTAATACATGTTTAATTGATTTACAGTTTATTAAGAAGTAATAGCCTCTGTCGTGCCACTAACAAAGGACACTAGGAGAGAGTTTTGTTTATTTCGGATGTTTATTTTTTGTAGTTTTCCTGGATAATTTATCTACAACTTCTAACAAGATATAAATATTCATTCTGACGGTTGATTCCTTCTACAGTAAATAGTCGACGCGATTTGAGTAATAAAAGAGTTTCTTTTGCGTCATTTTCGCGGGTTTTTGTGCATTTCGTGCGCAAAATGATGCGGATACCCAGAGGGATTTCTCCTTCTTCTGGAAGAGGCGCAGTATCTGGACTATCTTGCCCACAAAAGAAAATGTTCTCCGCGGTGAGGACGGATTTTTTAAACCCGGGACTCGCAAGCCCACTGATGAATTCGGTACCGACTGGATACTTAACTCAGATCGGGAACACGACAGCTGCAGAGCAGAGACCCAACTGTTTGTACGCGACCCCCCACGGGCCAGAGCCTACCGTGCGGACCTCTTCCGGGCGGTTACCGGTAAGCTTCTTTCCTTCCACCGCCACCACGGCTCTTGCTACTATGCAATGTATGCGCATTCTTGCTGTATTATGTCTTAGTACAATAACATATCATTTACTAAAACACTGCTACAGACACACTGTAGAATCTACGTTCTACAGAATGAACGCTTCCCGTTTCTGGTTTTGCCCAGAGGGTTTTATCAGTGACATCTCTGATGTACTGAAAATCTGTCAGTTCCTCATGAATGAATAAAACAGGCCGGTAACTGGAGAGGCTGACCACAACGCTGCATGTATATTTCAGTCATTACATTAGGACATACAGGACCTTTAGGAGAGTGTGGCAAGCCATTTGTTTCTTAAAACAAACTAGTCATCCTTTTCATCTCAAGTATTTAACATTTGAAATAGTACTCACTGTTTTGCTAATAGTGACTATGCAGATCATTGTCAGGGTAGTGACATTTAATTTTGGAAAGGAATGAAAAGGAGACAGGGGTAGAATTACAGTGTGTACAATGTCTTATGCTGTTGTGTAAAAACATGGCATTTGTTCTGATGAAACATCTTTCCGCAAAAAACATTTGAAAATAATATGAAAATTATCATTAAAATGACAAATTTAGACTTTATTCAGCTATTTCATAGGCTGTAAGACTAACAATCACAGCCTTATGTTAAAATACGTTCAATTCTATATGGCGTCTACTATGGCTATCAAAAAAAAAAAAAAAAAAAATTGAATTTCAAGTATTTTTTAAAAACATTGCATTCAAATTTTAGGTGTGCTTAAGGAAGCAGCCTTATCAGGGCGCACAAGATGCAAGGACGATGTAAGTGTTGCATTATAATGCTTTTGTTAGCCTATCCAGTTGAAGCCACTAGATGCGGTGCTGCTGCGTTGTTCATTAAAAATATTGTGGAAAAAGAGAGCATCAATGCAGAGAATTGGACTTACCACTGCACTCACATCTCGCACAAAAGAGCCACATGTTTAGAAAGCCATGTAAAATTAATGCAAGTTAAACATAAATCGAGACTTTATGGCAGGTTTTTTCCCCCATCCCACTGCATCTCATGTTTTTAAATGAAAAATGTACTCTGTGTGATTGGCTTTCCGCCCTTTGTATTAAACTTTGCATACATACATGATGCTATTTTGTTTATAGTTGTTGAAGCAACTTAATTATAATTAGTTTATAAACATTATTTTAAACATTATGCACTTTTTTTGACAGATATGGTTCGAATAAACGTGCATTAGTGCATATTTTTGCTCGATGCGCCCCCTTGTGGCCTCAGAAGAAAAGCCAAAAGCTTTCCTTCACCCTAACTGAAATTATGCATTTTAAATTTGAATATAATTTGAATTTTGATAATATTTAAGTACAAAATTTGAATTTAGTTTTTCAGCCATTTTGACAGCCCTAGCGTCTACCCTATGGTCTATGCTATGGTTACTGGTAACAAATCAAGAATTTTTCCCATTGAAATCTGTGGAAATCGTGAAAACTGGAATAGCTACTACTAACTAGCAACAAAAAAACTACTGGTACTGAATTAAATGGTTAGTTCACCCAAAAATGAAAATTAGCCCATAAATTACTCACCCTCGAGTCATCCTAGGTTCATCAGTCCAAAAGAAGTTAAATGAAAAGTGCCCATCCATAAAAAAGTGTCTCACATGGCTCCGGGGGGTGACCAAAGGCCTCCTGTAGCGAATCGATGCGTTTTTGTAAGAAAAATATCCATATTCAAAACATAATAATCACTTTAATGTACAGTAGCTTGAGCCAACAGTTGTACGCGGAAGCAGCTCCGGGAGGATGGCATATGAGGTAGGCATTGCACATGCGCCTGGAGCTGCTTCCGTTTACAGCAGTGAGCGCAAGCTAGATTAAATTGATTATTACGTTTTAAATATGGTTATTTTTCTTAGAAAAACGCACTGATTCTCTACAGGAGGACTTAGTTCACTCCCTGGAACCATGTGAGACACTTTTTATTAAGGATGGGTGCTTTTTATTTCACTTCTTTTGGACTGATGCACTGCAACACCCGCTGAGTGCCATTAAACAGCTTGAAAGATCAAAGACAATTTTTAATATAACTCTGACTGGATTCGTCTGAAAGAAGAATTAAGCTAATTTTTTGGTCTGTTATCAGTAGAAACCTGGACGATACAGGGAAAAGGACTTGTAGCGTTAAACTACTGGAACCAGAATTTAATATATAGTTGTTAGTGAAATTGAAAAAAAAAAGTTTCCCTATTGTACTACTTGCTGTTAAATAAAAATAAGTACTAGTGACATTTAAATATGTTTTTGTGTTTAGATAGTTTTGAATATTGTCATGGCTTGCCATAGGAGTTATTTCATGGGGGAGGTGGTAGAAATTGATAGATGGGGGAAGGGTGCTTTACAGCTTCTTAACCGGACATTATATTATACGGTTCATGCCTAATAGTAAAGTGGGGGAAGAGTCTTCAAAGTTAAATTCATCAAAATACGGGACCTTTTTATATTTAGCAATCTATAAACCATGCTATGAATGAATGCTTTGCCTTGTGTAATGCCGCATGATTAAATGACCCAGGTTCATTAGACTGATCCCCAAACTGGTTGTTCCTGAATTTTTTGTTTAAACTCCTAGATTCTACAGCTTTTTGATTATGTAGCTGCAGTTGTAATTATCACTCCCCTTTTTTCTGTGCAGTTGTACGCCTGTCTCACCATTCATCCTTGCATAAGCTTAGGGCTGTGACAGTGGCAGATTTTTAATGGACAAACTACCGCCGGTGGCGCGGTGTTGATATACATATATAGGTTAATTAATATTAATATTTTCAAATATATATATATAATATTTGAAACACAAATAATAATAATAAATGAGGCTCAATCATCCATTAACAAATGTACATGTTTATTTTAGCACTTCTGTCAGTAATTACACAGCCTGCAAAACACTAAAATAAATATCAAAGAAATAATACAGTTAAACAAGAAAGCCTAAAATAGTCTAAATAAGAAAGTTAAATACACCCTGTCTACCGGACGTGAGTGGCAAAATACTATAGAACTCATTATAATCAATCAGTGATGCTACACTGGATGCAGCAAATCATGGCAAATCCCCGACAGTAAACTGCCTCTGAGGTACTGACACGGAGTTCAGATGTTCTGTGTAGACACTAGACAAACCTGTTGCGACGTGGTGTCGTGTCCGGTGTAGACACCGTTCACTGAAAAAAACCTTGACCGTTTGGGAAGATGCACGCGCATTCAGCGGAGGCTCGCGAAGCGGAGACAGGCGAAAGTATAAATCCCGCTTTGAGCGGGCGCATTAACTCCTCGTCTGCACACACTCTATTTGAAATGGGAATCATTGCCACATTTCTTGTTCATTTATCGCTGTCTCGTTTGTATTGGCCAGTTTGGAGAAAGCCTCACCAAACATGACCAGCCAGGCGTTTGTGATCACGGGGACTTGAAAACACTTGTACAAACGCGGATGGGTGACATGAATGGAGATGTCTCCAGATCGGCGATGTATAATTTGGTTTCCCAACAAGGTCCATCGCTCAACACAAAATCAATTTGCTGAATGCATAAACTGTATTATAAAGAAAACGCTGTTTACAGCGTTTTAAGTAATTTGTAAATTACCATAGACTTATAGTCTAAATAAAACAATTTGCAAATATTACTGTTATTACAAGCTTGACCTGTTGTAAAATTCAAGAATGTCAAACTTATTGCTTTGAGAACTACCTCGATCAAACTTCTCGTTGTGTTGCTTGCTGCTTTCAGCTGATAAACAAAAGGAATGATCACAGACTCATGCTGCAGAATATGGGGCAGGGCTGATAACAGACAGGGCGTCTGCATGGGGGATTGATGCATATGCCTCTAACTCTGACATAGATTACAACAAAAGCCTGTCTCACAATGCTTTTCTGGGTTTGATGAAAGAATTGGTTCAAAATGGTTCATCTTATGTTAACAGATCAGATAGGCCTTGTCCTATTGCTTTTCCTGATTCCAGGAAATTAAAATGTTCCAAACAACTTCTTTAATGCCTTTCCTGCAAACAAAAAGTGTCTAGAGAAGCTCCACATGGCATTGTGAACAACTTCCAGTTTCCCTTGTTCAGTTTTTCACTCTTGTTCTCTGCCCCTTTTTCAGTTTGACATGAATGACACACCTGTTCACGTTTTCGTTCTCAGACCTTTGAACCTTTACTCTGAAAACTAAACTTGTGAATTAAATATAATGAATTCTGCTGAAACTGATAGTTCCCCTGAACCTGTTTCTTCAAAATGACAAAGTCAGTTTGAAATAATTTATCTCTATTTCCTATGCAAATGCACATTTCTGGTCTCACTGTGAATCGGTTATCAATGTTGCATGTTATTCCAGAGAACCAAAAAAAAAAAAAGTTTATCTTCATAATCATTAATGTAAAGGACTTTCCATTTTGCTGACATGCAAAACATTTCCATTTCATCACTATAGATAAATAACTAGAAGAATAAAGTGCAGTAAATGGTAAAATTGTTTGCTACAAATCAATGTGTTTATGGTTATGATGATAAAATATGATAACAAATACCGGTTTGTCAAGCAGCATCATTTTTGTACAGCTAAAATACCTGGAAGGTGCTGACACTGGATCCCTTGCACATTGCACAAGTTAAAAATGGCTGCACCTGTTCTAATGTTAAAAATAACATGAATACCATTTTTACAGTTGAATACCTAACTGTGTTAGTAAAATTAATGCCAAACCAAAAGCTTTTAGCTAATAATGATACTGTGGTCAGTAACTTAAATTTCAAATCTGGCTAGTCAAATGATCTCAAAGTTAATGTTTTCTGATTTAGATTAATCATTTGCTGTAGGAAAACCGACCTTCTAATATGTTGCTTAAATGGTAAAGACTGATAGTTGAGACTGTAAGTTTTCCCAGATCATATTTGCTTATTGTATGTCTGGTTAACATATAGATGTCAACATTCTCTTAATTTACCTATTTCACCCTCTGGGGCCTCCAGTAACCAGGTGTCGCATCAGCAAGGTGGGTGATGGGCCTCAAGCTGTTTAACTCTGATCGCTCTACATGGACCCATCTGGCCAAGTTTCACATTTCAAAGTATTGTCCCTTTATGCCCTTTCCTTATGACTTCTCCCTTTCTCCTTTACATGTGGCTCCTTTTCATTTTGACACATCAGAATACAACACCGACACAGAATGACCTTTCTTGTTCTTATATTTTGTGAGTAGGATGTATGTGTTTTTTCACATTTGGGAGTGGCACAGCTTCTCTCACATGTGTCTGTAGGCATACAGAAACCTGTTCTTTCCAGGCAGAATGGGATTGTTTAAAGATCTCTGATGATGATTACTTGGAAAGTTACACAATAACACATCTTAAGACCCTGATTCCTCACCTCCAACCAGTGAAAAACTCACAACTAGGCCATTTAGTGCGGGAGAAATCGGGGGAGGTGTGATCTCATTTGCAATACACTTAAAAGAATGAGGCTGTAAATATCTAACAAGAAATGAAGTGTTTATTGGAAAGGCTGAAGAATTTGAAAAGAGCCTCATTTAATAGGCAGAGATTAGTCTTTGTCATTAGTTGAATTTAATCATGTTAAATATCCAAGACTTTTATGGTACACACTGTATGAAAACCATATAAGATCACTGAATGAAAGCATTCTGTTCAAATTTCACAACTGGTGTTTTCCATAGAAATTGACTCATGAGGATTTTTTTGTGTGAAGACTTAACATTGTACTTCCCTCAAAGCCTCGTTTGCATTTGCACCAAATTACACTGCCATTCAAATGTTTGAAAGGAATTAATATTTTTATTCAACCTTTGTTTTCTTGACATGTCTTGAAATGTTTATTTCAGACCAAATTGGCATATTAGAATTATTTCCGATAAATCATGTGACACTGAAGACTGGAGTAATGTCTGCTGAAAGTTTAGCTTTGCTATCGCAAGAATAAGTTGCATTTTAATAAATATTAAAATAGAAAAGTTATTCTAAATTGTAATATTACCAAAAAATTACCAACCCTCAAATGTTTAAAAAGTAGTGTAAATATGCTGTGTATGAACAAAGAAAAAATAAGTAGGGTTTTTTATGATGAAATATCCTCTAGAATTTATTGAAAATGATCAGGTTTTGTGTAACTCTTGTTGAAATATCTTTCAGTTAGGGATATGCCGGTATCAAATTTTCCTGTTGCGATTAATTGATAATGCTTTTGTCACGGTATACGGTATTATCACGGTATTGAAATTTAGTTTCAAAAAAGTGGTCATAATACAGCATAACAGGTTAAATAACTTTTTTCTTATAACAAAAATAACTGAACATTTAAATACAATAAAGCAATACAGAAAAAAATATATAAAGTTAAAAGTTTTACACATTAAAGTGCAAAATAACTATAAAAACCAATAGGTATCACTTTACAATAAGACCTCGTTAGTTAACCTTAGTTAATGCATTAACATTCAAGGCAAGGCAAGGCAAGGCAAGATTATTTATATAGCACATTTTGTACACAATTGTAATTCAAAGTGCTTTACATAAAATAAAGTAAAAAAAAATCATGAAGAAAAATAACCTCAAAAATAAAACAAGCGATTTAAGAACTTTGAAAATGATTTAAAAACTGACTTAAAAAATTTAAGACAGTTTAAAAATAGAAAATGATTTTACATAAAATATAGTGCAATACATAAAATATAGTGTAATCAGTTTGGACATTGCATAGTGCTCATTCAATAAATGCACAGCTAAACAATGAGCAATAGCTACATTTGCTACAGAAGTTATTAATCTTTGTTAAAAAATACAAGTCTTAGTTCATGTTAGCTCATTAAATAGCACAGTTGCAACTTTCAATTTTAACAATGTGTTATTAAATATTGGAATACATAAGATTAATGAATGTTCAGAAGAATTTTTCATTGGCAGTTTGTTAACTAAAGAAGCCCTAATGTAAAGTGTGAATGAACAATTAAGAATCAAAACACTTTCAAACAATATCTAGGGCATGTTGTAGTCCAGATTAAAAAAAAAGTTTGAAAAAATAGCCTATTAAGTCTAAATATGAAAGTATTTGGCTCTGTGATAAACACCATAGCAAATCCACAAATCTGAATGGCTACTTAAAATTATTTAAAAAATGGTTTAGAAAGTAGCAGCTGCTTTATTTATGGGGTTTACAGGGTAAGGGCTGCATTTTAGCGCCATCTGCTGTAAGAGAGTGAATGTGCTTTCATTCAGCGCGTCTCTCAGTGTTCCTCCATGTGCTTCTCTTACGTGCTTGTTTACATCAGAGCACATGCTTCTTTCAAGCAGCATACAGCGGTGTTGTGCATTTTGAGCAGTTGATGGGAAAAATATTCTTAAAATGCATCCCAAATTCTGAATAATTTGTAATATATAATTATTCACGGTATTTAGAAGTGCCCACGATAACAATATCGTGCATATTCATTACTGCGATATATCGCATTACCGAATACCGGCACAAGTCTACTTTCAGTAAAACATTGGCTGCTATGTGTCATGGCAGTGCTGAGTATTTCATAGGGTCTCACCATGATCTCTATAGTCACTTGATCCCAAACTCTTGTGTCTCTCTTTATTCTTGAGTGAGAAGAGAAATGGTGCACATCTTGAATGTCTTTTCTGGTTATTTAAGTCACATTTTAACAATAATGAGTGGGGTGTAAGAGACATCAACCAATATTGTTTTTATGATTTGATACTGATAACTAATAATATTTTGTGTCTGATAGTAAAAGCTGATATTAAGAACAAGTGTCTAATGCTTTTTTTTATTTGATGCTGCGATAACTAAAAATAATCATTATGAATTTTTCAATCATAATGTTATGTATCTTAACCTGTTGCAAAGATTCTGTACAGCTGCTGATTGTTGCTGTGTACACGTCACAATTTTTAATTAAATTAATTTAATTAGATTTAATCTCAACAAAAATTCATATCATACCATATATACACACACACATACTTTTTGCCTAAACATGGTTGTTTTTGCTAACCTGTACAGCCACTGCTGGGTATGATGTTAGCTTACTCAGCGGATTTACATATTTTTAGGAAACTCCTGAGCCTGGAGCGGTTCCGCCATTTTCTGGTGTAAATCTGTTTATTAGCAAACTGGTGTAGATATTAGTAGTTAAAGTTTGGATTTCAGTAGGTGAAGCTGCTCCCAGATCAGTGCTTTAGAAGTGAATGATTCAGCTTCCACCCCATATGCTTTGAGCCAGCATTTCTCACTTCTCATTTCCCACCTACACAGGAAATAGGCAGAACCAACCAACAATTTCTTACAGACATGAGATGCTGCTGTTCTGAGAAACCAAACCACACAAAGGCCCCCTTCTCTTTGTTCATCTGCTGTGCTAAAGCATGGTAACAGCTGACGCTAACACAGATTTGATGATAATTCAACAACGTTCCCTCATAGTCTTGAGGGAGTCCACAAGCCTTTGCTTTAAACATCTAGTGGTGGCTCCAAAAAAACTCTTAGTTGACACTTGTTGTTTTTTAAACCTTTTTGGCAAGGATCCCAAATTATTTATTCCTGTAAGGGATATTCTTTCATATAATATAATATAATATAAATTCAGCTACACATTTTCATGTACCAAGATTTAGTTATACTATATAAAAATTAAAGAAGAATTGTAAACCTAAGTAATGGACTTGTGTTGTCATAGCACCAATGCAGAAATTATTAAATATTTTGAAAATATAAAAAAAAAATATAATTTGTTTAAAATGCTTAATTAAAGGGTAATGGCTACAATCAGTAAAGATTCTCCTTTTTTTTTTTTTTTTTTTTTTTTTCAAATTTTATTTGGCAGACCTCACATAAGTCTTGCGTCTCTAATAAAGGTTGCATAATAAAACAAATAGGTCAAGGGGAAGACAATGTCGTAAGAGTCATTGGAAAAGGCGGTTTGGGGGGGGGGGCGGAAGGGGAAACCGAAAAAACGGAAAGATTATGCTCCTCCTCTCCCCCAACCACCTGCTCAGGGGCTCCAGATGTCAGTGACAGGTGTAGATGTCGTTCAGGTCAGGACAATGCAAGCATTTTTGCAGATGCTTGTGCAAACAGGATAAGTGAACTGTTCTCAGCACATGCCCTGAGTCTGTTACAGAAGTATTCTGTTTTGAGTGAATTGCAGTCCTGAAGGCCACTGGAAATCAAACAGGCATATGTGGGTGCAGATTTCCATGTCAGTTGGCTTTTTAAACCAGTTTTTTGTGGAGCTGGGTTGCTGAAAGCAGCCTATCTGCTCACTGTGGAATGCTAAATATTCCAGAAATGTGTAAACGTTGAGGTCATGCACTCCTTAAAGGTTTTAATGGTAAAAAGGTTGAATATTAATTCAGACTTCAGGCCCTCAAATTTGACTCACATTGCATTAACAAGAAGATTACACTGTCAGGTTCTCAGTTAATATGGTTCCGTGTTTTTTAGACCCTGTTTAAAATGTGATTTGGTATCCATTTGCAGTGATTTAGAGCCTGTACACACAGAGACACGTTTAGCTGTATACATACAATTTTGTATCGTATCAGCATTTTGTCTTGACGGATCCAGCATTTTGGGAGCCTGAAACTGCTATTTTTTTTTTTTTTTTTTTTTTTACTGGGTCCTAGAGTGGATAAATATGAAAATGACACCCTTGTGTTTTCATGTGTACAGCCAATCTATATATTTTGTGAAGCGCTGATGTCATCACCCCATGTATCGAGAACAACAGCAACAATGGCGGATGGTTGTGTTGGGTTTGTATATAGCATGCAAGGTTTATGTGCATGCTCCAAGTCCTCTTCTCTGTTTTTAATGTTTCTCTGTGGCAGAATTACAGCGACACATACTGGTCTGGCATGTATACTACACTGTTTTGATTCCGTTTCGTGTGTATGCAGATTTTTCTTGAGATGGCGATGTGTTTATGGATTTTTTTTTTTTTATTTATTTTTTTTTTTTAGAACGAGAAAAAAAAAAGATTGAATAGGGAAAGCTCGGGCATCATGTGGATGTGGCCTTAATCATACATGGACAGTGTTAAATGGTCAGATGCTTTGACCTGATCAATCAAGTCAAAGCTAGTTGAAAACGTGATCACTTCCTGTTTATAATGTAAACTCTAATGCGTCCTGAGGTGTAGACTGTGGGCTCCCTACTCGCCTGTCAATTAAATTGAAAGTCGGCATGAAATGGAAATTCTTAACACATTATTGATCTTGTTGTCAGCAAAAAGAAACGTATGCATGGATGATACTCTCACTTTTATTTTTCTCCAAACATTTAAATTGTTTAAACCCCACACCTTTCTTACAATCGACTAATATGAGTAGTTGTTGAGGTGACCATTCTCAAGGAAAAAAGGACAGAGACGGATTTACAGTGGCAGTGTATATTCAGCCACTTTAGAAAAGAGGAGTAATTGTTCTTGAACAATGCAATTCCGAATACACTTTCACTCAAGTGTGTCTCGCTGTCTGAGCTTTTCAACACACTCCTTCCTATCTGAACAAATGTGGTTTATCTGAAAAATCATGCAACATTCATAGAAACCAAGAGCACAATGCTAAACTTGGAGCTATGTTCATTCAAATAGTTTGGTGTAACTGCATCTTCTACAGGCAGTTTAAGGCAGACATAATTATAAATCTCTCGTCTTTCTGTCCCAGGCCAAGAGGAGACTAGATCTGGAAGAGCCACTTTACTTCCCAGAATTCCGCACACCAAAAGGGAAAGGAAACTCTGCATATGCAAGGGCACCAAGCCCCAAAAGTGAGTACAACAGAATGTTCTGCAACAAATGTCAATGCAGTCACTGTTAGAGAAAACTGGACCTTTTGTTTAAGACCACCGTTTCCATATGATGAGTGAAGGGTGGAAGTTCATACCAGTTTTAAGGCATCTGATAATGGTTTGAAAAGCAAACACACCTGCCCAAGGATCTCTTGCTCTTCTGATAGGAACTTCAGCTGGTAATATTCAAACTTTTATTAAAAGAATGCCTCTTTTGTATCTTTCTCTCTCTCTCTCTAGCTCCCAAGTCTCCAGGTGAGCGCACCCGTTATGACACTTCACTTGGCCTGCTGACTAAAAAATTTGTGGGCTTGCTGAGCGAGTCGGCGGACGGGGTTCTGGATCTCAACTGGGCCACAGAAGTTCTGGAGGTTCAGAAGAGACGCATCTATGACATCACAAACGTTTTAGAGGGTGTGCAACTCATCCGCAAGAAATCCAAAAACAACATCCAGTGGCTGTGAGTTTGTTAAATCGGATGTTCTGTAAACCAGAGTGCTAAATGCTCATTTTTGAGTCACATCTGAAATGCATGACATGAAGATGCTGTTGTAGTCCATTCTAAATGTTCCCCTTTTCATGTTTGACAACTTCTTAACTTGTGGTTTTCCCACACGTTAATCTGAATGAATGGAGCTTCTGTTTTACTTTAGGAAATATATATATATATATATATATATATATATATATATATATATATATATATATATATATAATATATATATAAAATAAAACATAGGTGTTTTCTTCACTTTGAGGCCTCATGGTATCAAAACTGGCATATTGTGGTCCTTGTAAATAAATAAAAAAAAAATATATATATATAATACATATATATATGCACACATATACATTCTTATTTTGTGTTATTAATTATGATGGTTTCAAATACGTTCCCTGTGCTCTAGGGTCAGTGGTGTGTTTGAGGGCTCATCTAGCAATTCAGAAAAGACGAGCACTCTCAAGAAAGAGCTTTCTGAGCTGGACAGGCAGGAGAAAGCTCTGGATGACCTCATTCAGTCCAGCTCAACACGGCTACGTGAACTGACAGAGAACAAGGACAACCAAAGATATCCTTTTATTGTGTGCATGTTTGTACTCTGAAGAACTGAGGAGTGGTTTGTCTCCTTCACTTTTGTGAGCTTGCTCAGACATGCTGTTTTAACAGCTTGTGTCCCTGCAGCCAAACACTCACATGGCACAGACATCCATGTTACAGTTATCTTAATTACGAGTCTTTCATTTCAAATGAAATAAAGTTACCATGTATTTGAACTCTCAGTTATTTTAAATGCTGTATTAGATGCCAAAGCTGTTTGTCCTTAACTGAAGCTCACATTAGGATATGTGACATATCAGGACATTCGTACCATAAGCAGCTTGAAAGATCAAACTGTGATTGCTGTGAAAGCACCATCTGAAACCAAACTGGAAGTTCCAGAAGCATCTGAGGTTAGTATTTGTCATTAGTTCAAACTTCTCTAAGCTTGTTTATGCAGGCTGGTGTTGATCAAGCTTGTGGACCATGCTAATCCAAACTGATCAACTAGCATTGCTTTTCTGGAGCTAGTTGACCAAGGAAATCTTGCTAGTCAAGCTAGTTAAGAATCCTGGTGGGACACAAGCATGCAATACAACATATGCTGCTCTTTTCAGCATTTTATTTATCTGTAATATTAATTCTAACCCAAACTGAGTAATTTAATATTTAATTAAACATAAAAGTCTTACAGTAACATTTAAAATGTTTAAGAATTTTGAGCTGTTAAATAAGTATATGATTTATTCAGATCATTTTTTGTCTTGTCTTTCCTCATAGTTTAATTTGCTGTCCTGTAGTTATTAAAAACAGGATATTATACAAAACGTGGTCTTTTTTTTTTCATTAGGGCTTGCTGCAGATTTACTTGAAAAGCAAGAATGGCCCAATTGAGGTGTACTTGTGTCCTGATGAATGTTTGGAGGACGCTAGTCCCGTCAAGAATACCACACCCAGAAAAGATTACCCACAAACCCCCAGTGCCACCACACCCTCTGTCTTCCCACCTGCCAAACCCCAGCCAGTTGAAGGTGAGACAATTCCCAGGAGCTTACTACTACTTAACGCATTCAAAGCAAGCTAAAAGTGTTGAAAAGTTTTTTTTGGAGCCACTAACAAAAGTTTACATTTTAAATGCTTCAGCTGAATAAGTGCTAGTGGTAACATCAGCTCTATCCTAATCTTATGATTACCAAAGCCATCTATTCATTATCAAATGACAGACTAACAGCATCTATCTTTTTTTTTGTACAGGTTTGTCATCAAAGCCTCAGCCATCGATGACTACTAGCAACTCCCTGCTCGATGTGGAGGGGATCCTGGATCTTCCTCCCAGCCTTCTCCAGATCACCGAAGACCAGCTGCCTGGGATGGCATTCACATCTGACACTTCTGGGCCTTTTGTTAACTTTTCTCCTCGGCTCAGCCACGACGACTACCTCTGGGGTCTGGAGGATGGAGAAGGCGTATCTGACTTATTTGACGCATACGATCTGGGAGATCTGCTTAAGACATGAGTTATCCAATGTGATGAAACAGTGATTGATGATGAGAGAGTTCAGTTATTCGGTAATTAGTTTAATTCAGACATTGATCCTCTGAAGTTTTACAACACTCCTTCACATAATGACAGATTGAAGTTTGTATAAAATGCACTACTGAATTGGCTGAATCAGTTCTGTTCCTGATAAAGACAGTAGATTTAGGATGGGACCGTGTCTTAATGTTTTAACAACTATAGCGATTAGAATCTGACAATATTTTGTCAACAAGCGCCCTCTAGAGGAGATCCATGTGTAAGGTTTAGTACACTATGAAGCCATACTTTATTTCTGTCAGCCATATTACCTGAAGTAAGGTATTTTTGCTTAGTTGAGATTTTTGACAAAAAAAAAAAATGAATTTTCATTCAGACTTTAATTATTTAAATTTTAAGTTAAATGTTTGCCAATTGGCAATGTTTTTGTTCATTATTACTTGAATATTGATGATAAAATCAGGCCTATGTATTTGCCTTTTTTAGATATGAGGTAGAATTTACTGTTTATTAGTAATTCTTGGATGAGATGTATGGAACTCAGGTAATTTTAAAGCTTTAATTATTGTAGTACCACCAAACATTGCCAGTAGAGGGCTGTGTGACCATTTTTAGCTGTAGGCAAACAAAGGTGCTTCTGCACAAATGTAGAGAAGTGAATTGTTATAGAGTAAAGATTTGAGAGTGTGTATGGGAGGCATCTTCATAACCAGAAGCAGCTGAACCAAAAATCTGAAAATCTCTTCTAAAACAGTCATTCAGATCCTTTCAGTCTGGAAAAAGTGCTCAGATTTTTAAGAAATAGGTGCTTGTCTGTTCATTCTACCTCCATCTTTTAGTTTTAGAAACCATGAGGTAATACCTTGATCTTGTTAAAGTGGCCTTTCCTTTGGCACTGAATAATGATTTTGTAGGCTCAAGAAACAAGGTTTTTACTGCTCACACATCAGTTATTGAGAAACCTCAGGGAATGTCCAGATTTGGCAGCTGATTTTTTTTTTTTTTTTTTTTTTTTTAACATTTCCAAATGATTCATTCAAAGTGATAAATTGGTGTGTTTTTTTCCTAGTCTGTTTGATGTCTTCTCTCAATTTTCCTCAAATTACGGTAATGGAGTTCTCAGGGATGACTACTTCACTCGGAATAGTTTACAGACTTTTAATGGGGTCTGGCAGAAAACCTTTGATACTGTTTGAACACTGAACTGCTGGGAATACAAAGTGGACTTTGTTTCCAGGGTGTTTTTTTTTTTTTTTTTTTTTTTTCTATTTGGAGTTAGGATTCCTGTCCCACCTGAATGGTAGGTTTTCTAGCTGCAGAGACAAAGCAGAATTGAACTGTTTTGATCTGGAGTGTCTAGAAATACACTTACTGAAAACACCCATCTTAAATGCAGAGCACATATGGGATGGGATTCAGAATGGAAAAGCTTGATTTCCCACACCCAGTTCTGCAGTGAAAATAATTCTTCTGAAGCAAACATTTCTTAGTCAGACTAAACAACAAAATGTTGCATTTAGTAGTATTCTGGAAACCTGATAAGGTTGATTCAGCATGTTAAGGGGTTGGGATGGGTTTAAGAGCATTTGTTAATTTTAATAATTGATTAATTTAAACATACCTTTTGATGTGTGTACAAAAGTTTTACCTGGGGTTTGATTCATGCAACTGTCCCACATGCGGACAACTGTCCTGTCCTAACAAACTTGAAAAATGTGTCTATATATGCATGAGTGTGCTGAAGTGTGTATTAATTTTTGGCAGTTTTGTGCATTTTGATTGTAGTTTATAGTTGTTTTTTTCTCATTGTTTGGGATGTTTTAAAATAAGCATTATGTTTTTAAATTGTACATATTAATAATTTTGTATTTATATAGGTTTTGTATTTGAAGGAAATTGGAAATTGTCTCAGGATGTGTCATTTTTATAGACCGTCTGTTTAACAGTCAGCACTTAATATTTGATATTGTGGTTAAATTAATAAAGCCCTGATGCTCAAAGTTGTATTTTTGTGTGCATCGCATTTTTTGTTAAAAGTTAAAGTTTTGTGCTTGTATTGTATAAACAGACTCCCACATGGATGTATGCAGGTGCAGTAACAATAATTTTGTTTAAATATATATTTTCCTGTATTTACCTTTTTTATATTAATGATAAATGATTTTTGTGCTTGCACTTGTGCTTAAATGTTGACCTGTTTTAGTGAGGCTTAAAAAAATCTAGCTTATCTAAAATAAGTGAGTTAAACCATTCCTAGTCAAAGAATAGTGACTTGACCAGACAGATTATATCACAAAAAAAGTTTTTAAATCTAATTTACAGTAAAAACAACTACAATTTATTAGGCATATCTAATATTATATTTGACTTCACTTCTCATAGACATTGTACTATTGTGGTTATTGAGGTGAATATTGGTTTATGGGGCAGACCTATGTATAATTTTAATAAAATTCATGTGACATGAAAAAAGTCATGCACAACAACTTAAAATAGAAAACTAGTCTGCATCAAACAGGTTTGCACACAAGCATGACAGAAGAGTTTCCAGAGGAGGATTTTGGATTGCCCCAGACAGACTGTCACACACTCACAGAAAATGCATTTATAATCATAAAGTAACAGTAACCGTGTATACCAGTCTGTCATTAAATACAAGAATTGCTTCTAAGCTGGTTTATAAACACTGCTGACTTTAAGGGAGGATCTAAGTCTTATTTTATGACTGGGTTGTAATTCTTTGTAGGGAGTGCTACAGTTGTTTTCATGTCTTCTTCATGTTTCTGTTGCACAGTTAGTGTTTCTAGTCCCACTCTAGTTATGTGTAGAATTTCTCAATCTTCCCTGTAAGATATATTTGCTACCTTCTCTCTTTTGCAGTGTTTTACCATAAATGTGGCCTCCCTGGCCTGACAAGATGGGATAAATTATCCTTCTCCTGTTCTAGACTCAACAGATCTTGGCAGTGTGGATGGATGGGAGGAGCTGTCTGCTGGGAATCCTTCTGGTCTGAGCTGTAACCTTTCCTGGAACACACCTCAATTTTTGTTCAGCAGCCACAGATTCCGAACCCTTCCAAATCCAGCCTCCAGATGCATGCAACTGGCTGATGTCGAAGAAACATAGCAATAGGGGAAGGACAAAAGCCAGTAAGTAGGAACATGCAGCACATTGTGGCCACAGGAATCTTAAAATATGGTAAGGTGGAGAAGATGAGAAAGAGAGGGATAAATGAAAAGCTAGTTCAAAGGCAGACTAGAGCTCACCTGGAAACAAGAACTTGCTGTTAAAGTTTTCACAAATGGCTTTTTCAAACTTCTGCCTCATACATCCTTTCTCTCTCTTTCACCCACTTTCCTTTTTCTCTTCCTTCAGAGTGACGTCCACCCAGTTAAATGCAACGTTTCTGCTAAGACTCACAAAGCAGCCACACAGAGGGCCACAGCCAGGGGAGAAAGAAAGTATTGTTTGGCCACAAATCCACCATTATATCAACAATAACTCATGAAGCCAATACAGAATACTGTGTGTGTGTGTGTGTGTGTGTGTGTGTGTGTGTGTGTGTGTGTGTGTGTGTGTGTGTGTGTGTGTGTGTGTGTGTGTGTGTGTGTGTGTGTGTGTGTGTATGTGTGTGTGTGAGAGAGAGAGAGAGACAGAGAGAGAGGAAATGCATTGTGTTGGGGGATGGGGTGTGCTTTGGAGAAATTAAGGTCACCAAACCAAGTTAACTCGGTTTTATTTGGGTTTAGTTATTTGCTTGTTTGAACCAAGTTTGACCCAGAGGTAATTTTACAGTTTAGATATGAAGACAAAGACACATGTGTTTAACTTATTTGATGATAGAGTTTTACTTTTGATTTTGACTCAGTCCTTACACAAATGCACAGTGCAGGAATGTTGTTTTCATGCACACAAAGTCTAATGTGACAAGCCTTATGACTTTCTCTTCATGAAAATCTTTTCATGATTTTATTTGCAACTATGAGGAACAAAATGCTAATCGAAAGGTGGTCTAATTTATTTATTCAAGCTAATAATCTAATTATACACCATAAAATACTTGCGCATACCTAGAGGGATAAAGTCAAAGCTAATACCTGTCCAGCACATACAGTACATCAAATGTAATAGTATACTGTATTGTTAAAGGATAAGGTAAGGTGTGCAGCTTTTCAAAGGACACGGGAAGAACCGGCAAAACACTATGATATCTACAGACAGTTCTCAATATTTGTCTTATACAAATTCTGTTATTCAGAACACTGTGGAATATAAGATCAAAAGCACTATGAGTTTCCGTTGCTCTGAAGCAACAAAGCAGCACTATTCAATCTGCCTTTTCAAAAATACAGGCTGCACATGAAAAGGTGCCAATTGTGTAAGTGAAGCAAACTACTTTTTTTTTTTTTTTAATCAGGGGTGGGTTTCATTTAAACTTTAGACTGAAACAGATGAAGCATGTTCATTCATGTACATGAAGTGTGTTTAAGGAAATGGGTTATCTGCACTGACACTTGAATAAAGAGGGAAAGTGCATTCACAGTCCTTTTCAGTTAGCACCATGCCCCATTGATCCATTGAAGGCCTGCATATGTGCACAATCCACTGATTTTTGATTTTTGATCTGTCTACATTAAATTACAAAAAGAAACAAAACAAGACAAAAGACAAGAATCTACATGAAGGAAAGCAAAAGTGAGGAACCCCTGTGCAAGTGTGCTTATTGGATTGAATGTGCACTTGTGGGGTACTTCAAATCTTAAAGGTATATTTAAAAAAAAAACTGTACTTGAAGATAATATAATATTAATATTAGTAAGTACACTTCTTTGACCATAATATTTCAAAAGCAAAAAACAAAACAACAACAAAAAAAAACTATGTGAAATTACACAGAAAAAGCAGTTCAAATATTTGCGTTTAATATAGATTTTTTTTTAAGTAGCCAAATATTAAAAATAATAATAATAATAGTAATAATTCAGGGAAGCACTGGATGATTAAAACCATCCGTTTTTAAAACAAACAAAAACAACAACTTAAAGTCTTTCTTTGACACCTTCATGTTAAATAACACAAATCATATTAAAATTGTTTTGTATTTGTTAAGCTACTTGTTGTTTTGAATTAAAATGTTTAAAATGAATTGACTGTTGGGGTGGTGATGAGAGTGGATTAATAATTGTTTTAACATAAATTCATACACAAAATTTTAAATAGCCTAGGCTACATGTTTTCATTTGGAATTACCAACCCAGCTACCTTGTAATTGACATTGATTTTATGGATAAGTTGTTATTTCAAAACCACTTTCATTTTTAGATGACAAATATTAGGAATATTGGAAAACACACTGATAATACAGAAGTTTAAACAAAATTGTATGTTTTCGTACTGACCTCCCATTTTACTAAGAAAGGCAATGTCGGCCTATTCAAATGACTTCATCAGTAGGGTTACAATATTAATAATAATTAAAGCTACAAGCAGCTTTGAAAGGGCCCTTGCACCCGGAGCCACCTCTACAGGGTAGGGGGAGACTGCAGACCTGGAGCAGGCAAATCTATGGCCCGGTTGTTCCTCATGCGTCCAGTAGGGGGAGGCTCTACAGTGAGCTCTTCAGAACAGACCAAATCAGGAAGCGACACGAAATAAAGAGGTATGTTGAATAATCGCTAAAGTTCTATCCGGTGGTCTTAGGAAAACAGTGAACAATGGGCATTATGTATATTTACAGTGGTAAATATAAGAGGAATATGTCACAACTTCCTGCTGCCAGCTGGTGGCGCTATGACTATATAACTGAATATTGGCATGTGGATGTCTTCAGGCCAGGACTTTTATCAAACGTGAAGTTTGGTGCAGATTGAGCAGGGTATGTTTGAGTTGGTGTAAAACATGACATCCTGTTGCCAACAGGTGGCGCTATGATTATAACTGAATATTGGCCTTTATGTGTTCAGGCCAGGACTCGAGAAGGGTATAACTGCAGCCTGGAGATCTCCAAATGGGGGCGGGGAACTCCAAAACGGGGTGGGAGCTCCAAAATAGGGCGTGGCTTCCTCCCATTGACAGACAGGCACATGACACGCAAGCGCAATTTTTCCCCCCAATCAACTTAAGTGCAAACGCCGCCCCATAACTGATTCTAAAGATTTTATTAGTTGTGTTAATTAAAGTGTTGTTTCCTACACTATGCGATATGAGATCATTCCATAACTCCCCAACTGGACCTCGCCGGACAATGGCACCTTTTTAGTTACACCCAGCGTCACTACCCCTTTCTACCCTGCAAATTTCGAGCCCCAGGATGCCCCCGTTGCTGACAAAAAAGCATTAGAGCTGCGCTGGGACGGCTCGCCTCGGAGTGACCGTTTATATCATTAAGCAGAGGTCAAACAGTGACCTTCACGTTTGGGGATGCTCTCACAGAGAATAGAATTTAATATAGCATAGGTTTTTTAAAATAAAATCCTAGTCCAATGACCTTAGAGATTTTATTTTGAAATGTAAGTCACTGGCTGGAAGCACAAGCTTTGGTGAAAGCTCTGCACAGAGACCCAACCCCATTTTGGAGGTTCTCGCCAATTTTGGAGTTCACGCCCCTTTTGGGGCAGATTTGTATGAAAAGTAAAATGAACTAGAGAACAATGTTTAATTTACACCCTTTAGCGAAAAACTTTATTTTAACATGTAAGGGCTTTTAGACTAAACAAATATGGCTGGAGCCAATCTAGCCAATGGTGAAAGGTATACCGAATTTACAACATTAAACCTAACTTCAAACACAACCCCATTTTCAATTCTCTGAAAAATTATACATGTGTATACCGAATTTCGTACATGTAACGTTACGTGAAACATAGCGGGAGGGGCACTTCGTTGAAAGAGTATAGGTGGCGCTATCGAGCCATTTTGTCACCCATTTTCACCACTTCTGGCGTGTGTGCAAGTTTCATGACTTTTCGAGCATGTTTAGGCTCTCAGAAATGCGATTCATTCTGGAGAATAATAATAATAGGCTAATAATAATAGCCTAATAATAATAATAATAATAATAAATAATAATAAATGGAGAAATTCTAAAAGGGTCCTCGCACCCTAATAATAAAAAGACTCTATGAGTCATTTCAAAAGGTATAATATTTCACTCTCGAAGAAAAAATGGATTCCTGTTTCATTCTAACAGCTAAAAAAAAAGAAAGAAATAAATCTGAAGACTTCCAGTCTTTCACCGCGCGCTCTTTTTTAATTTCGTCAGTGAACACACAAACATTCCCACGTGATGATGGAATGACTCCCTCCCCTCTCGCCACGCGTTACTGAACGCTCGCGCGGCACAGAGAACGAAAGTAGACAGAGTGCGCAGAGAAGCTTTGCAGACTCTCTCACACGGCGGAACACAGAGAAGACCGATACTTTCGCCTTTGGTCGCAGATATGAAACAATATTTAATTCCTCTGCTCTGGCAATCACGCTCACTTCTGGATATAGAGGACTTTATGGAGATGCACTTTGCTTGATCTTGAAGTGTTTGTTTTCACTACGTTTGCTGGGATTTTACGTTTCTTGGTTGGTACAGTCGGAAAAAACATGCCGGAGAAAATAAGTATTTCAGATTTCGTTTCTTTGGCGAAAGAAGACCTATCGTCCCCAGTAAGCTCTGGATTTCAGTCTAAAATGAGCGACTGTCGAAGCACCGTGGCCGCGCTCGAAGAGGTAAGGGCGCGTGCAAGCGTGTTGTTTACCTGTGCGCAGGTGAACAACACCTGAGTGAATCCCTGTGAAAATTTCTGACACAAAAAAAAAAACATTTTAATTGCACACATGACAAGACTTTTTAATATGAGAAAAACACTATTATTTTGAATTTAGCCTAACTTAATGAAACTTTGGTTGCAGATATATATAATGCATGGAGCTCTCTTCTAACAAGCTGAGGATCTTAATTAGGTGTGATTAGAGAGACATGGAAAATATGAAAAGCGGTGGGTGGCCAGTGTGACTGTTCTAGTCTACAACGATAATTTATCTGAAGATAAACTGGTAAAAGTATTAAAGTTGCCAAGGTTAGTTGAGCATGTCCGTAGATAAAGTAAACTTGCACCTGTGGTTACTCTTCAAGGAGGACACCTGTGTGACCAACAGAACTGACCTTTTGCCATTTAGTGAGCTGTTGCTAGTGAATCTTTTTTAAACACTAGTGATTTGAATGCCCCACTGCACACTTTATGGGCTTGTGTTGTGGTTAATAGTCAGAGGATGGCACAGAAGTCACAACAAGAAAGAGACAGAGATTGTTTTCAAGTTGCCAAGTAAACTTGGCACTTGGATGTCGAGGAAGTGTTGTCTTAAATAGCAATCTTAAATAGCGAGACTGGAATGATGGGGAACAAACACAGAACCACCCCACAGTCCTTCACAGCTGCATCATTTAAGGAATAGTGTTAATATAGTTAATTACAGAGGAGCAGCACTGATAACAGACTCAGTACTTGTTGTGAGGTCTTATAAACGTAATAAGGGTCTTTGGCTGCCAGCTCATCCATAGGCGCATTTGTGTGGATATTAATGGAGAATAGAGAAATCCTGCCAGCACGCGATAACACTGGGCATGTCGGGACAGTGGAAGCCTTTCATTTATTTCCGCATGTTTCATGGGAAAAGGTTTGAGGGTTTTTTTTTTTTTCATGAATTTCAAGTTCTAAAGCAGTGGTTATCAATTCCAGCCCTGGCCACCCACCGTTTTGCATATTTTCCATGTCTCTCTAATCACACCTGATTAAAATCATCAGCTTGTTAGAAGAGAGCTCCATGCATGAACTGTGTTCCGATTGACAGGGTCCCTACACAGTGTTCATTGCTCACTACTCCCTGAGCACAGGAAATCTGTTGAAGTTTATTTCAATTTGAAACATTCATTCACAGATTTGCGCTACGCCATAGCCGGCAGCGTGTTCACACAGACTAAATTTACTAGAGAAGTGTGACAATGTATCTCTGTTAATAAATACAATCACATCTCAGCACACTTTAATGCCCTTTGAATTGAACATATACACTCCCTTTGAACTAGAATCATGGTGGAATATCTTGTGAAGTCCATTTCGCCGGGCACTTATGATGGAATACAACAAATGTCTGAAGTGATAAGAGGTAGGCCTACATACAAAATGTGTGCAGAGTGGTGCGTCGTGAGGACTGGAATTGAGAACCACTGTGGTTTTCAACCAGAGAGCTGGGGCCTCAACAAACTTCCAAGGGGGCCACAGGATGGCACAAAACTATTTAAATGAATGCATTATTATACATCAAGGGCTATCGATTAACAGAGTAGTTCACCTAAAAATGAACATTCTGTTATCATTTACTCACTCACACTTGTTTCAATCTTGTAGGACTTTCTTACATGGAACACAAAAGTAGATATTTAGCAGAATGTCCAAGCTGCTTTTTTTCATACAGTGAAAGTAGATGGGGAACAGGGACAGTCATGAATCATGATCGCCATTCACTTTCATTGTGTGGGAAAAAGCTGCATGGACATCATGTTAGATGACTTCCATTCCGTTTTATACAGTAGAGAAAGTTCAACCCGATTGGAATGACATGAGGGTGTTAAATGGGGTGAAGATGATGAACTTCTGGGTTGAACAATGCCTTTAAGCACCACTTAAGCAACACAAAGTGTTACGAAACTAATACTTTGGTGTTTGTGGAAATATTCTTTAGAATTAACACAGAAGAGAAGATGGAAGTAACTTTAGTTTCCTTGAATGAGTCTGAGATGTTTGTGTGATCTTTTTGTTTTCTTTCTGGATTATAAATTTGGTCAGCTCAGTTCCTGATGTTGCAGATATGCGGTTTATGTCCAGATTACTTGTGCAAATATCTAAAGTTGTGAGTGTTACAGTCTTTCAAATCTTCAAAGTAGAGTTTTAAGTGTTTGATATACCCAGGGGCATTGTGTGTGTATAACTGCGCGTTTTCATGAAGATCAGTGTTTGAAGGCTTGTTTGGGTTTGAGGGGCAAAGTTTGTTTTATGTTTCCATTTGCTGAGACGCTGGCTAATGGCTGGCAGCATGTTGAATGTTCTGCAGGAGGAGGACATGGCTAGAAACCTTTCGACAGATGAGTTTGCAGTGCAAACTTTTAAATAACTTTTGATAATTATTGAATTAGAAGTTACACTTGTATGTTGTTGTTTGTGTGTGTGTATGTGTTTGTTTGGTATCAAGACTTCGCATCAGATAAGCACACACCCACCGCAGTCATACCACGAATCAGCAGATTTGATGTGACTAATTAATGTATTTCTGGCCGTCTGCACTCCCTTTTAGTGTAGTATAGCCGCTAACACAATCACATATCCTAGTGTTGTCAGTTCACTTAGGTTATAGTGACCAGTCTTTGAGAGGTTTGGCTGGGGCATTGTGTATAGGGGGCAGTGAACTTTACAAACTAACTACCCTAATGTTGTCATTCTGTTGCCTTTGTGGAACTCATTTGGTGCTACACATGCTAAAGATGATGTCAGTATTTATTTTTCCAGTAATGCCTGTATAGTATTTCTGACATTCATAATGCCATTATTCAGTATAATTAGTGTTAGAAATGTCTAAAAGAGTATGGTGAAAAACACCCCCACACTAAAACTATTAAAGTAACTAGTATGCTGAAGCAAGCATTATCTTTTTACATAACGATCAGATTATGTAATTTATTTTTATTTAGCAGTACTTATTAGGCACAAAAACAATAAGGATCATGATTACAGTTACAGCATTTAACTTGTGCAAATTTACAAAAACTTGGCTGCAAGAAAGTATTTCACAGGGCCTTAAAAAAATCAGTGAACTGTTTTAGTGAATCATTTTGTTCAGACTGTAAATCAAAGCCAATTATTTTAGTTTTATGAGCTGTTGAAACATAATATGTTAAATAAGCCCTCTACTTTACGTTTGATATCCATCATGTGGGATTTAAATGCCCCCCAAACCCACTCTTTTGAAGTCTTAGATATAATGGCGATGAAACTTTTTGAGAGAATTTTTGTCTTGACACGACCATAAACACACTCAATAGGGAATTTTCAAGTGTGTTTATAATGTTCTTGGAATCCATATCTTCTTTTTGGCTTGTACGTGGGAAGTGCCCTTTGATGAAGTGTTTTGTCCTTCATCTGTTTCAACATTGTTGAAAGAATGCTTGATAAGAGATTTGGCAAAATCCCTAAGGTCGAACTGCTCAGGTTTTTCCACATACCAGGAAAAACTGGAAAATTAAACTGTTTCCCTAGTAAACTTAGAAAAATAACACAAGGAAGTAAAAAGCATATAGTAGGACATAATGTTTCTTTGGAAGAACCTGTATGCCCAAACATGTCTGGATGTGTTTTCATTTATTTATTTATTTTTTTTATTTTTTTTTAAGTACATTGAGGAAATATTCTGATACTGACGTAAAAAAGAGGTTGTGTGTGTTTACTCGTCTGTCTGTGTGTAAAAACCTTAACCTATCTGGTGTTCAGCATGTTAGATTCTGAGTTATACATCACTGGATCCTATAAGTCCATGTGTCTGGGATGTTGGCCAAAAAGCTACAGACAGAAACAAAACAGAACAGAACCAAAGAAAGTTTGTCTTGACACTGATTTATTTGCCATTGATCAGACTTAACAATCTCTGGCAGCCAGCAGCAGGCGTACATCAAACTGATGTAATCCCAAACATTCAAACTAAATTAAAACCTTTCATTATGATATTCACATTCAGGTTTCATGTTTACATTCTGAACAGACACTTTCTGACCAAAGAGGTTAAACAAACTGATGTGATCCGAACCTAATAAACTAAAACATTAGATAAACCACTGATATTTGAACTCATGTTAGATTCCCACGGAGGTGTGTCTCTTTCTGTCTACCGCTCTAATTCTGTACTGTAAATAGTCTCTGTTCTGAATCATTAAGAGTTGTCATTGTCTTTTGTGAGGCTTGATTCACCTGTGCTTACCCGTTCTGACATCATCACGGCTGCCTGACGTGATAGAAAGACTGCTTGACAACTATTGTGATGTTTGTTCGGTAAAAACATTCAAGCGTTGCCCCGCAACCAGTTGAACATGTTTGTGTTAATGATTACATGAAGTTGAAGTGTGGTTGATGATAGTAATGAATTTTTTATTCTAATGTTTTTCTCATTTCTCTGTTGTCTTGCCCCAGTCTCTAGAGCAGGACCAGATGTCCCTACAGAGGATGAAGAAAATTGTAAAAGCCATCCACGTCTCTGGACTCAGTGAGTGCAGTCTTATTTTGTGGATTTGTGGAAAGATTTTATTAATTTAGCTGACTTTTTCAGGTCTGGAAATCACACTTTTAAAATTAGGCTATCACATACCCCCCTGTGGGATCCCTGGCCCTTCAAAAAAAAAAAAGTTGTTGTTAAATGAGTAAATAAAAATAAATATGATTTTCCTTACTTGTCTTAGCTGATTTTAATGCTTGTTTTGTCATATTTTAAATTATTTTAAGTCACCTTGATGCACTCTTGGAAGTTTGCTAAAGCTTCTCAGTGGGCCCCGGCCCCTGGTTGAAAACCACTGGTCTAGTACATAAGCAAAAATATGTATTTTGGGAGTTTTGGGTACATGAAGATGCTTCATTAAATAACAATAGTTGCTAAAGTGAAAGAGTAAGATTTGTGTAAAAAAGTCTTCCAAAAACACATTTCCTAAAAGAATTGCAGTGAGGTCATTCTTAGTCTCTCTCCCTCGCTCTCTCTGTCACACAAATGAAGGATGACAGAAATTGGGGCCCAGACTTGCACTGACATCACAATCACTAATCTCTTAAATAAAGACCAGATCGTGTGTTTTCCTGTTTTTGACACAGAGTCAGAGTCATGACCCTACACCGAGTAAAAATACATACAGTTTCAGTGCCTCATTCTGTCCATCCTTTGGCTGCATGTGCACTAAAACTTTATCACATGATCAAATGTGACCTTTTTTTTTCTTTCTTTTTTACCATCAGCGTCTTTACTGTACTGAAACATCAGGGAGATATCTGTGTGTTTACATCTGCTCCATCCTCTCTAAAATGAGAAATTGCCCCACAGGCCTGGCCAATACACTATTTATAATGTTGTGTTGTGTTTACAAAAGTCCTGACCGGAATGATCACGGTTTCTGGGAATTGTGTCTCAGATCTGCCTGCTTCTCATTTCTGAGGATGCATGCCCCATTTCTCAATTCTGTGAGTCACAATTCAGTTAAAAGCAAAGGAGACTCCATGTTTGATCATCTCCCCCCTCGCCTTCACTCAATCTCTTCCTTTCTCTTTCTTTTAACTGAAATCATATGTCTTATTCCGGAAACACTAGTATTAAGGGGCCTCAATTTCCTGCCCCTGTGTGTTTGTGGTGGAGCTAAACTTCTTTTAGGAGTAAGACCAAACCTGAACCTGATAAAATCACCACTCTTTCTTGATTCACCCCATCCATAAAGTTGTTTGTGTTTTTTAGCTGATTCAAAGCTAGTGCATTTATCAGTTCTGTGCAGAATCAAGCAGGTTTAGTTTAATCTTACTCTTTTACTGTTTACTCATCCTGGTTAAAAACCAGTGTTTGAGTCCAGGGTCCATGATGATTTTTGGGTCAATATACTGTATATAGATACAGTGGGGAAAATATTAATTTGATCCCCTGCTGATTTTGTAAGTTTGCCCACCTACAAAGAAATGAAGGTTCAGTAATTTTTATGGTAGGTTTATTTTAACATATAGAGACAGAATACCAACCAAAAAAAAAAACATATTATATACAGGTTAGAAATTTATTTGCATTTCAGTGAGTGAAATAAGTAGTAAAACATGACTTAGTACTTGGTGTAGAAACCCTTGTTGGCAAGCACAGAGGTAAGACGTTTTTTTTGTAGTTGGTCACCAGGTTTGCACACATCTCAGGAGGGATTTTTATCTTCTCTTTACAGATCCTCTCTAAATCCTTAAGGTATCTTGGCTGTCATTTGGCAACTCAAAGTTTCTGCTCCCTCCACAGATTTTCTATAGGATTGAGGCCTGGAGACTGGCTAGGCCATGTGCTTCTTCTTGAGCCACTCCTTTGTTGCCTTGGCAGTATGTTTCGGGTCATTGTCCTGCTGGAAGACCCATCCATTACACATCTTCAGTGTTCTGGCTGAGGGAACGAGGTTCTCATCCAAGATTTTACAGTACATGGCCCCGTCTATTTGCCCCTCAAATGCGGTGAAGTCGTCCTGTACCCTTAGCAGAAAAACAGCCCCAAAGCATGTTTCCACCTCCGTGCTTGACTGTAGGGATGGTGTTCTTGGGGTCATATTCAGCATTTCTCTCCCTCCAAACACGGCGAGTCGAGTTAATGCCAAAGAGCTCAATTTTGGTCTCAACTGACCACAGCACTTTCTCCCAAGCTTTCTCTGAATCATTAAGATGTTCATTGGCAAACTTTAAACGGGCCTGTACATGTGCCCTCTTGAGCAGGGGGACCTTGCTGCAGGATTTCAGTCCGTTGCGGCATAGTGAGTTACCAATGTTTTGCTTGGTGACTGTGGTCCCAACTGCCTTAAGATCATTAACAAACTCCTTCCATGTAGTTCAGGGCTGATCCCTCACCTTTCTCATGATCATCCTTACTCCATGAGGCGAGATCTTGCACAGAGCTCCAGACTGAGGCAGATTGATGGTTGTTTTTTATTTCTTCCATTTCCGAATAATCGCACCAACAGTTGTCTCCTTCTCACCAAGCTTATTGCTGATGGTCTGCTTTTTGTTAGTGATTCACATTACTGTTAGTATTTTTAATACTTTCTGTTACAGATGTGAATAAATCTATAAGTGACTTTGGGGTGAAATTCATGGCTCAATTTTGGTGCTGCGAACATGAATGATGCCCCAAATCCACGTTGTTATAATTTAGAAATTTTGTAATTTTTTTTTTTAAAGTTTAGTATTTTTTCTTTTGTAATTTTTCAATTATAATTTTTATTTTATTTAATTTTATTTCTAGTAACTTATACTGCTAAAGTTTATGCGCTAATTGATATAATTTTAAAATGGCCTAATCTAGTTTTATTGCTATCACGTGGCATTTTCCCTTTATTCAGGTGGGTTGTTAAGGTTTTGAGTTTTATAATATGCCATGTATTGAAAACTAAAATTTATTTGTGGACTTTTTAGTTTAGTTAATGTTGGAGTCATGAAAATGTTTCTTTTTTTATTTTTATGTATGTATTTTCACTTGTTGTGCAATAAAAACTCATCTTCAATGAGGGATGTATGGTTTTTATAAATGAATTCATTTTAGGGATGATAGGAGACTCTCTGAAGGTTATTTAGAGAGCTGTAAATTTAGTCTATATTGTCTGCCTGTAATCTACAGTGTCACAGTGTAAAACAGAGTTGTTGACCTTGGACTAAATGTTGCTTAAGACATGCAAACACAGATGTGGCAGGCACTTTAAAGTGTTGATTTAGGGCTCTATTTTCTAAAAATCCAGGAACGGGATCTGCTTCAAGGTTCATTTGAGCTTCACTTACCATCTCTGGATCAGATCAAGGTCTCAAACATGTCAAGAAATGAATTAACAATACAAATTAAAAATGTGTGTCTGAAAGTGCTAACAGATGCCTGTTGAGAGAATAAAACCATTTCCAGATCAGGGAAGGTAGGTCCTTAGAGTGCTTGGTGCCTGCGAGTGAAAAGCGGTGTTGTTTAGCTGGACTGACTCACTAGAAAAACACTGTTGATTGAAATCCACAGAAGAGGAAGTGTCAGATATTTGATTAACCAACTCCAGAAAAAAATCCCCAATCCCTCTTAATACTGTACTTTTTCTGAAAGTGATGCTAAATTCTAGTAAATTCCTCTAAATTCCAGTAGTTACTACTGTCTTGAAAAACAGAACCAGATAATGCAATTTTATTTATTAAGGAAGTGATCTTACATTCCCAGACTCTTTAGAGTCTAGACTGATGTCCTGATATAGATATATCAATATGCTGACATTAAGATTTCTCCTGTTTATTTTTTTTTTTTTAAGTTATTCAGGTGAAATGGGTTTAGGACACAATGCATGTGATGTACCTAAGTAGGGTGTGTTCCTTGATCACCGTCCTTTGTTTTTCCTGGAACAGTTTCCTGATCAACCAATCAAAGCTCTAACCCAACCTCTAGAAAGACAGGGCATTGATCACTTGACAGGAATGTTGTTTATGCAACGACAGAGGATTCCAATACAGGAAAATGTTTACATATTTAACTGTAGCAAAGTATGCTAATTACTTGGGTGTTCTTTTGGAAAGTCCAGCATGTGCTCCCACAGATACTTGTGATCATCATAAGTGAGGATGGTTTGTCTTTAATTTGACTCTTATCTAAGTGTACCTGTTTATTTTATAGCTGAGGAGCTGAGAGTTCTTTGATCTGTAGTGTAGTCTGGGCCTGTGGTGTTTTTAGTCTTCTTGCCAGGAGCTCACTGTGCTTCAGCTGGTTTCATTTTCACTTTATCTCAAAATCCTGTTTTCCTCTATTCATTTGATCATGCGGTGAGGTTTGCAAGGTCACACGGTTTCAGAAGAGGGATAAAGGTCATCACTTTTAAAAATTACAACTGTACCATAAAAAAATAAATGTTTTAAAGAAATCTAAGTCTATCTATTTTCTTAATACGCTATTGTTCACTGCTGTTCAAAAGATATTGTTGTTGTTTTTTTTAAATAAATAAATATTTAGCAAGATTGTATTAAATTGATAAAGTCATAGTAAAGACATTTATAATGTTATAAAAGATTTCTATTAAAAAAAAATCCTTTTGAATTATGTTCATCCAAGTACTTTGTTCACCAAAGTATCCATCATGGTAATCACAGTTACCACAAAAATATTAAGCAGCACAGCTGTTTTCAACTTTGATAATAATAAGAAATGTTCCTGGTGCACCAAATCAGCATATTAGATTGATTTCTAAAGGTTCATGTGACACTGAAGAGTAATCGCTGATGAAAATTTAGCTTTGCCATTACAGGAATGAACTACATTTCAAAATATCTTAAAATAGAAAACAGTTATTTTAAATGCTAATAATATTTCATAAATATTACTCAGCAAATGCTATACATACTCTGACAGTACATCATTTCAGACTGAACTTGTCAGTTCCTGATGGATAAAATCAAGTCCCACCCTACAATTGTTTTTCAATGAATATCCTTTTTCTCATGGAAATGTTGATTTTGATTGTGTGATGTTGTGTTCCCAGATCATGTGGAAAATAAGGAACTCTACACAGAGGTTCTGGAGAATCTGGGGAACAGTCACCTGATGCAGGAAAATAACGAGATCTCCACAGGGTTTCTGAACCTGGCTGTGTTCACACGAGAGATCACAGCACTCTTCAAAAACCTGGTGAGCAGGACACCATCCTGAAACTACAAATACTGAACACTTTAAAAGGGACATAATGCTGAATATTTTTTTTTATCTCACTTAAGGCCCATTCCTTGCAGCAGAGAAGACTGATATGTTGTAGTCAAGTGTTTAAGTGTTAGTTTCACGTGTCAGTCCAAAATCTACTGACAGGTTTTCTGTTTTCAGATATTTTTGAGGGAATTTTAAGTCAATAGTGGAAATAAGACTTCATATTTGCTGTTATTATAAATCACTATAACATCACTCTGCTCTCTAAATATCAACACAGGACATTAAAAAGCACATACTGATTTACCACAAATTTAGCTTCCAGGTGCAGCATAAAGTTCAGTGAAGCATAAATGTTAATTACCTGTATAATTCAAGGCCAACATGAGTATTTTTCCACCTTTGAGAGGAAACTTTTCAAGTACTGTCTGATCTGCCAGTATTATTATTCAAAAAGCACCTTTGGGTGTGTGCATGTGTGGTTTGTCTTCTGGATATATTTCTGAATAAAAAACAGCAGAGTTCCAGCTGTACAATGTTCACAGGGGACTGGGAGAGGTAGTTTTGTGTGTGTGTGTGTGTGTGTGTGTGTCAGTAGGGGTTCAACAGCTGCAGGCGAGGGCCCCTCAAACCACAGCTCCCGGAACCCTCCCACTGATAGTTTCCATGGTGATGGTAATTTATACCAGACCTGAGACCATGAGTGGATAGCGTCTGACCACTGAGCTGTCAATCAAACAATCACTAGGGACAGGAACCTCAGCCTAAAAAAATACAACAGAAACTCTGCTAAGAAAATAAACTCCATTTGATTTAGCGTCTTTATGTGGGGGTTTAACTTTCCCTCAGAGTCAAGCCCATTTTTCCTATTCATGAAGTCTTATATTCATAACATCCATTTTGCAAGGTTATAAATCCATATCCAGTACTATTATGAGATGACTCCCATGATTACTTTTAATTTACACTCATGTGTATAGCACAATGTGTATTTAATATTTAGTGTGAAAGAGTTTACTTGGTTTTGAGTGTCTTTTTTCTTTTTTAGTGGTCAAGAAAGGTGTTTTTTATCATTCAGTACCAATGCCTGTCTCAGTTAGATTTGTAATGTTTTTAAAGAAGTCTCTTCTGTTCATCGTGGCTGCATTTATTTGACCAAAAATACAGAAAAAAACAGTAAAATATTGTTAACATTTAAAATAATGGTTTTCTATTTTAATATACTTTAAAATATATTGTATTTCTGTGATGCAAAGCTGAATTTTCATCAGCCATTACTACAGTCTTCAGTGTCATATGATCCTTCAGAAATCATTCTAATATGCTGATTTATTATCAATATTGGAACCAGTTTTACTGCTTAATATATTTTTTGAACATGTGATACTTTTTTCAGGATTCTTTGAATAAAAAAAGTAAAAAGAACTGCATTTATTAAAAATAGAACTCTTCTGTAACAAATATACACTACCGTTCAAAAGTTTGGGGTCAGTTATTTTTTTTTAATGTATTTATTCAGCAAGGATGTGTTAAATTGATAAAAAGTGATAATAAATACACACACACACACACACACACACACACGTGTGTGTGTATATATATACTGTATATACATACACTTCTTCTTATATACACTTCAATGTCAATTACTGAAATACAAATAATAATAATAAAAAAAAAATTAACAATGCTGTCTGTAGATTTAAAACTGATATTTAAGGGGTCCTTTGTTTGAAATGAATCGGTCTGATTCTTCTTTTATCCTGGAGTGGTTTTGTCCTCGCACATTCTTTCCTAAGGAAGATTTATACTTGCTCAGCACTTTTATGCACTTGGCTGAGGAGAAATCCCAAACAGAGTTTTACCTTTTGCATTTTTAACATGCAGATTTATGGTTTGCAAGCATTTGTACATCCAGACTAGACTAGGAAGGGTTATGCCTTGCCAGGCAAATGTGAGCACTCACTTTGAAAAGTGAGTTAGAGTTAACATGAACATTTGCACTGTATTCTGGCTGACTTTCAGATGTTGTTTTTAGTTTCTTTCTGGTTTCTGTCTCTGTTACATTATTTCGTCATACCTGTTTGTTCTCAAATGTGTCTCCCTGAATTTATGTGTACTTTCTGATGGTTCTTTAGGTGAAAAACCTGAACAACATAATTTGTTTCCCTCTGGAGAACGTGCTAAAGACTGAGTTGAGAGACAGCAGGCTGGTGAGTGAGACAGATTCCTGCTGCGACACACTGTGTCATCATACTGAACTAAAACCCCAATTGAATTGATTTAGACTTATAAAGGCCATGAAGTTAAATTCATTCCTTTAAAGCATCAACAGTGCATCATGTTGTTTTGTAACAAGGTTTGGCATGTAGCTTGTTTGGGGTTATTGTGTTTTCTAATGTCAGAAACGCAATAGCTGTACCACACCTTTCTCTATGAGTTTAACCGGTATGAGGAGTGAAGACATAGTGCAGGACTCAGAGATCAAGTTTTGAATAAAGATGGCCTTTATTGCATCACACTTTTAAGGCAACACAGTCTAAATTCTTTTATGTTTGTGTTATAATTCTTTATTCTTATATTGTATTTTCTCTCTCAGGAGCTGAAAAAACTGATGGAGAAAAGCTGGAAGGATTATGATGCTAAAATGTAAGTTTCAGAGTCAAATTGTTCTCCTAGTACACAGCTTCCTATAACATTTAATACAAGATCACCTCTTGGCTTATCTAAAATACAAGTCTACAAGCTAAACTAGTGTTTCATTATGTTCGTTACCCTTTTTATTCATTCATTTTTACTTTGGCTTTCAGAGGCAAGCTGAAGAAAGAAAGGAGGGAGACACAGAAACCGCATGGAATGATCCGGATGGAATCAACAGACACAGTGGAGGACATGGAAAGAGAAAGAAGGAACTTCCAGCTGCAGATGTGTGAGGTATAAGAGGCCGTACGAGGGCAACTGGTTAACAGACTACAAAAAGTGTGCAAAATTAATCTGACCAAGACTGCATTGTGTGAGCGTCTCAATAAGTGTGTGAAGTCAACTGAAACCAAAAAGCTTTGGGGTGTTTTTGAGAGAGGCACTCTTGTTTGAGGCCACATTGTGTTCATATGTGGTTATTGATGACCTCACTCCACATGTCTGAGGTGATGTGTCCAAGTTCCATATACTGTGTGCGTGGCAGTTAGCAGAAATGGGGAAATTTGGGCTAAGCCGTTTGAACCCAGCTGTGGTAATAGAAAGAATAAGGAAAGAAGGAGTGAAGTGGAGGAATAATGAAAGAGAGGGGATTTTCAGTGTCCTACAGTGCTCCCTTTCCCAGCCACAGAGCTCCAGATGTCTCCACTTTGCTCTCTTTTTATAGTGGAGACATGCGTTATTTCTTCCAAATGTGTCTGACCATGTGACCATCATTAACTTTTTGAAAGTTCCCGTATCCATATATGTAAATTTTCACATATTTGAACAGATTGCTTAGATAAAGAATATTCAGAATCTTAAGCAGCATTTGATCTCCAGTGGCTTCTTTCACCTTTTTTAATCTCCATAAAGGCATTTTCTCATGCTCATGTATGCCAACTTTTAGAAAAATAAATGATTTAGTTTGACTAGATAATTTAGTTTCTGCTATTCTGCTATAGTTTATGCTAGTTTGTTTTGGCAACTAGCATTGTCTCCTCCAGACTCCAAATCATGGCAAAAATTTGTATGGTGCATTTCAAGTTTTAATTCATGTTTGCGCTGGATTCATCTACTTTTGCTTTGTGGTGAGTCACAATGTTGGGACACAGTAGTGGGATTGACCTTTGATTGTTGACGAAATAACTTTTTCTGTCTCTCTCTCTGCTTTGACAGTATTTACTGAAGATTCAGGAGCTGAAAGTTCGACAAGGTCCAGATCTACTGCAGAGCCTGATCAAGTACTTTCAAGCCCAACTTAAGTACGTCTAAAACAAATTTAGATCCTCTAAAAGCACCAGCTTCCTTTTCAGATGCAGTAAAAAACTTGGCTTTTCACATTACACTTAAGTCTGGGTTAAGGCCCCTTATAAGACTGGCTTCAGCATATGAATCCCAAATGAAATTGAATAACTGTGCAGTGAAGATTTAATCCTGCTAATCATTCAACAACTGTCTGTCTGTAATGATTGAATCTCAATGGCTTTGTGGGTGTGTGTATTGATGTCGTTGACATTTGAGATGGCTAAACACTGCTATTGTGTGTTCTCAGTTTTTTTCAGGATGGACTGAAGGCCGCAGAGAACCTGGGTCCATTTGTGGAGAAGTTAGCAGCCTCTGTACATACGGTAATAGACTTGTCAAACCCAGCATCTGTGTAGAAAGTGTAACGCATATGTCCTGTGTTTAGAGTCTCCACACAGAGTGTTACATAAATTTCTAAAAATGCATTATAAAATGTTCATAAATTTCATTCGTTTTTGATGTGGATCTCAAAGAGCAGTTCTGACTGGATGGTTTGTTTTCTTAGAGAGGTGATGAGCAGACATGATGACTTATCTTGTTTTTTTTCCCCTTTGTTTTTGTTTGTTTTCTGACTGTAATGCAGAAAGTCAGGCCATATGCACAGACACATACACACCTTCAATGTTTTGAAACTATCTTGCTTCTCATGTTAGTCATGACCTGGCGTAATCGTAAAATTATGAAATAAGCTTCTTTAAATTCTGTTTGAGGAAGATTTTCATTGACACTTTATCATCAATTTTACTTGTCTAGTCTGTCTGAATCACTTCCTTTGAAAGGCTTTGTTGCATTCCATGAATTTCTATAGAGTATCTTTTTTGTTAGCCCACACATTAGCTTTGTTAAAAATAGAGTCAGCAGCTTACCTTGACATTATTTTAATAGAGTGCTTCTAAAAGTATGTTGCTACCTTTTTCCTCTTTTAAAAAATGTCATTGTATGTATCTTTTGTAGAGAAAGCAATCCCAAAATGCATTTCAACAAGCTTAATGAAAGAATAAAATACTCAAGATGGTGGATGATTACTGAAAAATATGAATAAAACAGTTTTATATGTTACAAATTTGTGCTAGGTATTTTTAGGCAAATTAAAGTGTACACTAGCTTAGCAAAATGTTAACAAGCTATGTTGCTTGCATAAGTATTTCTTTGCACTATGTAGAGGGATGACACACAGAGTTGCAAAAGTCAGTCACTTGTGTGGTTTCATGACAGTTAGGATACTCCCTTAGAAACCTGCTGCCTATGTAAGCAGCAGACAGTAAGGAAAGATTTATTTTGGACCCAAGCTATTATATTGATTCTGTCCAGACTCACATAAGTCTCACATAAGTCTCCCTAAAGAATAAACCAGAAGCTGTTTTAAAACACTAATTATATTCATTATTTTTCAGTTGATGTTTCCCAGCAGCATTACTTGCTCTGCAGGTCTTGTCTGGTCATGGTTATAGAGAGATTTAAACCGGTCTAGGGTGAATATCACACAGCAATAATGGTGTTCATTAAATGATCTTTTGCGATTTGTTTGCCAATTTGTTGATTCTATGAGGACAAGGCAGGATAGGGCATGTGGAATTGGTGTTGAGATGACTGTGTTTTGTGGCAGAACTGGTTTGGGTAATGTTTCTAAAGTGACATTTCTTCTGTTTCAACTTGTCCTCTTTTGATCATAACAAATCAGCATTTGGCACATAAAAGGAAATGAAATTCAAAAATGAGACAACCACAACCCAGCTTTCCAAAAGTAAAAATTTCCTTTTACTGTTTGATGGAAATTGGTTGAAGAAACTGCTGGAATTTTGTACTGGGGGCCGAAGGCATAATTTCAACAGGCTTTGAGTAATGCAGGATTTCTGGCTGTGTTGGTTTGGTCCTGGGCTTGATTGCAAAACTGAGAGATGTGCTCCAGTGTAAGCCTGTAATCTCTAAGACCAGTCACATTGTGTTGCACAAATACAAACGCCACATCACTTTACTGTTATTGTTCACAGGTTCGTCATGAGCAGGACGAAGAAGTAAAACAGCTCTCTCAATTGCGCGACTCACTTAGAACACAACTACAGGTGGATGGCAAAGAGGTAATCTCCAAAATAAATACAACTCCCAGAATGCTATACTAGTTCTAGCTCAAAGTAACGCATTTTCTTCATGAATGTAGTTAAGAGTCAGATGGACTGAAAAACGGCTTGTCTGTGGCCATAATTGGTTTGAAAGACAATATTTCAGCAAGTTCGGAGATGCAAATGATGTTGACCGCAATTACAATAAATGTCGTTCTGCATCTTCATAGGATTTTCTAAACGGGAAGAACTCTGGCCATGGATATAGCATTCACCAGCCTCAAGGCAATAAGAAATATGGCACAGAGAAATCTGGATTTCTTCTTAAGAAAAGCGATGGGTGAGTTAAACATTAAACACTGTTAACAAGGTTAAACACTGTCTACTTCCTTAAATTACGAAGGTCACAAACCCCCCAAAAACAACAACAGACCAACTGTTTATTTTTATTACACGGCTTATTAAAGGTTTTCCAGACATGATGCAGTATTCCGCTCCTGTTTGCTTTTTGTCAGATGGGGTGAGTGTGTGGAAACACTCTCCATACTGCTCTCGGTGTATATAATGATATATATGCCCTTCTTAAACTGGAAGCAGAATAAATGAAGGAATGAGCTATAATGTCCTGAGAGTCGTGCAGCACAGATAGTTAGCAACATAAAGCATCAGTCTGAGCTTTGTGACTTCAGGAGTGTGTGTGTGTGTGTGTTTGTCACAGTGTTCCTCTCACACAGATGTTTTCTATTAAATGTGGTTTAGTCTCTTGCTGCACTTGAGTCTTACTTGCACTCTCTCAAAACAAATGCCCACATTCATCTAGACTACCTAGGTTTTGATCAGTGCATGAGAATAAACGTGTCAATTCCATTTTTGTTGTTAGATAATTACTGATTGTAACTTCACTAGAGAGCTAATGAATGAGTACAATTAACAATTGGCTACTAGTTATTTCTGCGTATGGAGTTTATATGGTTAAGCAATCAACCATATAAAATTTAATGCAGAGGACCCCTAAATATGGTCAAATTTTATCTCTGAGAAAAATAATAGAAGTAAGGTTAAAACATACTTTTATTTTTCTTTGAAATAAACCTTTGGTATGGAGATATTATGCTAATACTGATGAATACTGAATGTGAATTAAGGTTTTTCCACGATCTTTGTGTTTTAGGATCAGAAAGGTTTGGCAGAAGAGGAAGTGTGGGGTTAAATATGGCTGTCTCACCATTTCACACAGCACGGTGAGATTTGAGAGACACAAACACACTGCTCAACACCTTCCAGTTACACATTCTTCATTATATTACAGTCTTTTGAATCTGTTTGGCTGAGAGGAATTTAAGTACTTAATATTAACTTTTGGTTTACAAACCTTCTATATAAATCCTATGGCTGAATCACTATGTTGTAATCAGTACTCTTGCGTGTGATTATTAATTAGCACAAATCATAAACTGACAATGGTGATGACATACAAAGGCTGTTTCCAGTTCTTACGGTCTCAAGAGTGATTACTTGAGCTTCAGAGGCCTGCAATCAGTTTTCCCATGCTCTGTGAGAGAGACTCATCGCGGTTTCCTTTCAGAACCACAAAGTACAGGCCAAAACACATAAAAGTGTTTCATCTGGAATCATCCACATTCCCAAAACCCAAAACTTTCACTGGTTTTGCTTACATGTCTGTGTGCTTCCAGCTTCAGTGTTTTAGCAACCATAAACTTTATGTAAGCTTTTACTCACATCTTTAGCATCAGTCCTGCACACAGCATAATTGCAAGGGAGATTTGTTTGCCTGTGATTTAGTGAGTGACCACATATGTGATGAGAATGCACTTTAAGCATGTTATGGTTCTTCTCTCACTCTCAGATCAACAGACCACCCGCAAAGCTCAACCTCCTGACATGTCAGGTGCGGCCCAACCCTGAGGAAAAGAGAACATTTGATTTAGTTACACGTACGTTGATCTCTGACCTTTCACCCTTTTCATCTCTGCTGTGGCATGAAGAAAAGAACTATGTTTTGAATGGGAAACTAGCATACTAGTGATTGAATAGTGTGCACTACACGGCAATACCACGACTGAGGTGCCCTTGAGCAAGGCACCGGACCCCCAGCTGCTCCCCGGGTGCCACAGCATAAATGGCTGCCCACTGCTCCGGGTGTGTGCTCACGGTGTGTGTGTTCACTGCTGTGTGTGTGCACTTTGGATGGGTTAAAAGCAGAGCACGAATTCTGAGTATGGGTCACCATACTTGGCTGTATGTCACTTCACTTCACTTCACTTCACTAAGAATGTAAATAACGTTTTGAGGAATAGGTATGTAGGTGTATGTGGATCATGGAATGCATGTAAGTTGCCGCTGGCCAGTCCTGACCTGTTTTTTTCTGTTGATTTCCTGTATATCAGAATGTTTTTCCATAGCCTCTTTCACACTGCGCGTTGATTCCGGAAAATTGCCGGTGTTGTGCCCAATTCTGACTCCCTGCCAGATTATTACCTCCCTAGTATTGGCAGGTTTAGGAGTAGGTGTGGGGGAGGGGTTAGGATTAGTCAATCAGGTATCGACTTGAACGAGGGGGGTAATAATTCGGCAGGGGGAGGAAATTGGGCACAACACCTGAAAATTGCCAGAGTGCCTTCTGTGTGAACGCTGATACGACCTAGTAACATTGCCAGGATCAGTCCTGGAATGAGCCCTGTGTGAACACAAGCCAGGACCAAAGCTGTAAAGGGTGTGTCGTAGTGATGACGCACGTAATCATGCAACTCTTTTACCGGGTGTTTTAAAGGCAGATCAACATTCACAACGAAAGAATATGTGCAAACTGTAATGAAGCAGAGATCAGAAACCTCCTCACTATTGCGCTGAAGCTGAGATCGTTCGGCAGCTTTGAAACAGTATGCACCACATTACACATCATATCGTAATGTCATGTGTCTTTAGGGGATGTGTGTGAAAAAGAAAAAGAAAATCACTGGCAGTGTGAATGAACCAAAATCAAAAGTTCACGGGACACATCATCCGTGTATTTTCCAGAATCTCTGTGTGAAAGAGGCTCATGTTTCCTTTGCATAGAGGCCAACAAAACGCACACACTATTTATTTCTCACTTTCTCTCTTTGTCCTTACAGACAATCGTACATACCATTTCCAGGCTGAGGATGAACAAGAATGCATGATGTAAGTGCAGAAATTTACACACATAACACCCCCCCATACAGTGAAGTCTTTATCATACTCTACAGAGCGGCATGTACAGACCTGCAGGAGAGAGCAGGTTCAAAACCTGCTTCTCAAGAAGAGAGAGAATAAAAAGGAAGGAGTAAGATAAAGAAAGACAAAATGTTTAAGATGCAACGGATGTATCTGAAAAGTCACTTTTTGATATGAATACACGTCTTTTCTTTGTAATCCCTTCATTTGTCTTCTTGCAGATGGGTGTCTGTGCTGCAGAACAGTAAGGAGGAGGCCTTGAACACGGCTCTCGGAGGAGATCAGCTCCAGTTTCAGGACAGTGGTCTGCAGGAGCTCGTCCGAGCTGTGATCTCAGGCCTAAGAAACCAGCCAGGCAATGAGGCCTGCAGCGACTGTGGAGCCCCAGGTCTTGAAAATTTTTTTTTAAATGCTGTTAGGGGCCAATCACACTTTTTTTCTTTTCCTTTTTTGCTAGACATGCTAGACGCATGTGTTTGACCACTGCACTTGTGTCTAGTGTCTTTTTATTTTTAAATACAAAAATGCATTCTGTGTGAATGGACACTTACCATGTCACAAATACAGAAATCCCATGTCTTATGTTATTCTAAATCGAATCAAAATGATGATAAGAGAGAGTTATTTAATTTAAGCCTTACTTAGTTCTGCATATGTATTTCTTACACTAGATGAAATATTTAAGCAATGCATAACGTTATGTCTGTTCTACAGAATTACTGCATCATCTTTATGAAGAGCTCTTGAAAAATACTTTATTGGTTGGTAAAAGGTGTTAAAAAGTGGCAAAGAAATGTTGACGTGTGTTGTGTTCTTTAGAACCCACCTGGCTCTCCACTAACCTGGGCATTCTCACCTGTATCGAGTGTTCAGGAATCCACCGTGAGCTTGGAGTACATCACTCACGAATTCAGTCTCTCACTCTCGATGTGCTGAGCACATCTGAGCTCCTGGTAAGCACATACACACACACACAGAAAACAAACGTGTGCGGCAAAACGCAAAAATATAATTTAGATCTAATCATTATACAGTTCACATTTACTTTTTTTGTGTGGTAAATATCACATTTATCTTGAACTATTTACCCATAAAAAGACTTGACATAAAAAACTAAGTCAGCAGTTACTCACAAGTGACTCGCTCACATCGGTACATGTTTATATGAACTTTTTACCTCTGTCAGTAAAGCAGAAACTTTAAGTGCAAGTGCTTCTGCACGCATGAGTGTTATTTATTAGTTTGTTAGTTACTTGTTGTCATTTAGATTACAGATAAATTACCAAACATGAAGCTGGATGCATGAATTCAGTGTTTAAATATCTGTGGTCTTTTACTGCAAACATCTGTTTATCAGTTGTGTTTTGGTTCACAGTTGGCAGTGAGCATTGGAAATGCCAAGTTTAATGACATCATGGAAGTCAACCTGCCCAATGATTTAGTCAAGCCCCTCCCAAAAAGCGACATGTGAGTCCTACTGTACAGTCACGTATATAGCTCCATATGATATTTTTTTTAAAGCTTTTTTTCGCTTTATCAGTAGCTCAGACTTTTTTGGCTTCATTTTGCTTTTGTTTTCATGTCTCAGGACAGCGAGGAAGGAGTACATTGTAGCAAAGTATGCAGAGCGGCGCTACGTCCTCCCAAAAGAACACTCTGAAGCATACCACGTGTATGACACTGTGAGGAGCAAAGATCTCACGTCACTGCTGCAGCTCTATGCTGAGGGAGAGGACCTGTCTAAACCAGTTGCCACACCTGACGGACAGGTGAGAGCCTCAATCCCACCATAGATACACAAACACAAACACAACCACAATGATAACAAAACCATCAAGGCTGATAAACATGCCGTCACTCGTGCTTTAGACATTTCTTGAGATGTTTAGAGCTTTCACAGGGTCCTTCCATCAAATGAGACTTCCTGTGGTTTAGTCAAATAGATGTTTAATTCTTTTTGATCATTTTGAGCTGTATAAGCAGAAATGAGACATCTGTGTGGTTAAACGTCATTAATCATACATCATTCACACTTTCTCTGTAATTCTGTATTTTCTCTCTTTTTCCATCTCTAATCAGATTTCCCTCTCTTCAGCCCACTCAGGAAGTGAATACAAGCTGTGTAATGACTGCTGTACTTGTGTTACACACAATTTGTATAATTGTATGTGTGTGTGTGTGTTATTTGGCCAAAGTCTCTTTTCTAAGACAGAATTTGACTCTAATGATTCAGTGACTGAATCACCAGCATTTTTATTTTAACACACACACATACTCACAAGTGGAGAATTGTATAACAGCAACTGAGTCAAATTTGTTAATCTTCTCCATCACTCCTCATCCAGTCTGCTGTGATTTACTGGACTGGTGAATAGCAGTATGCTTGTCTTGCTGAGACAGTGGTCGGTTTGCAGCAGCCTGTAGATTTATCTTGTTCTCTTCTGTGTCTAACAGGATCTGAAGGAGACCAGTCTTCATTTAGCTGTGCGCATGTCTGAGAAGACTTCTCTGGCTCTGGTGGATTTTCTTGCTCAGAACTGGTGAGAGACATCTGCTATTGTCACAGATCCGTCAGCATCCAAGTAGGATGTCCATGACTGCTTTGTGTGTGTTTTCTCAGTGGCTGCCTGGAAAAGAAGACAGCAGAAGGAAACACAGCGCTTCATTACTGTGCATTATACAACAAATCAGAGTGCTTGAAACTTCTGCTCAAAGCAAAAGCTGTTTTACACACAGGTATACAATACTCACATATACACAAATTCAACAATGAACATGGTGGATAGATAGATGGATAAACAGACTGACAGACTGTGTTCAATTTTGAGAGGGAGATAGATAGACAAATCGATCAGTCTGTCCTGATTTTGAGCCTTCCATTGTTCTGATTGTCCTGTAGTGAACTCAGCAGGTGAGACAGCTCTAGACATTGCCAAGAGACTGCAGCACATGCAGTGTGTCGAATTGGTGAGTATCAGATATTGCACAGAGCTTTTATTGACTTTGTGTGTGTATGTGAGATATATAAAAACAACAAACAAACAAATAATTAAAAAAATAGAGCTGGATTTGAATCCATCACTATCACTATCTATCACTAGTATGATATAAGTCTGGTCAAAGGTGAGTTAGTGAATTGGCTGTGGATTTCTTACATTTTCTTTGTGTGCATGTTTAGCTGGAATTGGCCCACAGTGGGAAGTTCAACTCTCAGATCCATGTTGAATACACATGGGAGACGCCGCAGGACATGTATGACAGTGAAGATGATCTGGACGAAAGGGTCTGTAACAAGATTAACTATTTCTTACTATTTGTATTTTTCACTATAATATGTACAGTGGTATCTGAGGCTGTGACCACTGGTGAAAATGTTTCTCTATTTTGCATTTAATAATAATAAAATAATTTATGCCGTAATGTTTCTTTGTTTTAGAATTTACAGAATCAATGATAAAACAGTGCTCAGGTTCAGCAATATGAATTTTTATTTATTTATTTTTTAAATAGGAACATTATTATGAATATACGAGTCTATGAATCTATGGCTGCTTATAAATAAAAGTATGTCTCTGTTTGGACTTAAAATGTGAAATATAATGTTCAATAACTATTTGTTTAGGTGAGTCCCCATCTTAAGGGCTCACGGTCTCCGCTGCTCCCTACTGGCAGCAATGGGCACTGCTCGGCTGCATGGAATTTAAATAAAGGCAGCCTGCCCAGGGCCTATGAGAACATTGACTTCCTTTACCAAAATCCACCCAACAACAGCGCCCCCACTAATGGCTCCATGCCTCCTCCCCTGCCAGCTAAAGCAATACAAAGAGGTGAGAAACTGTTTGTTAGCTTTTAGTTGACTTTTTAAGTCTGGAATTTTGTATATCCCAAAAATGCTTGTGTAAGTTTGACCTGATAAACAAAATCTAAGCAATGATCTGACGTTTAGATGTTCTCTGAGAAGCTGAATTGAGCTCCATTGCATATGTGAATGGTTATTCCAGATGAACCATAGCAAGGTCAAAGATAATTTGTGTCCCTGCAGGTTGTTCAGATCCTCAGATCTCAGGTTCCATTCCAGAGACTCACTCCCCCTGCCGTCAGAGTTCCCACCCCACCGGTCGCTTTAAGAGAATCAGCACTTCGTTACCTGTGACGGAGTCCACTGGACCAACACCTGCACGCTCTCATAGCACTGGAGGGTCAAAAGGACATAGACAGACAATGTCCTGGGAGGGACAACTTTTCTCAATGGCCGAGGGCAAAAATCACTCCACCTCACCACAGAGTCAGAGAGGACCTGTCAGGTTGGTCACTGTGGTCCTGGTCCTATGCTGCATTTATCTTCTAAAGCCAGAGGTTTCCTCAATATTGTACTTAATGATTTGTATTGTAATTTTTTGTATATTATATTTAAAACCATAACCATTAGTTAGGAGCTTCTGGAAAAATAAATTGTCACAAGACATTTTTTTTATTTCAAATTTCTTTTATGGATTTTCTGCAATGAACTTTAAATTTACAGACAACAATGTACTGTTCATACCCAGTAAGCACCTCCCTCAACCAACTACCTAAGAAAAACTTCCCATACAAAAGAATTCTAACAATAAAATAAGCAAAAAAAAACTAATCCATAATAAGAATATCTTAACAGACAGAGAATCTTAGACAATTTAATTTAGCATGCTAAATTGTAAAAAACAGATTAAGTGTCTAGAGTTATCCTCCAAATAATCTAAGAAGGGGCGCCACAGTTTATTAAAGGTCCTTAAAGAACCATTGAGTGACAGTCTAATTTTATCCAATTTGATGCAAGTAAACTCTTTCAGCCATGTATCAAAAGTGAGAATCAGGTAGGTCAAATCTCTTGGAAAGATTATTGAAAGATGAGACGAGACATATTTTGTATGATTTTTGATGAGCTGTCAGTTCAGTATTGTTACCAATATTAAAATAGTAGCATTCATTAAATCTGAATTTTTGAATACGTGTGTAGTATTGTGACTTATCGTCATACAAATATTACACGTGTCTGCAGTTCAGAGAAGACAACCTCATATCGCCGCACGAGCAGCGGGAGTCAAGGAAAGAGTTCAACCCCGTCTCCAGGGTGTGCAAGCAGTCAGGAGGAACTCTACTGCAGTCCAGTGGGTGGGGCTCCCAACCCTGCACCTCCGCCAGCGAATGCCAACAACAGTGCCCCAGTGCCAATCATACTGCCGCCACCTCGCTCACGCAAAAATGCCATGGTAACATGACATGCAATTATTTTTACCTTGAGAAATAAACTGTATTTTTCAAATGTCTTTCTGATGTTTACATAGTATGTTTTTTTGCAGTTTGTTATTCCTTTAATTGTGAACATGAATTTAAAAGCAGGAATACTATACACAAATTCTGCCCAGATTCTCAGTCTGAAGGAGTTGACATTAGTTGCTGAGAGTCATAGCCAGTCTGCAGATTTTGGACAGTCAGAGTTGACTGATTTCACAGAAAATCACATAGTGTATGTATGATGGGCACAGACTCCATCCAGTCTTAGAACATCAAGAATATTTAATATTTTGAGACGATTTTAGAACACACATTGTTTCCTTTGTCATTAGTCTCCTAGCAGTGAGTCCGTTGTGTTCAGAACCACGTGAAATCTTTAGTCATTTAGTGTACAATGTCCAGTTTTTTTTGTCAACCAAGTTGACAAGTGTATGATGACTAAAATCATGTAGTGTATTCCAGCCTTAACTTGCTAAAGTGTTTATTCTGTATGTGTTTCAGATCTCATTAAAGGAGAGACCCAAAAAGGTCAGAGCGTTAGTTGACTGTAGAGCGGTTGGTGCCAATCAGCTGGCTTTCTTTAAGAATGAGGTCATCATAGTGACAGCAACTGACGACCCACACTGGTGGGTAAGTATTCAAACTCTCTCACACTGACACTCACATAGCTTTGCAGCATCTGTGAATACATTTTCTGTAAACAGTTCAAACTGAAGACATCAACATCTTGAATGCACACTTTCCCTCCCAGGTGGGCCATATAGAGGGAGAACCTTCTAGAAGTGGCTCTTTTCCAGTCAACTATGTACATAAATTAGGAGAATGAGATGAACCTCCACGAACACTCGCATTACACCACATGAAGCTAGTCTAGACTGTTGCTTTTATCTTCAGAGCCGCTAGACCTAGAAGCTTTGGAGGCCTGAAGTGCACTTAGAAGATGAAAGACTGGAGACCAGACTCTTCCACAGCATTAGTGTGGATGCTGTAAGATGATCCACTCATCCATTTCAGTGCTGCATGTAATGTATCTCAGCTGTTCTGAAGGTTTGGCAGGTGCATCATGAATGACTGGACTTGGAACAGGCAGAAAACAGATGAAAGCTGTCCAGCTTTTAAAACTTCCTGGCTGCGTTGTTTAAACAAACATCACTTGTTCTTATTGATATTGGCGTTGAGGCATTTGGACAAACACTTGGACTTTGAGGTCTTTAAGAGATTGTCATCCAGACTTTGAGGCACTGGGCTCATTTACTGGAGCTCATCCTGTGGTTTGCTCAGTGCTCTCTTGTTTTTTTTTAATGACATGCCATTAGTTCTGGCTAGACACCGGTCCTCCAGACAGAGAGTTTAAAGGATGATGTATTTGGTTTTATCTGTCTCCTCTACACCGACGTCTCCTATTGCTGCTGATTCCCGGACATCCAGTCTTGCACTGGGAGATCAAGCAACTTGCAACATTCAGAATGAAATACTTGAAGACTTCTAGAATCCGGGATGTGAATATTAAATTACTGCAGAATTTCCCAGAAAGTTTACAATTCAGTATTTCAAGCCATAGGAAACATCAACTCACCCACAGTACAGGCACTGTTAGGCCTTACAGAGCACAGAAAAACAGTTTAGGTACTTGTTTTTTGGTAGCCTAGTATTCTATTTTCTTTGCTTCTAAAATTCTGTAGTAAAACATCTCTTTTCAAGTGTCCATATTCTATGTGAATGTTAAAAAAACTCTGTTAGCTTTGTCTGTGAAAAAAAGTTCTTTCTGCACTTGCCACCCTCGCTAAGTGTCTTATCTGTCTATTGTTATCGGTAAGCATTACGTTTTTATTTTAATGGCTGGGGTCTCCCTCCAAACTGAGGTGGCTTGTGGTGCATTTGGGACGTGTCTTGAACCAGCAGACTCTGTATAAATGTTTGATAAACTGAAAGTACACAAAAGATGTTTTCCCTTCTGCCATCTCATTGACTTCTGTGAAGCATTTTTCAGGCAGAGATGAATGTACGCATGTTGGTTCAGCTGACTTTGTGTTTTAGGAAAGCAAAAGGTAATGCTGCGTGTAAATTATGCTTGTGAAAATTAACCATTTTGTATCACTGTAACTTCTTATATTATTGAGAAATGTCACATCCAGTTTGTTCAGAGCATTTTTTTTTCCTCGAAGATATTATTTGTATTTCTAAGAATGAAAAATGACAATTTGCTAATTATATAATCATGTGTTGTCTCTGGGATAATCATACAGTAGATTGCAAAACCTTTGATCCGACTGTGATCATAGTCTAGCCATTAAAGTGCTTTATTGTTACAGAACATATTGCTTAAAAAAAACATCCTTGGTTTACAATTGTCAAACATCTCTTTGGTTGAATGCTATGTGTAAGCCATCATCTGTTTTGTCCTACTGCCTTCAGTATTCAAAATACATGCTATGAGGATTTTACTTACAATGTAGCAGTGTTAAAACATTTGAAATGTTTAAACAGTGTTTAAGGAATGTGTAGAAGTGTGCATAAAATCTTGTGGAAATATTTCAGCTGTTCATGTGTTGCTTTATGATGTCACTGACATTGTGCTCTATAATTAGACACATCTGTCTGCTCTGAAGTAAAGTCAGGTTGAATTACATTATGGGAAAATAATATAATATGTGATATATGATGATACTTAGATAACTGAAATGACGGACCACTGGTGTTTAGGGAACTATTCCCACAAGTTTTCTATTCTTACTTATTCAGTCAGATTTATTGACTATGGATCCTATCTAATTTGAGCACATGTGTGGTACATTCATTTAAATTGTTCGTAATACATTCACTTTAAGAACGCAGTGAGAGAGACAAGACTCTAATATCATGAGCTTTTCCAGGTTTCTTTCTGCTGTAAGACACTTAGGCAATCAATTTAAAATCGATCTTAATCCAAGTAAGCATTTGACCTTTGCGTTTATAAATGTTTATGTCAGGTGGGCTGACATTAGCGGCCTGTGTTTCCTCTAATGCTGATGTGTGTCAGATTGCCAGATGGCACAGGAAAAGAAAGGAGGGTGTTGGTACTGATTTCAGCAGAAATGGTTCCAAGCTGTGCTGGATCAAGCGTTTCTTCAGGTTCTGTTGACCTATCAAATTCTGCTGAAAGACTCACTGTTTAAAACAGATAGAGGCATATTAGTTTCTCTCTTTAGCATAAGATCAGCATTTTGATCTTATCATTTTGCAAATAGGTTCTTTAAAAAGGTCAGCAAAAACCATTCTAATATTCAATATATCATCGATAAATATGCAGAAGCATTTGAAACTGATTTAATTTCTTTTGTTCAGCAAACCACACAAATAATGTAGTAAAAATCCAGTGACTACATCAGCAAAGTCAAAGGTTTTTAAATGTTGAATCTTGTTCTGTGAAACGCATAATGAAATAACAGTAATTACAGAATAGGCCATTTTTAAAGATTGTGAATAAAACTTTGAAAATACATATACATAAATATACATGAAAATACATAAATTCAAAGCATGATACATTCTTATTCAATTTCAACAGCGTTCAAACGAAAAGTCACAAAGGCAAACGTTATGTTTGAAGAGTTTGTGAACCCCATTAAATGTCTTGTCACAAAAAATAAAAGCTATTGTAAATAGTTGATGAGCATTAAGATTACATTAGCTTGCAGAAAGTTATTTTACAGTTGCTAAAAGAAATAATAAAATCAGCTAATCTACATAATGTGACAACAAAAGCAGAATATTCAACAAAACTGTTTACAAAGAATAGTGTTACCTGATGAAGCCTCTAGGATATGGCATCATTACTGTATACATGAACACAAGGACAGACTTTACATTCATCCTGTAAGTGGGCCCAGAGAGATCTTTGGGAAAGCTTTTCTTTTAGTAGTTGTCATAGCAAAACTCATACAAGGTGCAGTGCAAAAATTAGTGTGAAAGAGTCTCCAGCTGAGGTGTCTTTAAAATGAATTCCATATGTACAGTAAATGAGATAACGCATTTGATGAATGTTTAACTCTACATAGCTTTTGAGAAAATGTGGCCTACAAATCACGAATACCAATGGGAAACCATTCAACCGGGTAGCATTGCTGGATTTCTACAACCAAGATTCTCTTTAAAAAAATGTGCATGCTACCTGATAATCCATGGAAATGATGTGCAGCAGTCAGCTTCCAGAAGTTAAAATCCCATTCATTTTCTCTGCAGGGGATTCATTTTGAAAGATAAATTGTAAACCTACTGTGAGCTACAAAGTTGTTCATCGATGGTTTATACTTTTGTTGAAGATGTCAGTCTGCATTTTTTTTTTTTTTTTTTATCTGTTCAACCGTGAAATTGCTGGTGAAAAACTACATTACCCAAGATTCAGCAAAGAAATCTTTACCAATCACATAACTGTGAGAAGCAAACTGCAAAAAATGCAAAACAGTTTTGTACCTTTTTTGTCCAATTTTCACTTTTTTTGCTTCAAAGGTTGTAATGTTGTAGCTGATTGGTTTGGATCATGACTTATAACTCTTAAATAAACACTCAAAGAAAAACCTATGGGAAAAATGAACAGGAATACTTCTGGAACCGAGGCCACTGTAAAAGTGGGTGGGCACTCTATATTATGAAATATCAGAGCACTGAATACCACAACTGACCAATCAGAATCACTCTAGACATCTGTGCAATAAATATCATCATTTGAAACCTCACTAAACTGTTGTTGTGGTTTTACTTTTGCAACATTTTAATTCTACAAATCAAGATATTTGAGCAGAAATGGTAAATGTACATGTCCTCACACAAGGCTTTCATCTAAACAACATAGTTTGGTTTGCAGTTGATATGCAGTGTTCATCTTCTTTCACACTCTACAGCAACCAGGCGCGTGTCCTAATTCTAGCATAATCTACAGCTGCCAAAATCAAATCCCTCCTAAAATGAGGGAGATCGGCACAACCATTAAACGACACCGAGATCTTTCATTAAAGAAATGTAAGTAGCCCTTGAACTGAGATTCAGTCACCTCTATTGTGTTTGCTTTACGCTTGATCAGTCGAAATGAATAAAGACTGTGGTCTGCAGGCAACCTGCCCAGTCAAATGACGCAAATCTAAAGGCGTCACACGCAGAGCTGCAAAGACAAAAAGCACCATGCGTGCAGTAGTGTATATATATATATATATAGAGTGGACTGCAAAGGGACCCTATCAAAAGACATTCTATGTGTATGCAATTACTGTAATCACAGCGTTTCAATTGAATAATTAGTTTTACATAAGAGTAAATAGATGCTTCAAATCTTATTAAAGACTTTCAAATTTTGGTAGAAGAGAATAATAATTCAGAGCAAAGTTAATGCTAAATGTTTGGACTACTGCTATATTAACTTGAGCTCATTAAATGTAATTGTTAATATTATTATTTGTATTAATAATAATATAATCATTAGTAATAGTAGTAGTAGTAGTAGTAGCATTTTAAAAGTATACATTATGATATATTATGATGCAGTAATTCATTGTTTTTTTCCAATATGATGCAGCGAGTAGAGCAACTGTCTGCTTACACAATGAGGCAAGATGCCAGGTGCAGGTTATATTCTCAGTGGTGATGTACAGTCCTGCTGGCTTACCCTGCGATACAGCAGAAATGTATCTGCCGAAGAAAAGGTTATTCTACTCAGTAAAGACATACAAGGATAGCCAGCATCACATCATCTTTCTCTCTCTACCTAGCCCAGAATCTTCCAGACTTAACTGGTTCAAGCCAAGAATAGCAGTCTCCTGTGTTTTACTGAAGTCCCCAAACGCACTCCTCTCAAACAAGGCTGAGCCAGAGCCATTTGCTCAAAGAGAGAGAAAGGAATAGAAGAGATGGGAAGTTTCCATGAGAGCAGTTGCACTGAATAATTAACCAAAGAGATTATAGCAACCTGCATGTGATACATTTAATAGCCTGTTTCCATTCAGTATCAAATGAGTGATATTGGCTGTGCCTGAAACCTGAAAAAATACAGAGGTAGGAAGGCATCAGATGTTAGCATAACATCCTGTCTGTCTAACATGCCCTTATCTGGTTCGTTTTGAAGGTTGTTGATCCTGTGTTGCCTGTGATTTTCCATTATTTGTGTATGGTTGGAAAGACTGAAAATGGTATCTGATGGAGTGGTTAATAATTTATGTCTGTACATTCATAACGTATGAATTTCTAGCGAGAATTAGGCATTTGTAGTCATTAAATATTTGTTTGGTCATCTCTCACAAGAATTAGTTCTAGGTCATTATACATGACAGTATGATGCTTTAGAAGCTGGTTTGAAAGCCTTCATACTGCCTGTGAGGTCCTTGACTGGGACTTACATTTCGGACACAGCCATACGCTTACATATTTCAACTACATATTTAAAGGCAATTTTAGTAGAGTACACTCAAACTAACTGGCAGTCTGCGGTGAATGAAATCACACAGCAAGAATCTCAAAATGTCCTGTGCCTGTCATTCATGAGCTTAGTTTTGGATCTGTTGATGTCAAATACATTCTGAAGGACATGAAAGTCATGTCCAGGTTGCTAAGCGACGGGGACGAGAGAGGCCCCAGATGAAATGTTGATGAAGAGAGAGATAAATCGCCACTTCTCTTCTCCATCCGCACATGCTCAATCGGCACCCCAGATGTAAGCTGGAGAACTCAAGAGGACCTCTTCACAAGCCACTGTCCTCAGTATATGTGCACAAATCGTACAATCCATCTGCTGTTCACACCGAAGATAACTATAGTGAGAACTCTAACTATACAATTCTAATTTGGTGAGAATAGTGAAGTCCACACTACAAATGTAACGATACCGTCACATCGGAACAATATTACTGGAATCACTTTCCAGCAAATGAATGATAAAATCTTTGATAGCCAATCAAAATCCACCTGACATTAAAGAGTTGAGCATTCACAGTGGAAGACAACATGCTGTAATGCATGCTTCACAACCGGGATGTTATTGTCCATTGGTGTGGGTGCTAATATAGTTATTGTTATAGTTAGTGTCCTTGGTATGAAAGGCCTAAGCGCTCTGTTTCTGCACACCATACTGCAATAAAAAACAAAGCTTTTGGTTTTCGACCAATCACAGGAAACCTGACTGACTTCTTCTGGAAGAATAACACCCTGCTGTCTCTTGACACAAACACCAAGCAACCCCAGGTACATGAAAGTGTGACACATGCGCAGAGCTCTAAACATCAGCAAAGTTCACACAAAAACACACACACACACACACACACACACACACATTACAGAAAATGCCCAGTGTCTTGGGTTGTTCAAGAAGCAAATATGAGGCCTGCGCTATTTCAGTGGGCTCAAATGAAGCACCATCTAAGATCTCAGTTAACAATATATATATATATATATATATATATTATATATATATATATATATATATATATATATAAAGCAAAGGTTTCAGCATTTCCTGACTAATAGCGAGTAGAAAATGAGCCATGGACATCCTTGGATCTGAAGAGAACGATGCTGTCTTGCAGAGGATGTTTTGTTATTTGAGTTTGACAGGCCAAGGGAGGCACGTTCTCAGCCCCAGCATGGAGGAGAAGACAATGGCAGGCCTGTGCCGTTTGAACCGCAATCCCTTTTTCAGCCGCTGTCCGTTCTCCGCCACATATAGTTCTCCCTGCTGGGCGGCAGCTGTGATGCGGGCCACCAGCTCCCCATGTTCCACCGCCTCCTGTTCGGAGCGCACAAACACCTCCCTTAGCTCCTCCAGCCGCCTCTCCATCTCTCTGATGACGCGCTGGCGCTCCTCCACCTCCAGGAGGCGCCGACGAGCCGCTTCGAACTCCATACTTGAGCTGGGGGTGACCAGCTTGGACGAGGGTGCCGTGGCAGCTCCAGAGGGCGGCTCGGAGCCCGTCTGTCCAGCAGGGACTCTCCGAAAGTCTCCCATGGAGATGGATCTCCGCTGAGAAGACGAAGGAAGGAGGAAGTTGGAAGAAGAATAAGAAGGATGGACATTCGTCGTAGAAGGAACAGAAGATTCCTGCTCTGCATCACTGTCAGAGTTCTCGTCCTCGTGTTGGTGCTTCTTCATATTTGCGCACGGCTGCTGGAGTTGGTTTCCGTCGAGGTGTGAAGCACTAGTACTATTCTGTGTGTGCTGCCTTTTCCGTCGTGGGAGAGAGAGCTCAAGCACCGTTTGGTTGCCTGTGAGACGCTCCACTCATTAATAAGACACCAGCCACCAGCGCTGTTAGCTCACTCTGGAGGAGACTCGTCACACTCTATTGGACAAAAGGACTCAGACTTTGCTGCAGCTGATTGGATGCTCGCCGTCTGTTTTCCTGCCCACTCAGCATCCCCTCTCTTTCTCTCTTTTTCACTCTGTGCTGTCCCCAGAGATATCTACACCAAAAAGTGGTTATTTTTCACCATCCCTACTTAATCATACCCTGTTCCCTCCCTCTGGGCAACACAGCCTTATATCAGATGGTTTAAGCAAAATTGACTGTGCGCCCCCCACACACTCAGACACAGTTCTCTTGTTCTCTTTGAAGTTATTCTATCTTTCTGCATCAATCTCACTCTTTTCCTCCCCTGCTGAGGTCATACATAGCCAGAGATGTAAGATCATTAGCAAATACAACATTCCATGATCTGCTGTTGCCAAGCAACAGATCTTGGCACTCATAAAACATGAGTTATATGTATATTCTGTATTTCACATAATACATAATAATAAATGTGTAATTTGATAGAGAAATAACTCATGTTCAAGCTAAAGCTGAAAGACATGTAGCTGAAATCTTTTTAAATGAAGCAGTACGGAATCAAAATGTTGTACTATGGTATACCGTCAAACTGTCAGTTTCCACCCTCTGATCTTGGGCCAGTAATTAATTTCTATATTTACCAGCAAGTGGCAGATGGGATATAATGGATGCTACAACAATGCTATGTGAAACACATTCTAGTATGAAGAGCTTTATTCAAATAGGCATGAACAGGTTGTGTTTAGGTCATTCAAGATTTACACATGGAAATTTGTTTATGTATGTATTTATTTAGTTAGTTGTAATAATATTTTTAAATTATGTCTGTTGCCTTGTTGGATGTTTCCTTTATTTTTGCACTCTATGTTTTGTGGTGTTTTATATGTATGAAATTTGCCACCAAAGATAAATAGGCTAAATAAACAAATAAATAAAGTTAATCATAACTTTTATTATCTGCTTTGTTCTGGCCATGAAGCCAGACACATGGGTTAAAATTATCAAGTAAATAAATACACAGAAATTGAAATCAATAGTTTTGCTTATTTTACTCTTCTTTAATATTGATGTGCCAGATGAGAGTGCTCCCTGAATAGTTTACAGCATTCATTTGGGGAAATATTTTACCCTAAGGAAAATGTGGCATATTTTCTGAGAGTTATGGAAATATCATAACTTTGCAGCCCTTTAAGGTATAACCATATATTTTCATACCGTGTGGCTAATCCATGGGATTAGGAAAAAATGTGCATATTCTTTCCTACTCCATTGAAACACACACACAATGTCAAGGTGATGTCCATATGGCAGAAACGAACGATCATCTCTTCTGCTTTACTCCTAGTTAGAGCACAAAAATCATGAATGAACATCAGAAGGTATACTGAAAGATACAAAACAATTTAATGAAATCTATCAGCCTTCAGATCATCGCTCTATTTGTGTCTAAAATAACAGTGTATAACTTGAGGGTCACACTAAAAACCTTTATTACAATGGTAAATTAAATGTGATAATTGAAAAAAAAAAACTCTATACACTGAGAGATTTATAGCTATCAACTTCAACATCAGTGTTGTTTATATGGTACTGTTTGGAAAAAATAAAATAAAAAATAAAAATGCAAATTTTTTTTTTTGATGTTAGCAGCCTATATATATATATATATATATATATATATATATATATATATATATATATATATATATATATATATAGCTTATATTTTCTATTTTACATAATTTATCTTTTTGAAAATTACATGCAAATAAAACCATGACAAAAAATTATACAAAAAATAGTTAAAATAGTTATTATTAAAAGCCGTTTGGAGTTTATAGAAATCAAATTTCAATAGCCACATAAATACACAGAAGACATGTCTTGCTACCCATAAGCCACTGCTTGTGAATTACCTAGTTTTATCAAATATTTCTGTACTTTGACATGTTGAAGATGCTTAATGTTATAGTAACACCTGATTAATTCATATGTCACTGAAGCATCACCGTCAGACAAAATAAAGCCAGGCTGATGTATGAACTTTATTCAGTGGCTTTATGAAAAACTCCCTAACCATTTCCCCAGACCCCCCTCAACCTGACACCACATCATTAGAACAAAGCTTAATGTGAAATCAGCTCCTATCAGTGATGCTGGGAAGAGACTGCAGCGGAAGTTTGGTCAGATCTCAAGAACACTTCAGATAATGGGAAAATCTATCATCTCCGGCTCAATACTGCTTCAAAACCACTGTAAATGAATAATTCAAATATTTCAAGGTTTTATACGGTGCAATGATTGACATTGTGCATTTGAACAGCACTTAAATACATTACATATATCTGATAAAAAAACAATAAAAAATCACTAAAATACATAAGAGATAACAGATAACTCAAAAATAAAAATAAACTAACATAACTAAGAAAATATCATTTTGAAGCAGCAATAGTGATGTGATGAGCCCCCTTTTTGTTAAAAATAAGCTGGGACAGTACAAAGTGAGAATTACAAAAGTCATGCTTTAAATAACTTTTTAAAAGCCCCATCCATCTGCGATTATAGCAGTTATTGGTAGAAGCGGGAGGGAAGGGGCTCTCATTGTTGGATTAATGATGGATTTATTTCAGGCATTCCATCAGTAATGTTCAGAGAAGTGCTGCAGATGTTACTTTGATGTGACGCAAAAGCAAGAGATACAGCATGAAATTGTACTGAAGATGATGTTTAAGGTCTAGAAAGTATAAGCTTGTCTTGTATTTTAAGTTATGAAACATTTGCTTGGAACAGACATGATTGAAGTGAATGAGCTTAAATTACATATCTGTTTAACTATTAGTTTTATATCATATTTGCAGTTTTTGCAACTAAATCATATCAAGCATTATTCATTTTATACAATGATAATAACATCAAAAATTTAACAGGGTTGCATAGTTTACCTAAATAAAACTCAGAAGAAGCCACACTTGTTTTTAAGAGTTATCAATGAATTATTTGATAAATACACAAGACACTAACCTCCCATGTGACATACAGATTTACATACATTTCATCCAGACGTTTTCAGATCCTTTAATTTTGGCCAAACAATGTTGTGTTTGAGGGGCAGCAGGGAGAATATTTCTAGAGGAGACAGACAAAACAGATGGAGAGGAGAGAAATATGTTGGAGAGAGAGAACAGGAAAGTGTGGACAGGATTAAAAACAGACAGGTGAACAGACAGATAGAGTGTATATACAAGAGCTTTGTCATTCATTCATTCATTATGGATTTAGACTCTCAGATAATCCCACTACATCATGGCCTAAATTCTGATGTACAAAGCTCTCATTTTGTCTGACTTTTAGTATATTAATCCAATGAGCGGATTAAAAATATAATATGCCCCAAGACTGCCAAATACATTGAGGTTGAGACCTCACATGGGCCAAATTATGATTCAGTGACTGAAAAAGAAAAGGTCAGTCAAAATAAAACAAAACAAAAGAAAGATTTAACAAGAGATACAGGACAAGTCATACTTTTTTCTTTTCTTTTAATAGAAAGGCATCAAGATGAAGGTTCTTTAATTCAGCCCTTTAACTGTAAAAGCAAAGGAAATGATTAATCACACAAACAACAACCCATCCCACCCCCCTCCCCAACATCAGCAATAATAAAACCAAACACAGTTACAAACAAATACAAACCACCATCAAATAAATCACAAATTTTTAATCACATCAAAAAAAAAATCACTGGTTTAGTGTGTATACTGTGTATAATTATGTATATATAAATACAAAATATATTGCACTCTATCTGCCATGTGCCTTGCGCTGCTTATATATTAAAATATATTTATATATAATATAAAATATAAGAATATAAATATATAAATGTATATACATGTAATATATTTTCTAAATACATACTTTATGTGTGTGTATTTATATATACATAATAAATATAACCTTTTTATTTTGGATGTGAACAAACATAATTAACAATTACTTTTTTTTTCTTCAAGGAAAGACAAATAAATCACAAGATATTTTTTTTTTCAAAGATTAGGCAAGAATAACCCCAAATACCACACAAATAGCAAATAAGGTTTGGGACAAACAGAATGCACAATTACAGAGACAGACTGTGTTTTTTAACACTTTGGACACAGTTCCAAATTCTGTTCCAGTTAATGTTTTTAAAATGACTGAAAGATTTGAAAGAATAATTCACCCATGAATTAATATTCTGTCAATATTTATTTTTTTCACCCTCATGTCATTCCAAACCTATATCACTTTATATTTATAGAAGGATGACCATAATATTCTTTTCAATAGGATGAAAGTGAATTCCTGGTCTCTATTCACTTTCACTGCATGGCAGAGTACAGCTTGGACATTCCACTTAATATCTTCTTTTGTGGAATAAAGAAAGTCAGGTTTGGAAGGACACGGGGGTGAATAAATAATTACAATTTGCATTTTAGAGTGAGCTATTCCTAGTAAAACTAGTTTTAATAATCAAAACAATCAGAACTAGATGCTTTTCTAATTCTTTATGTTAGAGCAAGTCTTTTTTTTATTCTTAACAATTCAAGAATTCTGGAAAGAGGAATGTAAAACAATGCTGCAAACACATCCTAAAACTTTGAAGATGTGTTTGACTGGTAAAGGGTGCAATACTTGAGCAAGACAAGGCTTCGTGAATTTGCAAGGCAATGCTAAGAACAGCCTGAGCACAATACAGTTCCACCACACTGGCATCTGAACGCAGGGAGAACAAGGAATATGCACAATCATTAAATCATTTCATATTTATACACTTTTGTGCTCAATCTGCCTTTATAAAATAACTTCTCTTTATGCAAAACAACAACAACAAAATCTAAACACAGAAGACAGCAGTCAATATCCAGAAAGAGCAGGAGCAACAGGAGCAACATTTTTTCATGCCACAAGCTTCAGATGTCATCTCACATACACACTTTTTTCATTCTTTACTTTGTTTAGTAAACACACAAAAAGACGATTTCTGAACAGTCCTCACCAGTGCTGACAGATTCACCAAGCAAAAGTGCCGAGTTGGGGAAAACAAGAAAGAAACAAGACAGCATTGTACAAATCCATGCAGAAAGCACTTCCATTCTGTTTAGGTTGATAGTCATGTGAACATGCTCACCGGATCCTTGTGGAATATATATTTAACCTTTACTGATCCATGTGTGTGAAATCTTACATCGGAGTATCTCTGTTTCTTCTAAAGGCCACTTTGAGCTTTTAGGAAGAGACGGACTAAGAGACAACTACTGGACAATTGGAAAGCAGAACAGCTGAAAGGCTTCCAAGAACAGACAGATCTTATGCAAATCAACATAAAAATCCAGTTGAACAAACTATAGAGGTAAAAAACAAAAAACAAAACAAATAAAAACTGAGATTAAAAAAAAAGACAATCCAAACCTCAGCAGTGTTGATATTTAGGTATTACAGTACCAAGACATATATGCACTGGGAATATCGTGTATTTTATAACAGTATCCATTACCCGGTTTTTTGAAATATCTTTCACACACAGACTCACACACACACCCACCCACCCCTACTTCTAAGGGAGAACGGAACCCTCACTGGCCACGCCCCTCAAACTTCATCAGCCAATCACCTCCCTTGCCTTGTGTGCTTGCCAGCTCCACTGCAGTGCTGATGTCATGGGCAGGTTCAAGAGACTGTCTTTAGTCTGTAGAGCTTCAGTGTGGTTCTTTCATCCATCAGTCTTTTACACAACTGCATTCAGTCAGGAGTACTACTCCAATTCTCCTTCCCTCCTTCTCTACAGAGATGTGGAAGGAAGCTTTTTCACCCGCCTCTGCGCCAAGTATGAGGACACGATGGGCTTCAGCTCAGGGGGTGGTTGGGAACTCTTCAGTGCTGAGTATGTGGCAGCCATCGCTCCCTGTGAGGACAGAGCTGGTGAAGTAATAGACCACCATTTATGTTCTATATGATAAATTTAAAAGCCTTAGGGCTTTGATACCTTGACAAGCTTGGCATCTTGATGTTGTAGCTGGCTGTTGGGAAGTTTGTCTCTCTGAATGATCCATGGATGCTTCAGGACCTGGTTGGCTGTGAGCCGCTGGTGAGGGTCCACATGGAGCATCTTAGAGACCAAATCCTGCATGAGAAATCATGCGTTTGAGAAAATAAAAACCCTGTCAGAGTAGTTTGAATGGTTATGTGGATGGGGTGGGGTCATGGCCTACTTTGGCAGCATCAGACACCGCGTCCCAGTTACCTCCCGTCAGAATAAAGTGTCCGCTCCCTATCCGACTCAGAATCTCTTCTGGAGTGTCTTCTGGTCCATTGGCAAATGGTGTAAAACTGGTACAATTAAAAACCAAAGGAAATATTAGTGTGGATGTGGATGTGGATGTGTTTTCAGATTTTGTGTGGGGAAACAGAGTGTGCGATATTTATTAATAATGGGAGTGAATTACCCAGCAAGCATAGTGTATAGTAATACGCCAAGACTCCAAATGTCACAGCCCTCGTCATAGCCCTGTCTTTTCAGTACCTGCAACACAAAACGATATGTTTCAGCACTGTAATTGAGAATAATACTCAAAACCGCGTATCAAAAAAACACACTGACGCCAGAGAATTTAAAGCCACACAGTACAAACTGTCCTTTGCTACAAATAACTCCTGAAGAGAAGCATACAAAGTCACAACTAATGCGTTTTTCATTATCACTGTAGTTATAAAACATCGGGCATTTAATATGTTCATTGGTCTATAGAGAATTCCACAGTCTGTTGTGAGAACTCACCTCAGGTGCTACAAAGTTGGCAGTATAGCAGGGTGTCATGAGAAGGCCATTGTCTGCCCGGAGCTGCTTGGCAAAACCAAAATCACAGATGCGCAGAGATTCTGGATTACCAGACTCATCGACATACAGAATATTACTGGGCTTCAGGTCCCTATGCACAACCTTGTAGAAAAAAAAAAAACACATGGGATTTTAGAATCATATACATTTTCCTGCATAACTCACAGACAGCTACAAATCTACCTGTCATCTTTACGTGCAAAAAGAATTTATATGTGCCAACTAGTAACTGTAACATTAAGAGTGCAGCAGTTATGAAAAAGACTACATTATATCAAATTTCAAGTTGAGTATTAAAATTGCCCCTGCAACAGGCAATTGTACCATGTGAATAATACATTTTAATCCACTGTATCTTAAATAAGATGATACCTTAAGTAGTAATATTATTGTTTAAATATTACTTAATAGTTTATATGGCACTAATTATTTTGGGAATGTGTTTAAATCAAAAGTCTATGTGGGATATATGTTATAATTCTATTAAATATTGTGCTAAAATAAATGTAGAGTTACAATTGCCCCCAGTCCCTCTTTACTATTATATCAGGGTAAGATTTCAAGGAAGAGTGGTTTAATTGAATTGATTTGAGTCAATTTTTTCATTTTTCAAGCACTGCTATAATATATGGTATAAAAAGCTACAGGATGTTAGGCCTCAGAAGCCTATACATCATGGTTCTTCTGGGAAAGATGTTAACATAAAAACTATTTAATCACAATAAATGTTGCAAACAGAGGAGAGGGAAAAGATGGGAGTAGAACAGAAGAGGGCCTAGGGAAGAGCCCTGAGGAACACCCTTAGAGAGGAGGGGAAAGAAAGGCTCTGTCACAAGCTGTGAATCATACTAACATATTCTGTACTAGTGGCAGGTTATCATCAACAAATGTAATTGTGTTTGTCCATGCATGTTTTCTCACCCCTTGAGAGTGCAGGTATTCCACAGTCTTTGTGATAGTGTGCAGCACAGCACTAGCCTCTCTCTCTGAGAAAAACTTCTGCTTGAGGATTCTGTCCAGCAGTTCACCTCCTCGCATCAGCTCAGTGACCAGGTACATCTGCTTCCCATTATCATACACCTGCACCACAAGTTTTTTTTCTTTTATTAAATTAGGAGTGGTAGCATTTTTAGCCCTCTGTATTGTATGCATATATTAAATTTCAATAATGAAGATGATTTCTGCAGATCATTTAATTGTGAAATAATATGCTGTTGTACTAACATCTTTGAGAGTGATGATGTTGGGGTGCTGGCCGTATCTCAGCAGGATTTCAATTTCTTCCGATGGGTCAGTGTTTGCCTTATCAATCATCTATAAGAATCATACAATAAATGATGTACGGTATTAGTCACCAGAAGACCACATGCATCTAAAACTCTTTTAGTGAACATAGCCTTCATCTTTTTGTTGATGATGTTCAAGTAAAAGAGCATTCAAAAGAAAATATATTTTTTATTTAAGTATATAAAGAAATATAAATGTATACTATATGAAACACAGATTTTAGGATTCATAACTACAGTTATTTTCTACAAAGCATCAAAATATGTCTAAAAAACCAAACTGACTCTAAAATGCAGTTTCATCAAAAACAGAGTCACAGATGCTTAGGTAAACTAACCCATAATGGTGATGTCAAAAAAAGAAAATATAATTCAAAAAACAAATAGTATGACATCAGTACAATATTTAGAGGGGTTAACAGAGTAAGGCACTTACCTTTACTGCATACTCCGTATTGGTTGCTTTGTGTATGCAGCGTTTGCAGACAGAGAAAGAGCCCATGCCGATGTCCTCCTTCAATGTGTAACCGTCACTGAACAAGATGTTCTTACCGTGAAGCTGCTGCTTGAAAACAGATACACAGTAAACAGAGTATTAGAACAGCCACACCCTCATACATCAATAATAATAATAATGAACACACGGATTACATTCTTTCAAACACAGGCAAAAACAGTACATACTGTCATTACAGTTTGAACTCATTATAGCAAATGCTGGATAGCACAGAATGATGCTATCACTAATACAAAGTAAAGCCATTTTTTCACTAATCGCATCCTTCATTAACATTGAACCATTTGTATCATCTTGATACATCTCCATTAAAGTGCATTACACTCACTCTTACATAAATCAAAGTAAAAGGTAGAAATACTGCTATCTAGTGGTCAGCCATTTCAAGCTCATTTAATCATAAATTATAGGATGTTTGGGGTTCAAAACAAGTTATACTCTAACCTCAAACAATTTAATTGTTTCAAAAGTTAACACCTCTTAAACAGTCCTTGCAGGTGTTAAGGTCAGATAGCCTTATCACTTTCATCATCACATGAAAATTATATACTTTATCAACTTTAAACGGCCATGACAAGAAAAACTGGACACTGTAACTTGGCACAAAAAACTTAATTATGTTCTGTGCTAATTAACAGTATTCCACTGGTTAACTTAAGTTTAACCTGAACCCTGTAATACAGTCATAGACTGTCATAAAAGCTGAGAAGGAATGGCCACAGCAAAATACAAAGAGTTATTTTCAGGTGTATTTTTACATATTACCAAATACATACCTGTACTACAGGGTGTGGAGGGGGCTGAGATGGCTCTTCTTTGCCCTCCTCCTCTAGCATCGCTGTGGCAACAAAGCTGAAGCCCCGGAAGAGTTGATGAGCCCCTGCACTGGGAGGAACTCCTGGGGAATCTGAGAAAGGACAAGAAGCAGAGAAATCATGAAGATGAATATTGTAAGTATTATGTAATTCAATGCTGTGCCTGTATTATTTTTTTCTTTCTTTTGTGTAACATAAAAGGAGCTGCTGATCAGAATTTTCACACTGCTCTTTTCCATAATATGAAAGTGAATGGAGACCACAGTTAGATGTAACAAATCTTGCAAGACTTTAGTGAATATTTAACTTATATAATTATTTTTGGAGTTTGACAGCCTCTGGCCTCCATCCACATTTATTATATGTACAAAAGGAAATTTCTTATAACATTCTGCTAAACAACAACTTTTGAACAAAGGTAATCATTTAGGTTTCAAACAACGTGAGGGTGGGTATTTTATTTTTAGGTGAACTATCTCTTTAAATTCCCCAGTAGTTTGTTTTGAATGCCATTGTCCAAAAAAATCAAACTGACCACGAGAACTAATGAGACTAGTCACAGATCAGAGAAATGATCCCTCACCTTTGGGGGTACGAGAAGTGAACTCTGAGTCAAAGTAAAAGGTGTCATCAGGTCTGGCCACTGCTGGCTTGAATGGAGGATTTATTTCTCGTCTAAAGAGTTTCTGAAAATGATTTTAAAAATATTTTTTTCACACTCAACCATTACTGAAGCCTTTCAAAGAAATATTCCTTTAGATTTGCAGAAATCTGAAGAACTTACATTCCAATCAATTGTGATAAAGAATGAATGGCGTTTGATTTCCTCAGCTCCATCTGGTTCAGATCCTGGTAACAGTTAATGTATGAAAAAGATCTTAATATGAAAATATAGCACATTAAATGAAATTCTCCTGGCAACTACTTTTATCTAATGTCAAATACAGTACATCAGTATAACTGACTTAACAGGAAAAGGAAGCTCACCGCATGATTACATTTTAAAAAGAATTTATAAAACAAGCTGATTGTGTATATGTTACCCAGTCTGTTGGTGGGGTTCCTCTTGAATAGAGCTCTCAGTAAGCTCTGGGCCTCAGTGCTTAGGAACTGAGGCATCCCCAATCTCGCTCTGAGAAGAAAGCCGAACAATAATCAGGACTCAAAAACTGATCAATGTTCACAACATAGATGCTACTGTCCAAAAGTTTTGGTGAGATTTTTTTTGGACATTTTTGAAAAAAAAAAAAAAAGTTAATAAATATCTATTGCAATTAAGTGAAATTCCAAAACAACAGCATTCATTTGAAATATCATTTTCATGACATCATAAATGACTTACTGTCATTTTTGATCAATTTAATATCTCCTTGCTGAATAAAAGTATTCATTTAGTGTAGGAAAAGTCAACCTTAATACATAATAGAGATCAATTGTTGTTTAACAGCTTATATTGTTTTTCTTCCAACAGCTTGCTAATAACAAATTAGGCAAACCATTGAAATGGAAAATTATGCTCTGAAGACTATTTCCTGGAACCAAAAATAAACCCAATTTATCCTAAATGCTTCATTTAAAAAACAATTTGACAGTATTATTTAAAGACTATGAGAAGAACAAAAATAAATGGATAATGGATTCTCACTTCAGGATGAGACTCATTGTTTCTTTTCTGTCTTTTCCCTGGAATGGCAGAGAACCCGTAAGCATCTCAAACTGTATAAAAGAGAAACAGAAAACAACCATTAAAGCAAAATATATTAGACAAGATATAACTGACATCAAAGCAGGTTTTCTCCACTTCTGCATGAATATGTTCATACCATCAGTACTCCAAATGACCACCAGTCAGCGCTGTGGGTGTGACCCTGCCGGTTAACCACCTCCGGAGCCATGTACTCTAACACAGTCCAAAATCTGAGAGAGAGAGAGAGAGAGAGAGAGAGAGAGAGAGAGAGAGAGAGAGAGAGAGAGAGAGAGAGAAAAACAATTACACCACTTAACATGGCTAAATGTCTATCCTTTGGTAAACTGGTGTTTTATGGTACCTGTGAGTTTGATATGTCCCTCTTCATCCAGGAGGATGCTAGAAAATAGAACACAGAAAATGTATTTATGTCTGTACAGTGAGTCATGTTAATAACAAATCTAAAGAATATCACACTCATACTTCACAGTAGGTAGCAGAATTCAACAAGTAGCAGAATTCATGGTGTGTATGTGTTTATAAGGTCAAGAATCTCCTCAATGAGATTACGTTGTGTGTGTGTGCGTGTATATAAGTACTTCTCAGGTTTGAGATCTCTGTAGATGATGCCGATGCCGTGCAGATGATCTAGACCCAGTGCCAGTTCAGCCAGATAAAACTTCACATCTTCTTCTGTAAACATCACCTGAACACCAAAGAAATTATGTGAATACAAAGGAGATAAATGAGAGGATATTGGGATCATTGTTATGAGTATTATATACCTCTTTTGACAGCCTGGTGAACAGATCCCCTCCTCTGAGGAAGTCCAGAATCAGATAGAGTTTACCCTCCGTCTGAAAAGCTGAACACACCCACAAAGAAGTGCACTTGTGACTAGTGTATCAACACTGAAGTTAATATAATCTGTTAGTCATTTATAATAAGCTCTTACAGCTTCCTCTATAATATAAGGCCTCGGTTAAGCAGGAAAAAATGCAAGATTACAATGTTCAGTTAACTTAAGTAATGTAATAACACTGCAAACATGGAGCCTGAACTGTAAAAAAAACTCTTTACTCTTTACATTAATTCAAGGACCAGAATCATTCAGAAACACTGAATTGAAGTCATTTAATAATTCCTACTTAATAAAATCACATACAGCGCAGTAATTCAATAATAGTAGCTTTTGTGACATTTAAAGGGAGAGTTCATTCAAAAATGAAAACTGTCATAATTTACTCACCATCATGTCACCGAAGTTTCAAAGAGTATGCAAATGCCAAAAGACCAAACTTGAAGTTGTTATTCACTTATTATCTTCTCATCCAATAAGCTGTTAACTACTGCAACCAAACTGAGTCGATGAGTTGATTCAATTACTGAATCAACTTATTCACTGAAATGATCCAACTCGATCGGACTTCACTACTTCTCTCATAAACATCAAGGAATGGATGGTAAGATTTTTAGTGAATAACAACTTAAATGATTTCATGTTCATCAAATAAAGCTATCGTGTGACTTCTGAAGTCTTGGAATATGCTGCTTTTATTATACTTTAAATGGTGCTAACTCACCATAATGGAGTTTAACCACAAACGGATGGTTGACGTCTGCCAGGATGTCTCTCTCCATTTTAGTCCTCACACGATCCCTCACTGTGACGAGAACAATTTCACACAGGTTTTGAGGAAATATTTGGCCACAGCTGATGTAAAGTCAACTTGAGCATGAAAACATTTTCTACTGGGAGCGACTGAAGTGGGAAGTCTAAAACAGAAGTTAATCAGATAGCATACGTTTTTAGGAAGTGTTGTTATCAGCTCTCATTAGATCTGTAAAGGGCACTCTTTTTAGGAATAGAGAGAAAGGAGGAGGAGAGAAGAAGAGATAGCTACTGAGATTTCAATCAACTGACACCTGGACCTAAAACCTTTTCTGTCATTGGGATGCACACTAAAAAAACAGGAAGTAAGTGTACCCACAGAGGAGTTACCATAAACTGTGACCTCGCTGACATTGACACAAATTCAGATTTACAGTTGAGGCAATATGCCAAAAAAAGCCAAAATATTGTGTTTACTGACAGTGCAAACCCCATCTAATAGGTCTGACAATAGTATATGAAAATGGTAAATTCATGATTGGTGTAATCCTCAGGGTTGGTATCTGTGGTCACACAAAGACTGGGAGTGACACAAGAGTAAAGAAAGAAAAACAGGCCAGGAGAACAATGCGAAATGAAAGTAGCTGTTGTTGTAGCGCTGTTCATGTAGCAAAGGAAGCTTGTGTGGTTTGTGGTGTGTGTGTTTGTGTGTGTTTACACTGATGCTGTACCTTTGAGTGTAGCCTTTCTCAGGACCTTCATGGCATAGAGCTGGTTATTGTCAGGAGGGGTTAACTTTCGTACTAAAAACACCTGTGCACACACACACACAAAAAACATGCTTTCACTCGAAACCGTTATTGTAACTGCTGTGCTAAATAATTAACTCAGGTTAAGTCAGTTTTTAAAGGCACTGGGATATTTATTACTATTAAAAGAATATAAAAACACATAAAAAAAAAATCTTCTCTGTTTTTCAGGTAGCACACCATTGTGGGGCAAAATTCACCATAAAAGAACTGGTTAATTTTTATTTTATGAGTTAAAAAACTTCCCACGGGAAGTTGTATTAAATTGAATGACAGGAAGAGAACTTGACTGAATTCTAATTTAAAGAAATTCAATGCTGGTAGCTGTAAATATTCACAGGTCATTGCTAAAAGTTGTCATATTTAATTAGCAAAAAGGTCCTCAAATGTCTTGTAATTGAGATTGAGTTCAATTCAGGATGGAATATCTTCCCAAGCAAATTAGAGCATTCTGGGAAATTAGGTGTTCCCATTTTTTTTTTAATGCCGTACCATTCAAAGGTTATGGATCAGTAAGATTGTTTAATATTTTGAAACAAGTTTCTTATGCTCACCAATGCTGAATTAAATAAAATATTATGAAATATTGTTACAATTTAATATAACAATTTAATTTTTTAATTTTTTAATATTAAATTATGACGAGTGGAGCAGGGCCGAGAGCCGTGGGAACAGAGCGAGGCCGATGGAGTAAATGATAATGAGCGACACCTGCATCACTTACGGGTCTTGAGTCCCACGGAGGAGCTCCAGAAGGATAAAAGGAGGAATGAGGACAGTGAAGGACGAGAGAGGACCAGGCCTGAATTTTTATGTTGTTTTATGTGGCAGTCGTCCATGAGTGGCTGCCGCTTTTACTTTTGTTTTGTGTTCATTCATTTGTTTATTAACATTCCTGCCTTCTTCCCGATCTACGAACTTTGTTACATAAATGTAATTTATTTATGTCATGGCAAATCAGCCATTATTCTTCAATATTAGGATCCATCAGAAATCATTCTAAAATGCTGGAAACAAAAATCTTGTGTAACATTGTAAAAGTCTTCAAAGTCACTTTTATCTTACTGAAACCCCAAACCTTCATACAGTAGTAGTGCATATAAATCAATTAAAATGAAGCATCAATTTCAACAAAAATTATGATAAGCATTTGATCAGTTTGATTGGAGACATTGGTTATTAAACACAATTCTACATCCCGAAATTCAAATTTGATGCTGTTTTATTTGATTGCTACATTAATTCAAAATCAGCAAATGAAACAGATGTTAAAGGGATTCTCTATTTAATTATTAATGGTGATACAGGCAAGGGCTGTGTGAAGTCTATCTACTAGTCTTTGCTTCACAGTTCAAAGTCGACAAACACAAGATGTCTATGAATTTGTGCAGTACAGAAGTATCTTCTTTTTAAAATAGTTTTTTTTAGGAGAGTCTCTTTACCTTTCCAAATGAGCCCTGCCCCAGCACTTTGAGCAGCTCGAACTGTGAGGGGTCCGCTTTCTCCGCCCCCTCCTTAACAACATGTGTGATGTTGATCTCTTTGATGTCACCATCGTCCTACAACATAAGAGACAGAGATGGATATTATCTACAGCTTCTGTCAGGATAGTTGGCATAAAACATATACAGATCTTGATTATTAAAGCTCAAAGCTGGCTTAAGTGCACAATCTCCAATGCAGGAGTAAAATGAACTTTAAGCCATTTTCTTTAATCATTTCACAGTAACTACTTATCATGTATCATAAAGCAGATTATCATGTACATATGTCACTGACTGGTGTTCGCTATTTCAAGATTGAATCAATACCACTGTCAATAACAAATATCTCCTGTGACCTAAACACAATTATGAGATCTGAATTAGACTCAAAGGGGGTTTCAAAGCGCCAGCTATAGGGGATAGTTTATAAAAAATGCTTGTACATATATAATAATTATATCAGGGATTTTGTCAGGGATCAGTTGCATGTATGTGCTTTGAATAGAACCTGCAATTTCTGTGGTTTCATCCAAGACCATTAAGATACCACCACCACTTATTTAATAGTTATTTTGCAAGTTTCAGCAGCAAGGGTGCAGTTGAGATAAGTGAGGCGAAGTTCATGCAATATAATGCCACATAGAAAAACACTTTAAAACTCTCATATAAGAGCATGTGATGACTAACAGTCTATCCATTATTAAAGCTGATCAAAAGTATGAAGGCTCTGCTAAAAGTAAAGTGCTGTGTGTCACATTTCCCCTGTGACTAGAGAGAAAGAGAGAGAGGGTAAGCATGTTTAGGAGGAAATGGTTAATGGTTGAATCAAAATAAAACACTGCATTTAGGGGACGCAATACAATAAAAGCACACACTGTTCACTAACATATCAAACCCAGTTAGACATATATCAGAAAAACCAGCTACTTGGACACAGCCTACAATGCTGACTAACTGACCAACAAAATCATCACTGGAATGGAAACATTACCAATATGTCAATAAATAAATCATTTAAAGGGATAGGCCTAGTTCAACTCAAAATTATAATTCCGTCATCATATACTCATTCTGACGTTGTTCAAAACCTTTATGACTATTCTGTGGAACACAAAGGACATTCTGAGAAATGTCTCAGTGGTTCTTTTTTTTCATACAGTGGAAGTCAATGGTCACCAAAACTGCTGAGTTCCCAATAACTTATGCTTTACAGAAGTCATACAGGTTTGAACATTTGGGTGAGGAAATGATGACATAACTTTCATTTCTGGTGATTGGTCAGCTTGTGGCAGATGCTACAGTTGATATCTGTGTAATTGTGTTCAGTTTTATAGTTTATGTACAAATTATCTCTTTAAAAAAGTCTACAGCACATAACAAATGCTAGTTCAGGTGGAAGATAGGAATTCAGTCTGTGTTCACCAGCTTTTCTGCAAATGAATCAATTAGGCCCTGAGCTCAGATTAATTAATTGATTTATTTGTGGTTAAAAAGTCTTTAGAATTAATATCACATGTTATTATTCGAATTACTTTGTAATTTCCCAATTATTCACTTCAAAAGCCTCTCAGTTTTATCAAAGTCTGAAATCCATTTATTTTTGGGTGGCAATTTTTTGCTATTTTAATGACGAACACAAGTCAGCTGAAGTTCAAAAAAGGAGGAGTTCTGCACTTGACAGGTTTAAGGGTGTTACTAACACTTGTATCATAAAAAAGGGAAACAAACAGCCACAGTTTAGTGTCACAGTGCTCTGAAGCACATTTCATAGCTGTTCTCCCGCAGATGTACCACATGAAAGATCCATTTGACGTCTTGTCTTAAGAAAAACGACAAAATTCAAGTAACAAACATCTGACAAAATCAAACAAAATCTGAGTGTTTGACTTGTAAAATGACATTCTAAGCAATTAATTAAAGAAAAATTTGTTTACATATACATACAGCAAGTGTGGTCTTATTCAACAATACAAACTTAACATTTCGCCTCAAAATACAACCACCCTAGCAACAAACAGCAAACAGCAACTCCTCTACAAACCAATGCCACTATATACTGTGTGTGTGTGTGTGTGTGTGTGTGTGTGTGTGTGTGTGTGTGTGTGTGTGTGTGTGTGTGTGTGTGTGTGTGTGTGTGTATGTGTGTGTGTGTGTGTGTGTACTGACCGTCCATGATGTATGTTCATCTGTTAAAGCAGCACTAGACTGAGCCGAGTTTGTGGTGCTGTTCGTCTCCTCTCTGGACTGAGTGGAATTCTCTAAAGCCTTACTTTGCTGCCTCTTGAACAGGTAGAAAGTCAATAACTTACTGACTTTAAACTTCTTCTTCTCTTTCTCCATCTCTTCATCCCTCCTCTAGCCAGGGCATTCCACTGTTACCCCCATCCGCCTGCAGTCGGGGCAGCCATAGACAACAAAACTCATCCCAGAGAGGGAGTGAGCAGAGTCTGACAGTGTGTGAGAGAGTATGGGGAGTCAGGGTGTGCTCAGCCCTACTCGACAACTACAGTGAGGCATGCAGGAAGAGGAAGGAAGAGACTGAGACCAGAAAACAGAACTGGTGAGAGAGAAAAAAACACACACAGAGTCACACACACACAGAGAGAGAGAGAGAGAGAGAGATAGAGATAGGAAGGAAGACAGGATGTGACAGTAATGTGTGACAGATGGAAGAAATTAATTTATATATTTATATTTATATATATATATATATATATATATATATATATATATATATATATATATATATATATATATATATATATATATATATATATATATACATATACATACATACAAATCATTTTATTATATGTCAAGAGTGTTTTTTATTATATTTTGTTCAGAAGTTATTTTTTATTTGCATTACTGACACATTTATTTTATTATTATAGGTGTGTTATGAAGAAATAAATATTAATTTTGTGAACATGAAATATTTTATATAATTTTTTGTTACAAAATAATACTGGAAAACTAACATTACTACTTTTATTTTATTCCGTTAACAAATGAAAAGAAACAACAGATGAAAGAACAACTGAATAAGAATGAGCAAGTTAAACAAAACACAGCAAGAAAGGAAAAAACAAAAGAAAGAACAAACCGAAAGAAAGAAAGAAAGAAAGAAAGAAAGAAAGAAAGAAAGAAAGAAAGAAAGAAAGAAAGAACACAGATCCAGAAAAGAAACAGACCAAGAAAAACATTTCGGCCTAAGATGTAGCTGAATGCCTCAGTCGGGTGGACACTTAAATGCTTACCCTGTCCCATAATGCCTTGCTGATTTCCCCTCTCAGTGTTCTCCTCCCTCACTGTCAACAGAGCCAGCAATACAGTGGTGCTTTAAAACATACAGGTTCTTCATCTGACCCTAACCAGTCCAGCCTGATACTACAGGAGATAGTCATAATCAAAGAAACAACAAACACTTAGGAAAGCCATTAAAGGTCCGTTTTTGGCATGTCCCAGAGCTCCTCTTCCTCTAGACAGTAAGATAGAGCTCAAAGAAGAAAGCAGGTGGCAGCAGAAAGCTCAGAGATCTTACCTTCACATTGATATCAGCAAACTCTTTCTCTGCCCAGGTGATCTGTGACTTGTACTGCTAATGTGGGGTTGGGGAGGAAGAAGCAAACAAAGAGAGAATCAAACTAAGAACAAAATGAATGTTTTCTTTGCACTTCCACCCCTGTGCACTGATGAAGCACCTAAGAATCTTCTCTCTACCAAAGTTTTGATAATTAAAGAGATAGATCACCCAAAAATCAATATCCTGTCAATGAAAGACTGAAATCTGCAATGCTATTCAATGATAATCTTCCTCTTCAGTGTGTAGAACGTTCACTTTGTTCTGAAACAGGGACTTAAATTGGTACAATTCAATCGGGACGAGTCCACCTCATTCAGACGATCTCAGAACGAATGTTTTGTGCAGATCGGGGGCCTGTATCATGAAGCCGGATTAGCTGGCTAGCCAGGTAAGTTTCAGTTTAGTTTGCACCAATCCTGGGATTTAGGTACCATGAAAGTGGCTTGGCTTTCAGCAGCGTTCATTGCCATAGTAACTTACACTCCAAAGCTGACCTGCTCCAGGGCAGGTTATGTTCTGGGTAAGAGACGTAAAATGGAATTTGGACCAATCAGATGTTAGAAAAGTGACACGTGTGTGACGCAAAAAAAGTAATTCCCCCAGTTTCTCTTCCTCAAAATTATAGGTAATTATATTGTAAATAAAAATATTTATATAATATATATATAGTTTAACAATTATTTTACATTTTTATATAAATATTAATATATATGGATCATATGTAAAATAAATAAGCTGTAGAATCAATAGATAATGCTTTAAAAATGACCACGTTACCTTACATGTCTGAGTCACTATCGCTATTTATCATCAACCAACCGTATAAACTAACTTCACAAGTTTCACTTGTGACTGCACTGATAGAGCCAGATAATTTCTTGTACAAAGTACTTTCTTCAGTGTACATGCATTTAAATTCCTCATATTCTTCAGTCTCTTAACCTTTAGCAAAAGAGTTTTGAGTCTCACTGGGTTTCTCGTAAGAAGTGAATCACACTTGCTCTGTTTTGCAAGGCATGTGATTGGCTGTTCGCCACAGATGTCACACATTCATGTGCATGCTCTCCACAAACTAAGGATCAAAGCCATAGTTGAAAAAGAAAGTTGATGATCAGCATCAAGGTACCAACAAAGCCAGATTGTTGGTTTGGTTTTGTTTTGTTTAACTACCATCATGGTACAGGCCCCTGGGCGTAATTGCTGTGCTCATATATGTGCCTAAACAAACCAAACTAAAGCCCAAAGTAATGTCCTCATGACGCAATTTTCATCATCAGAAGTGTCTGCATGCATCCCAATTTTTGTGACCACATACAACAGCGCAGACATGAGGTGAATGTTAAGACAGAATGAGTCAAGTAGGTAGACAAAATGAGTCGAGGTATTGTGCATGTGCCGAGCTCTTCTTTCTGTGCTCATCCGCGGTTGAGTATATTGAAACTGTGTGGACGCAACTGTCAAAACGTGGAAAGCAGAATGCGATGTATAACTGGGCCTTAAGGGGAAAACATGCCTCTGGTTCTGAAATAAATGCTCCAGCTAGGTGTGAAAACACCTTAAAGGGTCAAAATGGCCCTATGCTGATTTGGAGAGACACAGAGGAGAGGAATTGTTGAATAAAGTTGTTATTTTTGTTTTCTTCGTGTACAAAACGTATTCTCATCGATTCATAACGTTATGGTGGCAGATGGACTATTCTGATGATGCTTATTATACTTTCCTGGACCTTGACTCTGTTATTTATTTGGCAGTCTATGGGACAGTCTCAAGCCTCCCTGTTTTCATCCAAAATATCTTCAATTGTGTTCCGAAGAAGAAAGAAGCTTTTACGGGTTTGGAACGACATGGGGGTAAGTGAATAATGACAAAATCTTCATTTTGGGATGGAGTATCCCTTTAAGTCAGTGAGTTGAACTCACAAACCAGATCACTCAGATTAGCAAACTGGATCATATAAGGGATTTATTTATAAGCTTTCAAAAAAAGACAAATATTTATTATTATTAATAAAAATTATAATTATTAAAAATTATAATTAAACTTCACATCAAAAGTAAATTTTGGTCCATTGCTTCAAAAGACTTTAAATACAGTGAGCCATATGGATATTGTTACACTATAAAACAGTGACTGACAATCTTGATGGTAAATAAATGTTAGCATTTTCATTTTTTTTCATGTGAACTATCCCTTTAATTGCTGTAGTAAAGAACTAAATGGTCGTTTAGTGTTGAAACAAAAACACTTTATCAGTCGAAACTTCCTGTTTCAGCTGGGGTTGAGAGAAAAACTTCTCTAATATTCCTTCTGCAGTCACTCTTGCATTCACTTGTGACCTTTAATACGCATGTGTAACAGATATGCACTCTCCATGAAACGTCTTATTTTATGCATCACTTTACTTTCACTCTGCTTCAAAATGACCAGCACCACAACACAAACACCAACAGGGAAAACATATGCACAAATAGCACTTCCGCGGTAATTTTTTTTGTAATAGCTATGAGCACATCCTTATTTGTAAGCTCTCCATTAGTTACAGTTGAACTAAAATGATTCTGACAAAAATTTTAACTGGACAATTAATAATTGATATAAAAACTAAAAGAGAAACACAGGATTTAACACCTAATATTTTTTCTGCAATGCTGAACAACCCACAAAGCTACAGGCAGCAGGGGGTTTTTTTGCATCGTAAACCAGACGTTTCCTGTTTCAGAAATGTTCAAACCAGTTCGGTCACACAGAAAAGTCATAGTGAAACAGCTTACAAATGAGGGACGTGCCCACAAAAAACTTGTTTAAAAAAACCTTCAGTTGAATTTTAAACATAAAAACATCAAGTCACAACATAGAGGATAACACCCCATCTGCACCTCTCTTTCCTAACCACATCTGAATAGAGCGTGTTTCCTGTATCTCTCATCCTAAAAAACCCTTCTACCCCACTTCCCTCGATTCCCTCGGGTAAAGTACAAGTACACTTGCCTGTTGCATTCGTAGCTTGGTGCGGAAAATATGCCTCCACATCTCCACCCTGACCCATGTCCCTAAGGACAGAGACTTCAGCAAGGGCTGTCTGTCACAGGGCTCTCTGTCTGTCTCTCTCTCTCGCACACAGACCTTTTAAGTCATTCGAAATGGGGAAATGTCAAAAAACGTAAGGGACAGTCGGGTGATGCATATTTATATGAGGGGACCGGCAGGAAATGGTGAAACTTTAGAGAAAAACTGCATGTCAATCTGAGTCACATAATTCCTTTCTTGGTATTGACACAGAACTGTTTCTACTCTTCAGTGGCTTTAGTTGCGCAAGAACGAGCTCTAGATGTCATTTACCAAGCGGACATGTGTTAACCTATTTTTGACCAATTTTGTCCCCACCACTTGAGCAACAGGGTTTCAACTGGTAAAGTATGCTGCTGGCAACACTGAAGTCATAGGTTCAATTCCCTAAAAATGCACTGTAGTTCACTACATATAAACACATACTCCAATTTAATTAAGTCTCTTATGTGCAATGAGGATGCATTTATTTTATCAAAAATACAGTAAAAGCATTAATATTGTGAAACTGTTTTCTGTTTTCAATTTTAATGTACTTTAAAATTAAATTAATTCCTGTGATGGCAAAACTGAATTTCCAGCAGCCATTACTCTAGTCTTCCGTGTCCTGTGACCTAGATCCATTAAAATCATTCTAATGCTGATTTGGCACTCAAGAAACATTCCTTGTTATCACAGTTAAAAACAACTGTACTGCTTAATATTTTTGAACAATGTAGATTCTGTAAAAAATTTAAAATTCATTGTTAGTTTATGATACATAATGCAGTAATGAATTATAATGAAAATTTACTGTAAAGTTTTGAATAAAAGCAAGAACTTCTTTAAATAGGTGCTCAACCTAATTAATATTCATGACCCTTTACCAGCACACTGAATGCTTCGTGACTTCCCACAGATGTTCACACCTTCCCCACTCACCCGCCAGTTAAAAAAACAAAACAAAGTGATGCTAGTGGTCAAACAGTCCTCCAAAACCATCTGAATGCAAGTTGCAGCAGTTACAGCTCTGTGTGTGTTGCTAAGCAGTGAGTGCTGCAGTGTTGTCTTGAGTGCTGCACGCGACTCATCTCTTTGTGTGGCCACCTGTTGCACTGGATTTACAGAACTGCTCATTCTGAACAAAGACGCGCATGCAGCTGGTGCGTGAGTGGAAGCGATGTGCATTGGTCACACCAATCAGCTGGTAAAGGGCTTGAAGAGGCTTAAGAATTAATTGGCAAATATAAAGTGGGAAAAAACAGTTTGAGTCTCTTTGATCAGTGAAAGGTGTTTATGAATATGTATGCCACCCTCATTAACTGAGCCAATAAACATGAGATTCTAATGAGAAGAGAATAGTCTGGTTGGGCTGGTGGGAAGTGGCTGAGCACTTCATAGTTTAAGAGTCTCGGACAAGGACGCATTGTTCTGGAGTCTCTTAGCCATGCCCACACGTACACAGGTATTTTTATAAGCGGAGTTTTTCCTTCTGTTTTTAAAAAAATCCCTGTCCACATGAAATAGCAAACGCATGTTATGATGCACTGTCAAGAGCATGCCAAGCCAACAGGTGGCAATATAAGCTCAACTGTAAAGCCATGTTGGCCAATCATAAGCCTGAAAAAGTTTCCAGTAGGCGGAGATAACAGCGATGGCTCCATCGTCGTCATCTTGGCAGTGCGTCACCACGCGACTTTCCCGGAAAATCGAAAATGGGCAAAAAGGTGGGAGCTGGTTGCTGAAGCCACGCCCACCTAGCTTGACGGCATTGTCAGCAGCAGCAATCCACCTGTCACTCAAGTGACCATGCCCTTAATTATGCATAACTTTAAGGCTTAATATAATTTAAACGGATGAGTTATAAAAAAATTCGCCCCCTCACAGTTGTCATGAAGGGCAAAATTAGCTATATAGACCAAAACCACTTTTTGAACCAGGCTGTAAACATGTTTTTTTCTGCTATAAAGTTGGGCATTTTAACATGGGACTGACTCCCTTTTGCAGCCAGCCTCAAGCGGCCAGTCGATTAATTGCAGTTTTAGTCACTTCCGTGCTGGCTTCATGAGAAAGAGCGGGAGGTTGCCACTCGGTCACAAGCCAAAAACACGATAACATTGCAACCAGAGTTTTTGAAAATCTTCACTCTGGCAGGCGTTTTCAAAAATGTTCGGTTTCAGTGACCTGGCGCTGCGTTTGCGTGTAGAAAAAGCTGCAGTTTTAAAAATAACCGCGTTCGTGTGGACAGGAATTTGGAAGCAGGGAATGGGTGCGGATGCAGCGCTGTAGCCGGCCACTAGAGGGCAGCGCAGATCTGTGTAAATGGTAATCATAATTAATAATCAAAAATAAAAAAACTTCAAAAAAAATAATATAAAAAAAACATCCTGCTGTGTAAAAAGAAAAGAAAAGGTAAAGAAGCACTGCATCTTCTTTCAGAATTTGCACTGCGACATCCAACAGCAGCACAATCCAAACACGTTTACAAAGCTAATCATTGTGGGGCCTTGCCATAGACTTCTACTGTTTTTATACAGAGTCTGACATAATATTTTCTATCCACTAAACCTAAACCTCTCAGAAACTTTTTCTGCATTTTTATATTTTCAGACAAACATCATGTAGTATTTTTAATAATTTATTTCCCTTGTAGGAACTGCTGGCCAGTCCCCACAAGGTCAAAAAAGTCAAGTTTTACTATCATTGTGTGGACATTTGGTCCCCACAATACAGGCAAAACCTGACCACACACACACACAAACACTGTCCAAACCCAAATAACACTTATTAAAGAAAACCTTAAAAGTAACATTACCAAGTCTTTTTTTGTTTCTTTTGTCTTTATAAGACAAAATTCTTTCCTATAAGGGATCCACCAATTTGATTCAATTTCATGTTTGTTTAAAGGGGAACGGTTAATATCTGATCTAAACCTCAGTCTTCAGCAAATTCAGTTTGAACAAGCATCTGTAACCTGATAAGCAGCTCATTCAGTAAATCTTATTACGGTCAGAGACTTTATCGAATGCTAGACTTTCCAGCAGAAATCAGGGTGTACCTTCAGAGCTTCAGATATACATAAGTGAAGTTTTGCATATAAAATGTACACGCATTCACATTTATCTAAAGAATCATTAAAGATAAACATTATGTATTATGTAACATTATGTAAACATTATAAGATTTCATCTGTCCACTGAAAACTTTCTTCCGCCTAAAGTGTGAAGTGCTGAGAATCAAACAAACCTTAAGGTTGCTCTGAACATACTGGGGAGGTTCCTGTTATCATATTCAGATTCCTGTTTCCTGTTATTCTGTGATTCCGGTTGCTTTCCTACACAAACACCAGTGCTTTCGTACAAGGCTGTTCTATCACATTATTAAACTACATAAATCACAATAACTGCATTTTTAATAGTGCTGTCAAACGATTAATCACATCCAAAATAAAAGTTTTTGTTTACATAATATATGAGTGTGTACTGTGTACATTTATTATGCATATATAAATACACACACATGCATGTATATATTTAAGAAAAATGTTACGTTTACATTAAATATATTTATATATGATATAATTTATATGAATATAAATATATACATGTAAATACATGTAAATATTTTCTAAATATATGCTGTATGTGTGTGTCTTTATATGCATAATAAATAAACACAGTATACACATATATCATGTAAACAAAAACTTTTATTTTGGTTGCAATTAATCACGATTAATCGTATTTTTAACCTCTGAGTTATGGCATTCATGAATACTCCCGGATTTTGATTCTCTTTTGACTCTTGTTTCTGCTGTGTTCATGATAAAATCAAGACAATAAAATACAATAATAAACTCAATATAATAACTATGAAACAACAACAAAAATATCTCTTCAATCCCTTCAATTCGATTGAGTTAGGTAAAAAAAAAAAAAGTACTTCATCATATCATAGGATAAATATTGTTATACATCTCAGCGAGGTTCATATTTCTTGATGGCATGACGCCTGTCTTATAAAAAAGAAAAAAAAAACAATCCATGCAAATCAGATAAATGTGAGGACTGGAAAGTGCAGATGAACCTAACCTTACTGCTTAAGTGAACAGCCTGTCTGACACAGAATACTGAATCATAATAGGCTGTTAAAATGTAAATAAATTCAGAGCGTTTGGAGTGAGTCATGTCAAGTCTGGAAGGGCTAAATATATGTTATTTCTAACAGAAGAAGAGAGGAAAGGCTGATTACTCAATAAGGCTTTGCTCCAAATTTTTTTTTTTTTTTTTTTTTTGCTTTTTGTATCTAAAAAAAGTACCAAATATTCAAGATTTGAGGGAGACTGAATATGCCATGGAATAATCATATCGGTCAACCACTGATCTAAACATTTGGTGGGGATTAGCGCCCTTAATGTCTGCAGTGCTTACAACATATCATGTAACATTTTGCTCTATATAAGTGCTCTGTAAATGTAGTTATTCATAATGGGGAAAAATTTGTCTGATTATCAGATTAGAATGATATTCGAACAAATCTATAATTGAGTCACATATTAGACACCAAAGGCTTTGTTAGAATGCAAAAACTAAAATTATGACTAAAAACAAAAGTCATTAGGATGTTCATCAGGAAAGATGAACTAATCTCTTTTTTGCTTTTATTACAGTATGAAACTGCTTTCAGTTCTTTTAAAGAATTTACAAACACTCCCATTTCCAGTGTACACTGTTGTAAGCAGTGCAAATGACAGAGAAAGAAAACTAAATGTAAAAGAAAAAAAAGAGTTCAGTTCACTTACAGTAAAATATATTTGTATATTATTATTATTATAATAATAATTACTATTATTTTTATTAATAATAATAAGACTAAACTATAATGTAATGTAATATATATGCTTTTAGTATGAATGTGAATCATTGAAATAATGGCCACTTTAATATCAATGATTATGCTAAATGATAATATGAGATAAAATACTGTATGCAAAAAAGAGACAAAAAAGTTTGCTAAACCCTATTTATGTAGAATTTATTATTATAATTTAATTTTTATTTACTTTCCACTAATTTTAAGTATGTTTATACAGACTTTTTTCACTACTGCTTCAAGCTACAAAGTCCAGAGGGTATTCATATATATATATAGTATTTATTTAATTACTAAACCAGTAATAGATCAATCACAGAGGGTTTCAATCAGTGTTTAATTACTAAACCAGTAATTGCATCACTTCTGGCAATGACAGAATGCCATCTCTAGAATCTAGTGTCTGAGATTTGTGAATGAGTTATACTAGTCAGGTGTGAATGGAAGATTTGGGTTGTTGGGGGGAGTGTCAAAAATAATGGGAGTCATTGTAGTGATGAGAAGGAGCAGAGTAACCATGGAAACTGCTGTCAGGATGGAGACAGGTTTGAAGACGAGAGCCATAGGAGCGTCAGAAGGCTCTATGCATGTATAGTAATTTACATGAATTATACATGTACACATGCAGTACGTTTCAAACAGATAACCTATCGGACTGGGATGACATGGACCTAGTTAACTGGTTAAACTCGTTTTGTAAGAATACACAGAGCTGGTGTCCGTCACACCTGTGCAAGATGAAAAACCAGATCACCTTAATACTTACATCACATGCTGACTCTGGACAGAAATATTAGAAGATGTGACGTTTGCTTACGCATATACGCAAACCAAGACAGAACTGATTGACACACACACACACTCTAAGATTAATGTTGTCCTGGGAGTGGGCTGGGAGTACAGGGCGCACAGGGTGATCGGGCACAGGTAAGAGGGAGTTGCATTCAGAGTCTGTAGAGTTTTGGATCAATACCATCATTCTGCTAAAAGTCATTTATGTTTTGTGTGAAATGGATGAGATTTACACGTGATAGAATACAGACACAACAGCGTCAATTCTGTGACTCACTGCAATATTGACTTTGCAACATTGAATCAACACAGCTAGCACAGCAAGTCATTGCTAACCAAAGCACAACCTTACAATAACAACCAATAATTCAAACAATATCTGGTGGGATTATGTTTCCAGCAGGTTGAACACACCCCAGTACAGACGGTGGCCATAAAGGGTAATGATTAATCCACTCAAAACCTTTGGCTTTGACCAGGGTGATCTGAGAGTAGAAAAACTGAGAGGAGAAGAGGGGATGAAACAGACTTTGTAAAGCAGGGGTGCTGTGTCTGCGGAGAGGACAGTAGTTTAAGAGCTCAGGTGGAGATAAATCGTGATACGCTCGCACCTGAAATGAGTGTCTGAAGGTCAACCAGGAGCAGCAGCATCCTGAGCTGTTAAACAATTGATGGATGTGAGGTAGAGATGGGCATCTTCAAGCCTGGCCAACTTTTCTCATTTCTACAGGCCTGTTGATAAATGGAACAGAGATGTGTGTAATTTAAAACACTGCTGCATTACAGTGTGTTTGTCACTTCAATATGACAAGAATGAAAGATAGAGCCTGAGAGGAAATCTTAAACTCCATGCTGCACTAAATGCACAGTAGCTTCTATCTTTGTGAAAAAAAACAAAACAAAACAAAAACACAATTTGGGAGCTCAAATTTGTACAGGCATTTTCTATAAATTGTGAAACGTGTCAGTGCAATAATATCTCCTATACTAGACAAGCAAAAACATTCTCCATTTCTAAATGAGGTGATTATTTTAAATACACTTAAAAAATGTTTGTTGGCACAATCTGATTAGTGTATTTTGCATCTGCAGCTTACAGAAAGAAAACCAAAAAATCTGTAAAAATGCTACAAAAAAGAAAATTGGTTAAATATCTAATTTAGTCATGAAACTAAAATGACACCCGCTGATAGGTCCTTAATGCAATCTGCTAACACATCATCACTACATGGCACAAGCTTTTGCATCTGCAGCTAAATGAGCTTGTTTGTGCAACATTTAAATAGTCTGGTTTCAGTGTTTACTGTAGGCAGGTTTTGCAGCTCACTTGCTGATCAGAAACCCTCCACCTCCCCCAGCTCCAACTGTATAGATCTGCAAGTGGGTAATTTCATGTATGCTATTTGTGCAGCAGCAGTATGTCTAACATGCTTATAGCAACATGCCTGTGAATGTATTGCCAGTAGTAAGTCTTGACAAGGTCAAATACATTAACATTGTCATATTCATCACATGCATAACTATTCCATTATCATGATTGAGTTTTAAGTTACCTTTCCAAATGTTGTGAAAATCGGTAAATGATTTAACATTGCATTATTTGGAATTTTATGGTAAAATTACTGAGTTGTTGAAAATATTGCCATTGGGGGTTTGTGTTACATTCTCTAACAACTTGTAAATTTAAATAACAAAACTTATTTGCTGACTAACACCCTGATGTTTTCAATTATTCACTTATACTACGGGGCTGTTGAATGCTTGAATCTGATTGGCTGACGAACGTTCTGAGGTGTGCAATTATTTTCTGGGAAACGCACGGCGAACGTAGTTCCAGTCAGCTCTCCTGACCGCATTACAGTTCCATATCACTTCTCACAGTAAAGCTGTAATAACAGAAATTTCAGGTCTAACAAAAACATCCACATGACAGATGATTTTCCGAAAGTAAATACACATGACATTTCTCACTAGAGAGGTAATAACAGCGCTATTTAGAGACACTGCTGCAGCCTAATTCACACAAGCTCTCTCTCATCTGATCTATGTCTTGAGGTGTGGTAACCATAGTATAAATGGAATAAGTGACTCTGGGGCCTTTGATTTATAAGAAAAATAATTATTTTTCTAATAACTCAACAGCCCATCGTCAATTATTCCTTATGTATTTGGCCCTGTGCAATGTCTATATACAAGTATTGGCCATGGAGAGGCCACTTACAATGAACTCATCATGTAGCTTTCGATAGTATCATCAGTATTACTATGATATAACTATGTTATCAGAACATTAATGGTAAAAATGCATATTTTGGTAGTTTCAGTAATTTGGTATATTAACATCATGTTACTCAATTAATGAAATATATGGTTGAAAGTTGTAAAATATGCAGGCATCCCATAAACAAGGTAACAGTTTTTATACAGTAAATTTAAAGGAGACATATTATGCCCCTTTTTACAATATGTAATATAAGTCTCTGGTGTCCCCCAAAATGTCTCTGTGAAGTTTAAGCTTAAAATACTCCACAGATCATTTATTATAACATTTTGAAAATGCCTATTTTGAGTGGAAGCAGAACCGTGTTGTTTTTCAGGCCTGTCTCTTTAAATGCAAATGAGATGCTGCTCCCCACCCCCTTTTCCATAATAGAGCTGCCATTATAGACCCCTTAATCGCCTACGTCACTGTGACGTCACCGCTCTAGCTGGAGGCAAAACATAAGAACTCATAGCAGGCGCGCTAAAAGTTTGAGGTTTTGACTTTAAAATGTCGTCTTGTTGTGTTTTTGGCTGCCAGAATAGAAGGAACAGCACTTTTGGTTTAAAACTAAAGTTTCACCGGACCCCGGCCGACATTCCTTCACAGAAATCAAGAAGACAATTGTGGTTGAATGCAATACGGTGGTACAGACTAGACAGAGACGATCATAAATAATGCTCGTGTTTGCAGTGCACACTTCATATTAGGTAAAATAATCTATGCATATGTACTGGTGTGTTGGTTTTATCTAGTACAAATCAGCAAATTTATGTTTTATAGGTGAAAAGTCGCCAACCTTCAGCGCACTAGCTAGCTTAAATGTTAAACAAACATACAGCGATAGATGTGTGTGCCATCCTTTGAATGGTCTCTTAAAATAATCCACATTGCTAATCATAGTTAGCCCAGCGATAGGTTACATTAGACAATAAGCCTTGACAAAAATTCCCCAAACCACCCGAAAGTAATTCATATGTTGTCTAGGAAATATACAAAACCCGGTTAAAATGTTTCCAATGAGAACAAGATACAAGAACTACACCAGGCTTAGCTAAAAATAAATAAATTAGGCTACTGTAATGTTATCCACTCGTCATTATATTTTGGTCAGATAACCAGTTTGGTCAGTGAACTGAGTGATCAACTGAATTAATTGATAAATGTATGCTAACTTTGTCACGGTCCCGCAGAGTCAGTGACTGTACATATTCGGACAGTTCCGAACCTTCTTCTGCATCCATGTTTAATAAATCCCTCCTAAAACGTGCTAGTTTACGCTTGTCAACATTGCCTCCGCGCCTCTTTTTGCCTCCAGCTAAGCCCCGCCCACCCGGAGACGTTGCAATGTTTACAAACTTTTAAGGGGTCTATAGCTCGGTCCTGCTAAAAACATTTAGAAGAGCTAGCATGTTTTGCTCAAACTTTGATACACCGAACTGATACACCGTTGTCACTTGCAAAATCAAAATGATGGCTTCGTGGGTATAAATTTACAGATTAAGGAGCGGTAATATTATAATGAGATCCCTTTGCAACTAACAAAAATGTATTAATTAAAAGGCATTTATTTATCCCTAAAACAGGCTACCCAAGTGAACAAGATCACTCTTGATTGGTCAGTGACATGGGACAACATTAAAGAGAACACTTTTTATTATCTCTCTAGCAATCAAGCATGAAAACGCCAGGATTTTTCTGCATGAGCTTGGCAGAAAAAGTACCGCTTCCATTCTGCCTCTGCCCTTTCTCCTATTGAAAATAAACTGGAAACTTGCAGAAACCACTGTAAAACGGCCCTTATAAGTCTCACGAAACAGCATCTCTGAAATATACATTTCCTTACAGTATTATGTTGACTGAACTGAACCTCTGCAAGGCCAAGACGCACAGCAAGAAACCTTGAGCCTTGCTGTTTTTGTCCGACAATGACAGCAGGGTCACAAGGAGGTTCACGCTTTAGGCCAGACAGTTGTGAAAAAAAAAAAACTAGCTTCAACACCTAAAGACGTCTGAATCTATTTCTGCCTCAACACACCATCTGTCCTCCATGAATCTGCTCACATAGAGCTCTGCAGCCAAAAACAAATATAAACAATCATCTAACATCTAACAGCAAAACCAAATGAACAAAACAAACCTCTTGCATTAAAAATGTGCATGTGTTATTGGAACAGAACAGACTAAAACAAAACAATGAAAGTTGCTCACAAAGCCATATGATGAGCCAACTGAGATTATAACAGAAGACTCAACTGACCAGGTCTACAGTCAATTTTCTGAAGCCATATGATAATTTCATGTGAGGAACAGGCTAAAATTTAGAGGGGACATAACACACACAGTTTCTGCCAATCTCATGTTAATCTTGAGTATCTAGAGAGTAGTATCGCATCCTTCATATCTCCCAAGACTCTTTAGTTTTATCAGATTTATAAAAGAAAGATGCAGCTTTATGCTTCTCTCCGAGCTCCTGGAGGTGTGACGTGGGCGGAGCTAAATCTTGGACCTCTCCATCTTTCAGTTTCAAATGATCTGCAAATCCAGCGTCGAACTGGGCCATGTTTCTAAAACATTTGTCACCGAGATGCTGGGAACAAACAAACACACTTGTGCAACTCCGTTTGTTCCCCCGATAAAGCGCTGCCAATGACTTCCATAACCTGAATGAAGCACGTTGATGGGTTGCTCTTGCTCTCAATCTGGTTGGATAAAGTGGAAAATAAACATGAAATCTATTTAAGGTCTGTTAGGAGAAAACCACTGCAGGCTGAGCCATCTTTAGCTGATGGGGCAACAAGTGTTTCTTCCATGCAGCAGTCAAGTCGAGGCCAAATTTATTCAAGAAATCTCAGCATAAACATATTAATGTTTCATCAAGATGCAATAGCAGCCGTGACAGCGAGTCATGTAATAAACTTATAACACAAAATAACTCTGAAAGAGAATATTTAAACACTGCAAGAGGCTGTATGAGAAAAAAACTAAGCGATAACTAGGCTACTGGAGAGAACGAGATAGAGAGAAGAAGTGATCAAAGAAGGGAGTGTTTCTTTTGCTTTGTGGACATCAGTAGCTGGATGAGTCTCTTTATTGTGTTGACTATGTGTGAATCACCACGAATGGTGAAGAACAGTATGTGCAAACAGGATGTGTACAAACACACACACACCACACTTTTAATCTCTCCATCACACATTCGGAAGGTGCTGAATTGCCTGATTTTAATCACTTTAGAAAATAATATAGTATAAAATGCTTGTAAATGAATAATTTAATAAAAGGTTTTCTGTTAGTATCTCATGATGAGTCATGCATTTGATGTTGAGCTTTTAAAGAATAAGTACTCAAAGCATTATTAGCAGACACGTGCAAGGTTTAGCTTACATTTATTCACTTGACAGCCATTTTCATATAAAGGCTTTATCTAAAGTGATTTACAGTACACTAATGTTCAACAGTTTGGGATCAGCAAGTTTTTTTTTTAAAGAAATTAATACTTTTATTCAGTAAGGATAAATTAAATAGATCAAAAGTTAAAGGCCATCACACTGTTACAAAAATTTATATTTTTAAATAAATGCTGTTCTTTACAAAAATCTACTTATTTAGACACATATTAGGCAGCACAACTGTTTTAACACTGATTATAATAAACATTTCTTAAGCAGCAAGTCAGGATTTAAGAATGATTTCTGAAGGATCATGTGACACTAAAGACTGGAGTAATCACTGCTGAAAATTCAGCTTTGTTTTCACAGAAATAAAGTACATTTTATTAAAACAGAAAACCATTACTTTAAATTTAATAATACCTCACAATATTGCTGTTTTGCTGCATTTATGATTAAATAAATGCAACCTGGATGAGTATAAGGAACGTCTTTGAAACCATTAAAAAACAAAACTTACTGACCCCAATCTTTTGAACAGTAGTGTAGATTGCATTCAAAGCATACAGGATATTGTATCACTTTGTATGTTCTCTGGGGATCAAACCCATCATCCTGGAGTTTTTTTAAGCACTTTAACAGGAGCTACCAATTAGATTTTTGGAATCAATAAACACAATATAAATTAATAATGATGTTCTTCAAATATCTACATTGTATCAGGAGGCAAACAAACAATTGCAGATGGCTAAACAGTAATATTCGATCCTAACTTGCTCACATTAAAAGCAAATATCAACATTTATAAATAACATTGATTTATTACACAAAACACTCATACACAGTCAACACACAACCATAACCAACTAGATTTCGCTAACATATTACGCCACTTACTGCACTAACCTTTTCCCCTTCTATTCATTTGTCTCCAACACCTTCCCTGTCTAAATCAACCTAAAACCCAAGAAAAAAACATGCTAAAATGAGAAAAGTTATAGTAGGAGTCATGGAGTAGGAGTAGGAGTGGCCATCAGATTAGTTCACTCAAGTATTCTGCACTGCAGTCAGACAAATAATACGATGCACATGCAGCACAGAACACACTGGCGTGATGTCACACAAGATGATGTCATCCTGCTAGGAGAGGGGGAGAAATCAAAACACCACTAAGATTATAAAGAAAAAACATACAATAAATTTCCCCTCATTACATAACAGATGACATATAGAGAGGAAAAACATGTGTAAGAGTAGTAAGAAAGAGCAGATCATATTTTTCCTCTGTTTACAGTGCTGAATAAGAGTACAGAAGACTCTCATGCCAAAACGTGTCTAAAATGACTCACTTTGAGAGCAGAGCATGTGCAGGTGTCAGCAAATCACTGCTGGCAACAATATGAATCAACACTGAGCCGAGCCGCTCAACACAAGAAAACATGTCAACACAAACTAGTGCAAACACAATGACAGGGATATCTTCAACTGAAGGCCCTTTTAGCCTGTGCACATGAAGTGTGTTTTAAGAGTTCCACTTTCCACTTTTGACACTAGTTCATTCAAGAACATCTACCAATGTATACATACACAGCACGAGTGCTTTCCACTTTTTCTGCTTTTTGGCAGTGAAACCTCATGCCACACCAATGGTTATTGCCATTGATACTGTGATAATGATTATTAATGTTGAAAAAACAGAACACAATTAAAAAAATGTTTTGTGCATGGGGAAAAGGAACATTTTGGAGAGTGCAGAATTCAGTATGCAAGGATTTCCAACAAATTTCTTTCTCACTGACTAATGTAAACATCTCCAATTGTCCACTGCATTCATACGAGTGAGAATTTTTAATGCAGTGGGAGCAGATGTAAACTCAATGCCGCAATTAACACTTTTCAATTATTTTCACATTTTAATACATCTCAACACAGGATTTGATTTCATAGTGTACTGTACAGAGATCTGACCGTATCTTGAATATGGGGGCATTTTTGCTAGTAGCCACCAATAATTTCTGACCCTGATCTGCACTGTTTTCATACATGGCCTCTCTGCAAACCAACTGACAGAAATCCGCTGTAGCTACGAAGTAATTTACTACATGAGAAACACAATCGCTGTGGGCTTATTCGATTTCTGCACACAAACTTGAGGCATCTTATGATTGTGTAAAGCCTCAATCAAATAGAGAGCAATACACACAACAAGCACCGCTGGGTTGAAGATGCTCTAAAACTCATTTAACACATCACTCTCAGCATGCATGCATGTGAGAGCCTGAGAAATGTATAGACGAAGGAGCATAATTCAGAGTGAGAGTGAAAGACTCATGAGAGATATAAAAAAAAAAATTTTCTGCACTGCAGTCAGATCTTCCTCAGATGAAATGCATTGAACTAAACACATCCGTGACAATAAAAGATCTCCCACAACAGCTCTAAATAAGAACAGTATGAGCTAAATTGTTTCATATTTTGGATTAAATCAGGCTGACTACGGATTCAGATGATTATGGGACATTCTTATTTCTTCCACTTACAAAAATAATTAACTTGAGAATGATCACAGGCTTACATACTGTATCTGTAAAACGATTCTCAAGCTGACTTTACACAGCCGAATTAAAGCTGCTCTGATCAGGCTCTGTAAAAGATGTGCAGTGAGACACTGGTATTAAAGGCGGCTCTGATGTTGCTTCTGTGCAAACAAAATGCAGCCTTAAACTTTGTTGTTGACAGACTATATCATTCAACTGTTATTTTTTTTCAAATTATTATATTTAGCAAGGACACATTAAATTAATCAAAAGCGACATTAAAAATTTGCTACAAAAAATTATTTCAAATACAGGTTCTTCGTTTGAACTTTTCATACTGACAGGAATAAAACACGTTTTAAAATATATTAAGAACACAATTGTCCATAGATCAAAAAGCAGAAATAAAGCATGAAAAAAAAAAACACTTGAATTTAATGTCTATGGGCTAATTCCAAACCGAAGTGAGCATCCCCATGCCCTACTCCCTTCGACCCTTCGAAGAGCCCCAGAGCCCTTGAAGTGTGTTCTTCGAAGGGTGTAGGGCATTACTGCCTCGTTTAAGCATGTTCATGTTTTCCCTCATCTCAGGTTGTCTTTCAGAGCAGGACCTGTGTGTTTGCTCTCCTTGGAGGCAGCCGATGATGCTGGAATGTAAAACATCTCCTCTCAATGGCAAGTCCAAGCAGATTCTGTTAAACAGAGCATGATCACATACACACACAGACTGTCCTGGAGTCACAGCAGGACATGACATGACCTCAGACTAGGCATGGGCCGGTATGAGATTTTGACGGTATGATAAACTTAAGCAAAAATATCACGATTTCACGGTATCAAGGTATTAATGTTACAGCTCTGAAATGTGTTATTTTTAAATGAATGGGTAAAAAAAATTTTCCAGCTGGACACAATATTTTTTGTTTTTGAGCAACATACAGAATATATTAGAAACAGTAGAATTAGTTTATTTTTTTCTTTGATTTGTTTCTTAGAAAGAAAAAAATAAGGACTGACATCTTTATTTAACCTAAATCTGTAATTACAGTTATTTAATTTTAGTTATATAATTCATATACATATCATTTATATCATTTCATATCATTTAGTTATATAATAATAATCATACACATAACTTGATTTAATAATAACAACCCAATTTGAAGTAAAAACAGAATGTTCTGACAAGCTTTGTGAAATTATACCACCTACACTGTTCAGAAGACAGTCAGCTCCCCTCAGAAACACATTCATATAAACACCCAAATCAATATTGAGGATTTTCTTCCCAATAGTCCGTGCATCATGAACAGTGAGTGATCTGCCTGCTAAAGTATTTTTCTCTGTGCGCCCGTCTGCAGCGTCTCTGGCCTTTGTTAACGGGCGTTAACAGACTTCATATTTTCACATAAATTACATTTTGGAAAATGATTGCATTGCGACGCAGTTTGTGCGAGTCCAGAACAGAGAGTGGCAATAAGGCAAAAAACGTCCGGTTGCCGATCGCGTAAAGGCCAAAGTGTATTTCGACTGTCCGCGCACCGTCGGCATTACGTTATTTTTGTCATCCGCGCTCATCTGCGGTTAAGTATACTTTTTAAAGCTGTGCGGAAGCAGCTGTGCGTGAGATGGAAAGGACCGCTGAATGTGAAGTGTACCCGGGCCTTAAGTTCGACCATCCTACACACACGTGACTGACAGCTCGCTCGCACCAACAGGAGGAGGAGGGCTCAGTGTTACTCTCTACACTGCACTCAGCCTGAGGGATTCCTACTCTTTCAGTCACTGAGGAGACATGTAAAACAGTGCATATCGCAGGAAAGGTATAATGGAAAATATTAGTGGTTTTGAAACCGCGATTTTCAAATCGCGGTATACCTTGAAACCGGTAATCGGCCCATGCCTACCTCAGACTGCTTGAAGGTCCTTTCAGAGTGGATCATAACTGCAACAGGAACACACACACTCGGTGTGAGGATGGCAGGTGATTTGTCATTTCCAAGGGAGCGATTACTCAGACTGAGTGAGCGAGTGTGACCTGTACTCACAGTGAACATACAAACACACACAGAGAATTAACTTACTCTACTGAACCCCAGCTTGCCTGAAGTGTCACCATGGTTACACATCGCCATGGATACACAACATATACATACACTGTGTCATAGATCCAAACCACAAATACATAAAATGCTCTGCCCACATTCCAGCTTGATTCCAACATGCAAGGTCTGTTGTTCTGCTATATACAGTACTGAAACATGTTCCTGTAGTGCTTTCAGAAAGGACAGAATTATTTCACGATAACTGTATCAGATGGAAACACCATGAAAACACACTATGCTACATGATATTTACATGATAGGTATTACCAAGGTATAAATAAAAAACAACACAATGCTTCGCTGATAATATACCATGGTTTTGTATGAGTACCATATCTGTGCACTCTGTAAATAACATCAGGGTTGTTTTTTACTTTATGATGATTCCTGACCCCCTAGAGCATAAATGCAGCTATGTATTTTTCATATATAATATACCCCCATACTGTGAAATATACAGTAAAACTAATGTAAATGTGTAAAATATCATAGGGAAATTATTAGCTTTCTACAAACATAAAAAAGCAAATATTAAACTATATGGCTGTTTTTAGACTGTACATAACTGCATCAGAGTATATACAGTATTTTGCGATTTAAAGTTGTCTCATTAATTTCTTTTCATTTCTTATAGTGGAATATTTCTACATATATTTGAAACATAAAATCGACAAAATAATTTCTATATTAATGATAAGTGAAAATGTGAAAATATACTTTATTATTAAAGTGTGTTTATTTATATAATTCAAAAGTTTGGGATCAGTAAGACTTGTAATACATACACACTACCATTCAAAAGTTTGGGATCAGTAAGACTTGTAATGTTTTTTAAAGATGTCTCTTCTGCTCATCAAGGCTGCATTTATTTGATCAAAAATGCAAAAAAAAAAAACTGTAATCTTGCAAAATGTTATTAGAATATAAAATAATGGTTTCCATTTAAATATCCTTTAAAATATAATTTATATCTGTGATGCAAAGCTGAATTTCCAGCATCATGACTCCAGTATAAAAGTGTCACATGATCCTTCAGAAATCATTTTAATATGCTGATTTATTATTAGAATTATCAATGTTGGCAACAGCCAAATATTTTTTGGAAGCTGTGATCCATTTTCTCAGGATTCTTTGATGAATAAAAAGTTAAAAAGAACAGCATTATTTAAAATAGAAATCTTTTTAACAGCGGTCCTTATATATATACACACACACCTTCAAGTAGGCTGTGATATTGCATCACACATAATTCTTGATTCAGTATGGACAGAAAATTATTGGAATTCCTGACAAATCCCTGTGATGTGTTGATGACTGACCTGCAGATGTGTTGTATGTGCATTTTTGAAATCCTGTGCATTTCAGTTTTTTTGCCACTCAGACTGACATGTTTGAGAAACTGCACTCACGTGGGGAGAGTATTTGTGGAGTAACCATAGGTCAAAAAAAAAAAATTCTTTAATATGCCATAAAGACATCTTTATCCACAGAGCTGTGTCAAATAAGGTTCTTAAATCACAGAGTAATCTCACAAAAACACTTACTTTACTACAGGTAGTTACTGGAGGTGTGTGTGTGTTTACTTGTCCAACAGAAAATAAAAGATGTGTCAGTTCAACAACATCAATTCAATTCAATTCACATATTTGCTTACATATGCATTACATTTCCAAACAAAAATTCAGTGCAAACACTCAAATTACTCAATTACAAAATGTGCTTACAAGTGATTAAAGTGCTCTTTTTCTAAAATGTTATTTTTAATGTAATTGTTTGTTTGTTTGTTTGTTTATGATTTAAAGCCATGCAAGCTACCTCGGCTATATTCATGACGAGAACGGGGTTAGTTAAGTTAAATTAAGTTTTTAAATTTGATCTTAGATAAAAATTCTAAAACTAAATCTGGCCTTGCTAGCCTGACTTCGTCATACTCATATTCTAGGCAGAATGTGAGTCTGATACTGCTCCATTGCACTTGAATTATGGGGCGTGTCTTAACCGAACCAGTAAAAAAAAAACTCTGCACTCAATTGGATAGACCTACAACCAATCAGAGCAACGCAGTAAGTGACGTATGTTGAGCAACGCATAGTTGTCATCAGAGTTCAACTGCACGCACGCACGCTGGAACTGGAAGAAGTAGGAAAGTAATGAGTGTAAACGATCTTTGTGTTGTAAAAAGAATTAAGAATTCGCGGAGTACTTACAAGCACGAATAACATTTTTGAAGAAAACACAAAAGGTGCATGTATATACGAACAATTCTCTGTTTAGGATTAGATCTCAACAATAATGAAAATAAATCTTATCGCATTTGTCGGCCCTGTCTCAACTTTATTACACGGTTGCAACACGACTTGACTAACTTTAAAAAAATGGAAAGACGACGAAAGAGACAAGGCTGAAGAAGCGTGTTCATCTGAGGCTTCAGAGAAAAGAGATCATGAGCCTACCCCTTCCAAGACGCCCTATCTTACGTAACCGCAGATAGCCTGTCCATCATCGATTAAAGCCCGCCCTGGCAATTTCATTGGCTCGGCCTTCTGGGAGCTGAGCATAATTACTCCTCAATGGATCGAGTCCAGACCGAACTTCCCGTCCAAAAAATGTTGTGGGCGGGGTTCGGGCTGGCACCCAGGCTATGGCCTTGCTTCATTAAAAATCTTTCCATTAAAGTCAACAGAAAAATAATGAGTTCTGACAGACTTTAAACTATTACAATCCATCAAAATTTGCTTCAAAGTTAGTGGATTTAATGTAATTAATAAACTAAATAAATGTGTTCAACTGACAGTTCATGTGTGTAATTGTAATGTCACATCAATGAAATCAATGCTCAAAGGCAACTTCTTTATGCATGGCACATTTTTCCCATCAAGTGCAATGACCTCAGACCTCCAAAGCTGTCTTAATGCTCCACTGTAAGCTAGTAGGGTAAGTCTCAGTGAATAGAGACTAGTTACTGAGCTAGTGACCTTCAACGCAAACACACACACATATTCAATTATGCTGAGTGTGATGGGTTTGGTTTACTGAAGGATCATATGGAGAGAGCTGGAGGTCAGGGAGCAAAGCTGCATAATCCTCTAATGCAATTGTGAGAAGGACTCAAATAAATGCAGGATTACCAGAGAGGAGGACAGCAAGAGCACATCACAGCGAATAACAGAAATGACTATGCATACATACATAGAGGACCAAAAAACCTAATAATCAGATTACTGATTGACCAATATGGGTCTTAATGGTTGATTTTTAAATAATTATATTTGGTCCCCCTTAATCTGGAATGTTGGGTTACATCTTTGCATATACATATATATGCAAAATATTGCACATGCATAATCAGGGGTTAAATTTTGGAGCTTAATGAAGACAGTAATGTACTGGAACAAAAGAAAACCTATACTGGAGTTTACACATACACTACTATTCCAAAGTCTGGGTTGGTAAGATTTTATTTTTTTTTAGGGGGAAAAAAACTATACTTTTATTCAGCAAGGACACATTAAATTGACCAAAAGTGCCAGTAAATACTTTCATACTGTTACAAATGATGTTCTTTTGTACTTTCTATTTACTAAAGAATCCTAAAAATATATCATTGCTTCCACAAAAATATTAATCAGCACAACTGTTTTCAACATTGGTAATAATAATAAGAAATGTTTCTTGAGCACCAAATCAGCATATTAGATTGATTTCTGAAGGGTCACATGACACTGAAGACTGGAGTAATGGCTACTAAAATTCAGCTTTGTAATTAATGACATTGTATTCCTTCATTCTATATAGTAAAATAGAAAAAAAGCCAGTTATTTTAAATTGTAAGAATATTTAACATTGTAAGAATTATAACACTATACTTGGAATCACAGGGTGCTGACTGTAAATCTCAAAGGACAATTTCCAGAATACTGAACTATCTTTCACTATTGGAGGTAGATATATTAGAGCTATTAGAGGTAGCCCTTGATGTCCAATTAAGCCTGTCTGTGATTTGTGAGTCATGCAGCAGCAGCAACCCAAACAGAAGCTTTAATTACACGGATCATGAGAAACACACTCTCATCAACAGACCAGGATTCAAACACACTACAGGCTAAGGGCATCAGATAACATCAGTGCTGGGGAACGCCACAAAGCGGCTGAGACTGCTGAAAAATTCCTCTTCAGGGAGGATGACCTCAAAGAGATTTCACTCAGATTCTGAAAGTGATATCAAATACTCTCTTTAAAAACCCACAAACACACACCTACCCACACACACTTCTCAAAAACACACATACAGACCTCCATAACACACTCACTGTGTGCAAGGCTTAAACACAGACACATACACACTCATGCTACGGTGTGTAAGGCACCCCAGCTGTGCTGATCAAACCTAAAAAGCCATTATCTAACATAAAGAGGGCAAACTAATCAAATTCACACCAATGGAAAAAACATTTTTACTCAACCCCCCACCCCCACCTCCCAAAGCAGTGTTGCATCTAAAAGGTCCCAAGTTGAATGCCACCTACATCAGACATTTCACAGAACTGGGGGATAGTTCACCCAAAAATTTAAATAAAACCTACATGAATCATTCTCTTCCAGTGAACACAAAATTAGATAGTATTGTTACTATTAATATTACTTTTACTATTATTATTACTATTATTAGTAGAAATGATCAAGTTGCTTAGCATACAGACAGCAGTTGTCAATCTCCAAAAAAGATTAAAAAAAAACACAATTTAATAATTATATTCAAATATTTAAGTCATTAGTCATTGAAAATATTCCCCCATGTAGTTAAAATCTCATTTATTCATGCACGTTTTTGTAAAGACTCCCAATCCAAACATGAGCCTTTTAATAAAATTTTATTATAAGTGTAAGAATATTTCACAATATTATTTTATTTTATTAATTTTTTTTTTGACAGAATTTATCACAAATTAAGTCTTAATGAGCACAAGAGAGTTATTTCAAAAATACAAAAAACATTTTCCAAACCCAATCTTTTGAACAGTAATGTACACACACATGGACTAATAAAACAATTGACTGAAGACCTGCATACAGTTTATATGTGAGCATAGATGACAGTTAGTGGTGTATAATTAAGAGCCCAAAGTCTCTTCTGCTGTATAAGCGCTTCTATCAAATATTAAAGAGCCTTCATAGAGTCCCACAGTGTTTAAACTCGGGTTAGGCAAGGTTCAGCAGAAACAAAAGTCAGACATCTAGAGGGACCACATACAGTTTCAACAAACACAAACAAGTCTGTGTCAGCAGCCATATTTAGAAGGCTGCTTTGATTTACACTGTATTTTTTGCCTTTAGCTGGCAAACATATTGTAAGAGTTTAAGAACGATTATACTGTAAATGATTGTTTATATCATTGTGCACATTGAGCATATTTATTTCAGCAGAGTTTCTATATCCATCAACATTTCTCACGTTAACACAAACACCTCTCTCTCTCACACAAACAATTTTGATGGCAAGACTCCATTCGCTCTCATTAGTGCCAATAGTCATTATATATGAACACGCTTCCATTAAAAACCTTTTACTCCAACTCTGACAACTGACAATGAGCCGCAATGTTTTGATGAACACTCTTGCTTCTCTGTCTCTCTCTTTTTAATGCATCGATATCACATGCTGTTGCCATGCCGATTATGAAACACCATGACAACAAGGTCAATATAGTCAGCAAAGCGGCACACAGCACACACAATAGGGGCAACGTTCATCAATTTAACATTTTCTAACAGACAGGACAACACATCATTTTAACATCAATTATGGAGGAAGCAAACACTACCACATGACTATGTCAAGGGACTCTAAAATCCAGTGAAGGCATTCAAGTAAGATTTAATATACAGTAGATTCAAGAGCCTAAATAGATCTAAAAGTTGCATTACATTGAATCAAATTATAAATATAGACAGTGACATATTCTGTGCATTCATTCCTGAATCACTTGAAAACAGATTTAACAGCATTTTAGATCAACATAAATGGAAAGGTTTGGCAGATGTGCTGAAACAATTTAAAAAATATATATATTTTGGATGAACATCCTCTCCACATTTCCTGCTTTTATGCGTCAAATAACATCTGTGTTAATATTTGTTATTTCTTTTTCTCTTGCATCTCTAGAGAATGAGCAGCAGTTCTGACAGCACTTTATAGACAGAACAAACGATTGAACTCTCCTAGAGGAGCATTTCTGCTATTGGAAACCTCAGTTCTAAAAGAAACAAAAGAAGACAGAACAGCTTGGACTTTTTAAAACAAACTTCACCAAATATAGTCACAGAAAGAGGGGTCAGCAGGGCTGAACTCCACAAGGCCAGATGAGAAGCTTAATACATCCATAAGATGGAACTGACTGGTAGTTTAGTACATCCACTGCTCTCTAAAGCTGAACGGTCTCAGCTTTCAATTTTCACATGAGCCTTTTATTCTGTTCCAATCTCTGCAGCAGCTCTTTAAATTGGCCCAAGTCACTAGCAGAAACTGATTAGCAAAAAATCAAAACAAGAGTGATAACTGAGAAAAGGTCTTCATCACCGGAGCGGTGAAGATGAAAACAGAGATATCAGGTGTACTGCGCCTCGAAAATCTAATACTGGAAAAGCTGTCTGATAAGATGATGTTGACCAGAAGAAAAAAAGGTTTTGGAGGGTACCTTGTCAGGTTTTGGAGGGTACCCTATAGATATTTGATTTGATATCACAATGAACTTAATCCAGGCATGAGGAACCACTCTTAAACTAAATGATCAGAGGAGCTGGAGCATGTTTTGACTCGAGAGCACAAGTCATGGAAAATATTCAGCACTCTCAACATGATCCACTAATTACAAGAAATTAGTTAAAGATTCTTTAGATTAGCTGATTGTAAAATCCTATATTCAAATGTTGACACTTGTCTACAGCACACTATGCAGTGGTCAGTCATTGCCATTAATTGTCCACTATCAAGCTAATGGCAGAGGATCATGATTTTCCACTTTATATCAGAATGACTAGATTAAATGAAGCCAATATGTACAGCATGTGCTTGAGAATTTTTTTTATATAAAAACCTTAATTTATTGAAAGGACTCATCCTTGTTTACATGCACAGACTTTTTTCTGTCAGTCTGAAGATGAAGGCTTTTCATTCGTTAGAAAAAATACTAACTTAAAGTCAAATTATTTTTAAAATAACTTTCTTATAATTACTTTTACAAAAGGAAAAAAATGGAAAAAAAACAATACAAGTTCAGCAACACTAAGAATAGCATAATATCCAGGTACCACTTAACTTGATACAAAAACCCTTAGGGCAGATGAGGCTCACCTTATGTGAAGATGAAGATGAGATCTGACAGTCACCAGAGCCAATTTGTGCCAAAGCTCACACTGGAAACTGATGCAAGGTTTTGAGCTCCATGTGCATTTGGTTCAGAGGACATTGGAAAGGCAATTTGGCTTTCATATAATAGGTTTCACAAAGTGGCAAACCAGGGTCAGAAATCTAAAACTAATAAAAAATTCAATAAAACTAAAATAAATAAATACACAAGATATCACAAAATTGTAAAGTAATTAAAATACTTTTAAACAAATGTATTTAAAATTTATGTTTCAAGTTATTAGATAGATAGATAGATAGATAGATAGATAGATAGATAGATGGGAAGCTAAAGAAGCAAGTAAGGGGGATGAAAAGTAAGAAGTTGAAAAATGACATGAAATAGAGATTATATGGTCCCATTTCTCTGTCTGGGGAGGGTGGAGGAGAACAGAGGTATTATTAGCAACGTTCATCCACAATATTGATCCTGAAGCTTGGGTCCTACAGCTGAAGACATGCAAAATAGATTTCAGATCTGTGTCAAGATGAGCATTTTAAAAAAACTCAGTCTGAAAATCCTTATTAATCATTACAATTATTAAACTGCTAAACTAAACGTAGCTTTAAAGCTGAAGCACATAATTTTTGCACCAATGCTATCACTAAATAATGATGTTTTTAAACAGGTCTCCAGAAACACCAGATAGTCCCACCCCCAAGCTCACGCTACTGGTTGAGCCACAGCTGCTGTGTCAGGCTAGTCGGGATGTTCATACAGAGCAAAAGTGTTTATACTTTTCATTGTTTGACATGCTGTACATCTGCATGGTATTTTAAACTGGGAGAGGAAAGTATTTTAACATTGAAAAATATACTTGAGCTTTAACAAGGGCAAATAATATCAACACACTGGGGAGAAAGAAAACATTGAGCCAGAGTGGAAAAAAAGGCGAGAGGCGAGAGTCACCTCATTAGCTGTACCTGTTCTTTTTTCATTATTGATCTCATCCATCCACCCCTTCAACACTTGTTCCCACTCATCAACCATTGTATTACACTTAGACATGATGTTCCCATATATGAGAGGACAGAATGCTTCAAAATAACTGCATGAAGAGACTTAAGACAAAGCCCTCAACAGGCAGACATCCATCCATTTATCCACGTCTCCAATCAAAATTAGAGAACAGGGAATCTGTCAGTGTTCACAGTAAATCTGCCATAATATGACATAATATGCCTGCTTTTGCTTGTGTTTTGCCTCAGATTCAATAGCTGGATTGTCCCTGTCCTTTTAAACAGACTGACTCTGCTGTATTTATGACGAACATAGATCACATCTAAGTTCGTCACCAGTTGAAAGACCCTCACCAACGACCCTCTGCTGACCTAAAATGAAATAAAAACTTGTGTGATTTATGTTAAGTGTTCCCACAATAACAACAACAACCAATCAGCATGTTTCAAGGGGACCAGTGACGGATTGTGAGCTGGTGAATTGGACAGCAGTGAAGGACTCATGAATCATGAATCCTGTTATCACTACATCTACATCTGAAAATGTCAGGTCAAATTTCATCCCTAAATAAAAGAAAGACATTAAGGTATTATATTTTGCACATTAAACCTACTTTTAGGACCTTTAAGAATTAACTGTGACATTATTTTCCTGACACTTACAGATACCCCAAAATTATCATTACAACAACAACAATAATAATGATAACAATAAAAAATCTCATTCCATTACTGTGATGTGAAAATACTAAATTAGGACTTGTGAAAGAAAATCTTATAGCAACATTATATTGTGAAAAAGTGACGTGACATTCAGCCAAGTATGGTGACCCATACTCAGAATTAGTGCTCTGCATTTAACCCATCCGAAGTGCAACACACAGAGCAGTGAACACACAAACACACTGTGAACACACACCCGGAGCAGTGGGCAGCCATTTTATGCTGCGGCGCCCGGGGAGCAGTTGGGGGTTCGATGCCTTGCTCAAGGGCACCTAAGTCGTGGTATTGAAGGTGGAGAGAGAACTGTACATGCACTCCCCCCCACCCACAATAGACTCGAACTCAAACCCTTCGATTGGGAGTCCGACTCTCTATCAAAGTGTGTGTATTTTAATTAGAAAGAAAATCTTATAGCAACATTATAACATTATCTTATAGCACGATAATCTGACCCACGACCTCATTTGCTACACAAACCTCAAAGTGTGTGTATTTTAATTAAATATGATTTTTTTTTTATTAAATATTTCAAAATACAGTTTAATGACAAATAACAAATATCCAAATATTTTTTTAAACAAAATGAGATTTAAGATCATTCATAAATTAAATGTGTCCTTTTATTATTGCTTGGAGAAAATGCTGCACATTTCTTTGTGAAATTGAAATATAACTATAATAATATACTAATATAGCACTTGCATATTATTGCTCTTTTGTTGGTTTTGATTGCTTCTTTTGTCCTCAGCTCTTCACATAAACAAAATAAGGCTTTGTCTGTGCTCTTTCCATTTGAAATTAGAGGCCACCACTGCATTTTAATCATGATCCAAACAAAGATGCTGCATACATGCAACATGAGCAGTTATTAGACTAAATTAGATTGTATAATTTCAAAATTTTGAAGCAAAAACATAATGGTTTGACTTCAGTTTTGTGAAACTATACTTAAAAATATCTGCATGAAATGGCGGATGAGCTGAATGAGACGCAGATTCACTCTCTACCAGCAGGTGGCACATAAAGCATTTCCTTGGTTTCTGCTGTAAACGAAACAGCGCTGCACTTATGAACTTTAATATGCATTATACAGAGGCAAGATGAAAAGAAAAAATACCATCTAAACTCTTCTAAAGACAGTAAGTTCCCCTCGGACATGCATTCATATAAACTCCTACCCCTAAATGAACTGCAATTTGTTTAGCATCTTAACTGATTTGAATCGTCACATATTTGAATCGATTTTCAACCTGCTCGCGGTTAATCATTACATCCCTAATCCTAACATCGTCATGTTAATCCTAAAAACAATAATAACCCTTAACGCAATTAAGGTCAAGAAACACCAGGAAATACAACCGCTTTAATGACGCTTTACAGTGTCATATTCAACCAAATGCAGATTATTCACATGATCAATAATTAGTCGATCGCTGATTTGCTATAGTCTTGACTAATTAAATGCTATGCATAATATTCATAATATCTACATAATATGAAAACATTCCCTTATAACAAAAACTCATAAACTATTGTTTAAGTGAGGCTATTTCGTCTTTGGACAGACTAAATTAAAGGCCCAAAAATATCCGACCATAGTCTCTGGAGTCTAAAGCTATACAGCACCTTGACTGAGCTGCAGCAGAGAAAAGACAGAGAAAAACACACGCTGTAGGAGGAGAGAGACTGTCTCTCTGTCTATCCATCTCATCAGGCTCATATTACACATAAATCAAAACAAATGCAGGGATTCATGAGGGAGAAAGAGGCTTTCCCCACACAGTTAGACAGACAGGCTGCAAAGAGTGAAGATGAGCCCTGGAACAGAGAGGCTATGAGTAATCCAACTCCTTTAGACACACAAAGAGTCTCTGAGGCAGAACTCTTGACTGAATTCTTCTTAGCACTTGTTCCATTGATTGTTTCAGAAAGCTGCCAATATACCCCAGACACTCTAGCGAGATAGAAGCAGCCCTGGGGTCTCTTAAATACAGCACTCACAATATTGGCTCAAACGTGAGATCGCAAATCAAATCTAAAACAGCAGTAGGACTCAATTTCACAGCACAACATCAAGAATGGCCCCATTGCCAGTGTGAGAAAGTTAGGGGCAGCTGACCTGTCCATTTGTCCTACCCGGCTAATGCTTTAATGTCACACTACATGTACTGAACATTGTTAGTGCATTGCTATTGTCATGATTTAAATATGTCACCATGGGGAAGTTACCCAGGGACAGAGATTGCGAGAAATTACGAGAATGGCCTATGATAAAGAGCATCAGTTAGCATGGGTTGTAAGGTATAAACAAATCTATAATGTTTCATGTAATATCATATATTGTTTCATGACAAACATGAATAGATTTTAAATAAAACGTGTTGCTAAAAAAGTTATTCAGCACATATTTGTTGGAAAACTACTGACACAACCAGCAGAAAAAGAAAAAGGGATTCTGATGGATAAACAAGAGTAACATCTTAAAACAGCATGCTTCAGAATTTATATCCCGATAACTGTCCCGAACACCTGGAAGTTTGTTTGCATATGTGGTCAGCTGGGTCCTACCTTAACAGCTGAAGTGACCCCATCCTCAGTGGTGCTCTGCCCATTCTGAAAGAGAAATAGAAAGAGATTTCTGTATATGTATATACAGTACTAGTTTGGTTACAACAATTTATTCTTTACTACTCTTCATAATTAAGAATAATAGTCATCAAAAATATGAAACAACGCAAATGGAAGTATGAAAATTTTACAGTAACCACAAAACTTCATGAGTTGCCATCTGGGAATTGTTTTAAATGGTTTAACTTTTCTTCAACAACAAGTTTAAACCCCATTTAGTTGCATGCAAAATAATTGCAATCACTAAGCCTTCAGAGTAGTGCACATAAACACGGTTCAGGAATGCTTACAGCTGGATCCTCTGGCTTATTATCATGAGAACTGCCACAGCACGAGTGTGCGCATGTGTGCATGCATGTACTTGAAGGCTCACAGCTATGGTGTCAAAATCATATGAGTGTTATGCCTAGATGACATAATCAATGGCTCCCGGGGCATTTAAACAGGCTTGATTCCTTATATACACTCACATACACACTTTCTTTCTGTGAATGTGCTTAAACATCTGCTCTGCCCACAAGCTTCATATGTAATTCCATAACATAGATTTCAAACCCTTTTAAAATTTTATCAAATAAATCAGTGTTAATGGTCTTTCTCAACAATCCAAACAATTGCTATTATGGTTCAAGATGGTATGGTATATGGTTCTGAAAGAAAATACAAAATAACTTAGCATAATGCTTTAATATTTAATGAGGTAGGTTATTATTTGTTGACTGTTGCTAACAACTAACAAAAAGAACAACTTTAACCAAGGTTTTAAGTGCAAAGAGCCATACAGAGGACTAAAAATAAGACTGAGCTCATGTCTAAATCTGAGAACTGTATCTGATGATGGGCAGCCAACCTTAAGTCACTTAAAAAAAAAAAAACTCTTCAGATGAGAGCAAAGCACAACCTATCCAGAATCAAAATAAATGTAAAAATACATGTCAATTCTGTAAAAACATGTAGACTGTACTTCCTCATGCTATTTCCCCAACATTTCTCCCTTATGAGAAACATTCACCTGCATGACGACCCGTTTATCACAACTAAACAAACGATTCCTAACGCACAATGAATTTCTGTCTGTCTCTATTCCTTACAGACTTTTAAACACTCAAAGACAAAGAGAGAATGTGTGTGCTGTTTATTCCTTTTCTGAATATGTAGAATTACCAGCATGGCCGACTGATTTCTGCAGTTCAAAGCGTGAATTCTCTCATGAACCGGCAGAAAAACACACAATCACATCCTGCACAGGCTATTGCTTTCAATTCCATTCAATACAGAACCTTGTGCAAGAAGAGAAGGAAATGAAAGAGACAAAAATAAAAAGAATTGGAGGAAGGAAAAAAACACTTCTAGCTGCTCAGAGAAAAACATAAAACGGACAAAGATCAAGGATTTCTCGTGTGCGAAGTCAGAGCCTTATTTATTTATGCTGAGTCTGACTTTGGATCGAATCACTCAAGTGCTCTGGAAGTTATGAAGACTCATCTTAGAAAAGCTCCGGTTTACCGTCAATGTCACTTTTGACGACACAGAGGTCCAAGTAAAGAAGTTTCCTTGATAACTGAAAAGACCTTCAGACATTGTCTCCAAATTGTGAAATGAGACTTCTGGCCATCCACAAAACACTTATAAAATTAACAAAAAAAAAATACACCATCCACAATCGAATTGCACAAACCCAAACAACCAAAATTTAACCAAACGAACAAAAAAAGTCCTAAATGGCTACAAATAATCTTAACCTCAATATATCTAGGGACTAAATGCTACTACTTTTTTGTTGCCTGTACTGTATGCTTTTTTGACTCTCAAAGTGACGGCAGCCATGGACTTGCATTTTATGAAACACCATGGACCATGATTTCAGCTTAAAATCTTCACTGTTTAACTGCAGAAGAAAATCTTGTGTGGTCTGAGGGACAGTAAATTAACAGCAAATTTTCATTTTTGGGTAAACTATTCCTTTAAAAATGAAGTGTGTTATTTTTTTTATGTAATAATACATCATTTTAAATACTTATCTAAGTCTTATCTAAAGTAAGCTTTTCTCATAATTTTTTTTTTTTTTAAAAACCAGACCGTATCAACACATTGTTTGAGCATCACAATCAATGGCATAAGTTTGGAGCAAGACTATCTATCAACTACCTTCCAAACAATGGAAGACATTATTTTTGCAATTTTGTTTTATGACACTCATGGCACAGAAATGAAACACTTCACCTTTAATATATAAGCTCAATTATACAAAAACTCATATGCACTTACATAAATCATCCACTTACACAAATCTGTGCCTGTAATAAAACTGATAAAGAAAATATGAGGTGTGCTTAATTAACACTGCACTCATTTAACACATACAACACTCTGATGAATCCTGGTTATTGAAATCTTCATATAAGAAGTACATTTGATAGATTGTGTTTTGTAGCAGCTCTTTCCAGGAAGAGAACAACACAGAATTTCTGCATAAATTTACTTGTGAGAGGTCCGAGACATGCACAAAAATAAAATAAATTGATGATATTTTTTAAAACGGAAACTCAGCAAAAATAAAATATCAGCAAAGCATTTGTACATGTCTAAAGTATGTGTTTCCTTGCAGGTTATTATCTCAGGAGGTTATAAGGGCAAATGGGATAGAACTGAAACTGTGGTCGACCGATATTGTTTTTTTGACAGCTGATGACAATATCTTAGAAAGCCTATTATATACAGTGTATATATATATATGTGTGTGTGTGTGTGTGTGTGTGTGTGTGTGTGTGTGTGTGTGTGTGTGTGTGTGTGTGTGTGTGTGTGTGTGTGTTTAACACCTGTTTGATTAATGGTAAAGTGCCTAGTTCATGGAAGGGAGCACTCATTCATAGAATACCGAAGAAAGATAATGTAGCAGAAGACCCCTCAACATGGAGGGACATCCCACTATTGACATCTGTATACAAAGTCTTTATGAAGTGCCTGCTTTCAAGAATACTACCTTGGCTGGTTGATGCTGGAATTTTGCCTAACAAACAAAAAGCTTATATTGAGTGACAAGGCATGAATGAGCATGTTTTTTGCTTAAAAACTGTGATTGACGATTTTAAGCACGAATCTGCTAAGCTATACATTGTCTTCCTAGACTTCAGAGATGCTTTTGGCACATTGCCTCTTAGAGTCATGATTGATGCATTGGAAGAGATACAGCTCCCTAAGATTTATGTAGACATAATAAAAGAGGTATATTGTGACTCTTACCTGCAAGTGATCTGTGGAAAAGACCTCACCAGATCAATACCACTTGAGGTAGGAATCAAAACTGGCTGTCCATGGAGTGCTATAAAATTTATCATTGCAATAAATCAATGGCTAAAATGGCTTTGTACACATGCCCTGCCCCACATCCTGTCACCGAACCCAGTCCAGGGTTATGCTGATCATGTGGCTGTCGCATCCTGAGATGAAGGCGTGATTAAAAACATGTTTTCATGCACTGACAGATTCCTGACATGGTCTGGCCTACAAGTGAAGCACAGTAAATGTACAGTTTTTTTATGAGAGGAGGAGCGGTGGTAACCGTTGGTATAGATCAAGGGCCGACCAACACCCCTCTTTTACCATCTTAGACCAGCCACTCAGAGTGTATACTAGACATGAGACCTACAACTACCTGGATCACAAGTTTAACATTGTTGGAGAATGGAGTCTGCAAGTGACTGACATGGCACATCAGTTTATGACCAGATTGGATCACATTGACGCATCACCTTTTTCAGTTACTCTAAAAGTGCAAGCATTAAGAGACATAGTTTTTTCTAAAATTCAACATCTTTTTGCAAATGTCCAAAAAGTATTGTGTGAAATGGACAACAAAACCGTAAACGTGGTTAGGAAATGGCTTTGTCTCAACACACATTCTACAAGAGGTTTTATCTTCCAAAAAAGACAGGACGGGGGGCTTGGAGTTCCAAACTGCATGTGGGAGTACATAGCCACTACACAGTCTCACCTTATCAACATGCTAAACTGTGATGATGTCAGCGTGGGGCGAATGGCCAGAGTATCCTTATTGCTGGATTTTAAAAGACGGAAGGTGCTACACACATGCGGTGGGGAAGACAGCTTCCTGGGTTTTAAAAGAAAGACCAATGGAAAGCTGGATGGATGGGCACAGGGATTTGGTGTGTCATCAGACTGGCCAGACTTAAACGACCTATGCTGGAGGACAGGTACTGAACTGAAGTGGACCTCCCACTACCAGCCTGTAGAGGTCTCTGATGCAGTCGTAGAGGACACATCTGTCATCGTGGAAGCCAGGCTGCACCATAACAACATTGTTCACCTGCTCCACCCTAGAACATCAAGGCAGACTCTTTTGTCTATTCAAAGAGCCCAAAATATGGAGCACTGGTCTAATCTAAAACTCCAGGGAAAGTTGGCAAAACTGCCCTGCGCAGACTACTCTGTACCGCACACCATTTACAGCAATGCCACCATCAGTGAGATCCTCACTTTCTGTGTAAAAGCATGTCTACAGGTTCTTCCTACAAAATACAACCTATCACTGTGGCTTCCCTCCAGCCATTCCCCCCTCTGCCTGCTGCATGACCCTCCTCAACACCTGGAGTCAGTAGCCCACATCATGAACAGTTATTCATCATTTAAAGAACTATACACTGCCAGACATGACAGACATGTGGACCTCATAGCTGCCCATATTCCCTGCGTGGCTGATGAGCAGATCTTTATACACACTACTGTACAGTCTGAATGGTTCAATATATATATATATATATATATATATATATATATATATATATATATATATATATATATATATATATACACACACACACACACACACACACACACACAAAAGAATTGCCCTCTATAAATATTGGAACAGTAAAGACAAAATTGCTTTCTCTGCTGGAGTCAAGATATTTTCAAATATGATTAAAAGATGAATATGTGACAAAATTACAGAATGTCACATTTTATTATTAGGTCTTTCGACACAAGCATGTTTTACCAAATAAAAAGGACAGCACTTTTAGAGTTCATCACACTATCTGATATGGACATAAGTATTGGGACATTTGAATTTAAGGCAGATGTAAAATATTAAAAACTATTATTTAATTGCAGATCCCTTGCATGCAATCAGAGCAGTGAGTCTGCGACCCATAGACATCACCAGACACTTGGTTGATTGTTTTGGGGAGTTTCTGTCTTTAGTCTCCTCTTCAGCTGGTGAAATTAATGTTCAATCAGATTTAAATCTGGAGACTGATTTGGGCAATCTAAGACTTTACATTTCTTTGCCCTGATAAAGCCCTTGACTGAACTGGCAGGGTGTCCTGATCCAATATGAAGTGCTTTCTAATGAGTTTGGTGGCATTTACTTGAAAATTTTTTGTCAAGATGATTTTGTACCCTTATAAATTCATTCTGCTACTGCCATCATACATTAAGTCATCATTAAAATGAAGAAATCCTGTTCTAGAGACAGCTATGCATGCCCATGCCATGACACCACCTCCACCAAGCTTTACAGATGAGGTTGTATGCTTAGGATCGTTTTCAGTTCCCTTTTTTCTCCACACTTTTGCTTTGCAATCACTTAGATAAAGGTTAATCTTTGTCTCATCGGTCCATCAACTCAGTTCCAAAACTCTACTGGCTCACATTTGTGAAGAATCTTGCCTTTCTATTATTGGTGCTAATCAGAGGTTTGCATTTTGCTGTGTAGCTTCTGTAATTCTGTGTCAAACTCTCCTGCGGACTGTAGATTGACAGAGCATCACCCCAGCTTTCTGGACGTTGTTGGTGATTTTACAGACATGTATTTTAGGGTTCATTTTCTCAGCTTTTATGATTTGTCTGTCATCAACTACTGTTGTTTTTCTCAGCAGATCAGGTCGTCGTTGGTTGGTGTTGTCGCCGTTAGTTTCCAAACTCTTGATTTCTCCATGCCCTTTGTTTTTCCTTTAGTTCTAATTGACTTCCTCTTTTCTTTTAGCATCCAAATTGCTTGCTTTTCTTTCAGAGTCGGCTTCCTCTTCTTCATCCTGGTTTGTTTGTATCATCATTGAATGCAAGACTTAGAATGCAGAAGCAATGGATATAACTGATAAGACAGATTCCCTGCTTTTAATATCTGAAGAATTAATGCAACAGGACACAGCTGAACACTTAGAAAGACCTGTAAGGCAACTGTTTCAATACTTATGCTCACATCAGATAGGGAGATGAAACTCTAAAAGTGCTGATCTTCTTAGCTGGTAAAACATTGTGTTGAATCACCCAATAATAAAATGTGACATTCTGTAGTTTTGTCTCATATTCATCTTTTAATCATATTTACAGATTTCCTGACTCCACAGCAAACAGAACAATTTTGTCTTTACTGTTACAGTACTTATGGAGGGCACTACTGTATATATATATATATATATATATATATATATATATATATATATATATATATATATATATATATAGGAAGTATACACCATACCTGTTGGGTCAGTAATCTGGGAAGTTTGTGTGCATTGGGAATCATAATTTTTTTTAAATAAAGCAGTGGGCTAATGGATAAAGTGCTGAATAGTTTGAAATCACAAGTTTAAAGTTTGTCGATTATGCATCTCTAGTAAAGATGAACTCTCCTCCTGCCCGCATTCAATTCGCACAGACAGACCGTCACGCAGAGTACACACAATCATGCATACTTAACAAGATCTCACAGCTGGATTTGATTAAGCCTGCAACGATTGTGAAACTAAATGTTTATTACACATTCAAAGGTTTGTTTAAATGACATAAATGTGTATTGGCTAAGTGCTAAAGGCAAACGAGAAAGTATTGTAATGTCTTTCTATTACAAATAATATAAAAGCAACTGTAACACTTTTTTGTATACCTTTCGATTCCTTTAACAGTTTTATCTGATTATTAGACAGACTTCTATCCGTATTAGACCAAGTGTGCCGCACAAGTCCTGAAAAGTGAAGCCAAAATGTTTTGATTGCCCCCAGGTGGCTGGACCCAGTATGGGTCATAAAACCCACCCTCTGCATGTAATCTAATGGGACATGAGACAACTAAACAATTAAATTACCCTTCAAATTAATTTATGTGGCTTTTATCACGCTGATGTATGGTCAAGTGTTCTTTTTTTAAAAGTTTGGTTATTCGCTTCGCTCACTACTGTGCAGACTCTGGTCCCAAATCAGCAACATTTGTCAGCTCCATATTGGGACACTGGCGGCTTCCCTTTTCTACAAAGGAAGAAAGTGAAGATGCATCATCCATCTTTTTTTACAGTCTGTATATTAGACAGAACTTTTAAACAACGACAGCAAATAATTGCCTTGTCCAGATACCCACACTTGCGGTCTTGGCCAGGAAGGAAGTAAGTGCGCCAGACTGTCCAGATCTTAAAAACGCCCAGAGCGGTATTCAAGGCTCAGTGTATCCCATCATGCATCATGTTCTGGAAATAAATCGTGAGACTTTTTGCCAAGGTCACGGAAACCTTAGCAATGTAAGTTATATATTAATGATAATAAGATATTACATATAATTTAGTAGTAAAACAAAGTGCTACACTTTTTTTGCTGCAAAAAATTGTATATTTATTTTGTACAACATTTGGAACTGCTTTTTATCACTTAATTAGTAGCACCACAAATTAAAATTATGTCATGTTATAAGCACTACTGAACAGACATTTAGAAGCTGATTTTAAAATGAAAATGAAAATAAAGCAATGTAAACACTTGCATTTTTACAATACTATAAGTGTGTCCCATCAGGTTATGAAAAGTTTGACACACAGTTGTGGTCTTCATCCTTACTTGAACACTTGGGCCAAATACAGGAAATACGTCACAGAAGTAGTCAAGTAGTCAAGTGCAAAGACCACAAGTGTGGGTATTTGGACAAGGCAAATGAAGAGAGCGAACGTGAGCACTGTGTGCACAGGTGCTGCCATTTTCAGAGCCGTCAAAATAAAAGTCCTGCCTCCAACACATCAGCCAAACAGTAAAATGAATCGGCCAATGCTGATATTTGAAAAATGCTAAATATTGGCCGATATATAGGCCTTGGCGATGTATCGGTCGACCACTAGTAAAAACACAACATAACAGATCAGGGCCGCTGGTCACATCTGGCCCTGAAACTCTTTTCCAGACAATCTGATGCAAATGAAAGTGCTAAAAGAGCCGTCTGCAAAAAATTAACAACATCTCTCTCATAATGAGACCCTGTTACAGAAATAGCTTGCAAGTAATTGGGACCAAACTGCTCTTCAAAGAGGTGAGAGGAAGTGTGCGTGAGTGTGTGTTTGAGAGAGAGAGAGGGGAAAAGAGGTGTGAATAGAATTAAAAGGTCATTTTAAAACATGCGAGAGATTTAATCACATTGTAGAGGGTTGTTTGCCCAAAAAATGCAGGATTTTTTTGTATGATGTAATATTAGTCCAGTCAAACATCAACTCTGCAGCACGCTTAGACTGAAGAAAACTCATCTTGACTATAGTTGAAGAGAAGAAACTAATTTTTTCTAGCCCTGAAGGAACCAATATCAAAACTCAGACCTTTCCCATAATGTGACTGACTGGCAGATAAAGTGGCAGTTGAGTTTCTAGATCCTTCTGAAGTCCCCAAGTAGGTCATACCATTCAGCAGGAAGAACACGTAACTAGGCCATTATGTAAATCTCAAATTTAACCTATTGTGATCAGGTGACACGCCGATGATATCGGAAGAAGAAAGAGGAAAAGAGCAATTTAGGGGAAAGCAATGTAAAAGTTAAAAAGAAATAAATATATAAAGGAAATTATATATGTATATAAAAGGAAGAAAATTTCAAAATGAATGAATGAACGAAAGTAAATAGGCCTAAATAAACATTTCAATAGATAAAAAAAAAACAGTATAAATCACAAATGTCAACTTGATTCAGGCATTTGACATGCACACAAAACATTTGTGTCTATTTCAATGTCAAACCTTACAAGTGTGTAAGGCTGCATGGTAAGCAGTTATACGAGACTGAACAACTATGAATGTGACACATCAAAGACGAAGGTCTGACAGAACATGTGTGCCCTGGTTAAAAGAAATGAAACAGACAGCAGGAGTGATGGGAAGAAGAAAAGGTAGATGGAGAAATAAAGGGAAAGGAAGATAAAGAAATCACAGATGAATCAAATCATGAATGAAACCCCAAACGAATCATTAAAACTCTGTGATGAATTAAAGATAAATGTTTAATGCTTTCAAGGAGTGAGAATCTGACTGGTGTTCACAGGTGGCGGAAGGGATTTAAAAAGAGTTGACAGGAGGAAATTCAGCTTTTAATTCAGTGTTCCGGATCATATCATCTCCATATTCCCGGCCATCATGTACTGCTATGCCTTCTTATGTTTCAAACCACTGCACACACTGACAGCTGAGACCGGAAACACACAGTTTGAAAAACTGATATTCCCCAGAAACATATGCTGGAAGCAAGTGGCACTGTGTGTGTGGTAATTACAAAGGAAATGCAAGATCAAGAAAGCAAGTAGGACAAATCTGACTGAATTGGATTAATATTCTTTTAGAATACTCTTTTAGAACACATGAAGGAAAATGAAAGCATCTAGAGCAGATAATGTCTGATCAATGTACAAGAATCCAGAAACACAATGTTTGAATTCTGTTTTTTGGCTCCATCTCAGTTCAGAGCTCACAGCTTGGCTTGTTGGAAACAATCAAACTGGCTCTTCTGAGTGAAACATAACCCCTCCCTGTGGAACAGACCGGGCCTCATACGCTATGATATACCATTGACACACTTCCAGCAAATCTGGGAAGCTCCTGGGTTCACAGGAATACATTTCCAGGGATGGATCAAGAACAGAACTTGTGACTCCTACAGCTCACAGAACGCCTGTCCTTTAATATAAGCATACAGCCTCGAATGCTTTCCTTTGTTCTCCAATATCTAATCTCCAAAGGGTTGGAAGTCCTTGTTGAACAAGCTCCAGGTTTCATGTAACTGCATGCTTTTGAAATAATGATACCAATCATCTTTGTGCAGTATGTATGATTACAAACACACATCATTGCTGAACCCCAGAGAGCACGGCAGCCAACAAAGAGGTGAACAGCAGGTGATTTGAACAAAACCTTACCAAAAAAGAATTAACTCACACACCTGTAACAAAAGGCTTGGATATAGACTCCAAAATTAGCACCCGTCATGTAACAAATAAGACTTTGTTGATTAAATAAGACAGTTGCCAACCAGTCAACCTGTAATTACATAAGGAACTGCAATATAGCTAATACATGCCTAAAACTGAACTGATAATGTAATACTTGCATACACAGACTAAAGAAAAACTTTTTCCCAGCTATGCAACTTATCGATAATATGGATTTTTTTTCCTCCAGAACTTTATATGGCAGCAGATAAACAGGCATCTTGTAGTTCCACACAATGTGTGTTTGGAGACCCTTTAAGCATTGCTCGTAAAATGAATTTTTCATACAAATCAAGCAGTTTGTACCTAGTTGTATCCTGTACCTATTACTTACTTGGCCTAGTCTACATCAGAAAGCACTTTACACTCTTGTGGTACTTGCTGAAATGCTGTACAGCAAGATTCTAATCAGCACAGTTATTCTGCAAAATGTAAATATAGATTCATTTCTGCTCAGATCTGCCTCTCTTTCTCATCTGCAGAATGAATTTAATTCAAAGGACTGAAAAGTGCTGCAAATGTTTCTGCAGAGAACCTGCTGTCGCCTGATTGGTAAACCCATTAAAGGGGTGAGCAACCAGAAGGCGAGGGAGAAAGAAAGTTATTTAAGCTTAAAATTGAACAGATTATGATGACAGAAACAAAAGACTAAAAAAGTCTCTCTTGTAGCGATTCTCAAAAGAGATCAGCATTAGTCTGAGAGCAAGATGAGAAATGAAATCGTCTTCGTTCCATTCTAATTAATCATGGACATCACAGCAGGCCATATTGTCTAAGCTTGCCCTGTAGTTATAAATTGGCCTCCAGCCGAAGTTGCTGGAGCAAATTCCAGTCCTGTACAATGCAAAGGGCTGAAATTTTACTGTAGTACAACACTGAACTAAAGCAGGAGTTTAGCTCTCGGAGTTGTTAGCACTGTGGTCTGTGTGTGTGATCAAAAGATAAAAGATTCCACAAACCAGCTTAACTGAATATATCTTTGAAAATCTAAAGGAAATGTAAACCTTTTGAAGAAAAAAACACATCTCACTGTATGAAAGCTAACAGAACCTTACAGAAGATCAGCTTATACTACAGATACCAGTGGATTATTTCAAACATGTGGCTACCACTGAGATTCACTATGATGTTTTTAAAGCAATAAAAACCAGCCGTTTTGTCCTTCACACCACAAACAGTCTGGATACACACATTCAAGAGAGCACAATAATAATTTAAAAAGTACTATTTCCCAGTGCTTCTTATGACCGCTGTATTATTTATTTGATTTTCTGACATTTCACATGTACCCCAGAGAAGACAAAATGCACAGCAAAAAACACAGGAAAATAGCTGGTTCACAGAGCATGACGTAAGAAAACCAATATTCTTCCACTAGAGTTTAATGTTACAAGCTGCACAGTCATTCCACAAAATTGGTGGCTTTTTCATTTTGAATAGGAGATTTTTCAGTAATTTTCTTTCTGATTTTTTAAGAATGTCTTTTAAGTGTTAATAGGTTTCATTATATAACCTCAAGCAAACTTTTTTTAAAAAATGCATTTTAAAACTATTTTAAAAAAGAGAGACTTGTTGCCCTTTATGTTTTCAACGGAATTGAAAATTATTTTAAAACCAAACCAAATTTTAATTATATATATATATATATAAATTATTTATTTATTTATTTAAACAGAAAGTAGTATATATATATATATATTATAATTTATTTATTTATATATATATATATATAAATTATTTATTTATTTATTTAAACAGAAAGTAGTTGGAAACACAAGGTTGGGGACAGACCAAAACATGCATCCTCATTAAGAAAGTTTCTGGATTGTTGATTGTGTTTTACAAGCTACAGTAAAGTTAGTGACAGCTTTTCACTGTTAAAGACATTGTTTACACAAATCTTCACAGGGGACACCTTTCTGTAGAATGACCATCCAGTGTTACAAAACATCTCACCTGCGCTACTTCAGCGCGGCGCGTCATGCTCGCGCTCCGAAAGAGTAAAGTAAAGCCCGCTCACCATACCTGCAGAACTCTGCACCACTGTTTAGTGATTTTACAATTCTTTGAAAGTATCACATATCTATACGATTACTGTTTTTCTCATGAACTCCCCATAACAAACACATGGACCTCTGGCACGGATAGAGGAGCCTTGAGGACACATATTAAATCAGTTAATTTTAGTGCTGTGATTTCACCACTTCTCACCTCCGACTCCAGCTGCACCAGCTCCATTTTGGGCCATGGTTCTGCCAATTGAGCAAGTGGCATTGTGTGCGCTCCTTCTTGTCTCTCTCAAGTACTCAAATTTGGACGGGGATTTCTTCCGAACCCGTGTATTCCCTGCTGGAACGACCTGATCTTTCCCTTTGGATCAGGAGCAAACGGGCGACTTTCCTTTCTTACAACCCGCTCAGGACGCACATAGTCACTCCGTGGAAAATCAAAGCCGTTATTCCCGTTTAAATGACGTTGACGGATTCTCCTCTCTGTCCGGTGAGGAAGAGGAGTTGCACAGCCCCGTTCCTGGAAATGAACAAATCTCTCCCACTTACTCACACACAGGTGGACTCGGGTTTAGAGGAACATGCGCCGTGCGTCTGCGGCGATGAAACGCGCCTCCTCCGAGGAAATGAAATCAAAGATGTTATTGTAATGAGGTGGCTTCTCAGCTGACACTCACTATCGGTGCGCACGCAGGAAAAGAGAAGCCGATGCTGTCAGTAGTGTTCCGCTCTGTCTGAACCGAATCCGCAGTGTAAAAGCGCATGAGCTTCAGCCAATCATTGGTTCGAAGACAGTTCTCAGCCAGCCCCTTTCTCCTACTACCCCTCTACGGACACCCCTCTCTGGCCACTTACTGACACTGCAAGCTCTCGGTATGGTCACAACCAGTTACACTCTTGCAAACATTGATCAATGTAACATTGATACATTTAAAGCTACACTTTGCCATTTTTTTTAAATAAAATAAAAAATAACACAATGTTATAAATAAGAGATTGCAAAGAAAAAAATTCCTCCAAACCACGTCTTTGTTTTACTCAAATACACGTTAATAAACCAATAGCCTACTAACTATTTGTATTAGTGTTGTAGGGACGGATTCATCGGGAAACTGCATACATACGTCATCCGTGCGCAGAGTAGCAGAGCCGAAGCACAGCCAAAACAATGTTCTTCCACAAAACGTCGTTTTTAGAGGGTCAAATGTTACATAGTGTACCTTTGCGATATTTTTTATTTTCATATAAATATGTAAGCGGTAATTTCAATAGTCTAATACGTTTATAAGAAAACTAAAACATTTTCAATAGAATTAAATGGCGAACTTTATTGCAGTTATTTGTTTATATGACATTTGCAGCTTCTACCTTTCAAAAAAGTATGCTGTTGTAATGTTATTAACTTTGACACATCATACTACTCAATATACAATATAACTAATGACATCCGTATTAATGTATACAATAGTATTTACATGGAACTTAGAGAATATCATATTAGTAAATTTCCCAAAAAAATTATTAAAAAAAAAACCGTGGTAGGTAATAAAATGCAACTGTTCTACCTCCTAAAAAATGCTACCGCCTAAGCACTGAAAATAGAATCAACCAACACAACATCAAGCTTTATTTACACATTAAATTAAACAATATTACCATAAACAGAAAATCAAATTTTTTTATTTTTTACTAAATTACTATCAACAGAAATAGAGATGGATGTAACAAAGTATTCCCCAGTGCTGGCATAAGTAGCCTATCCTCTTTTCCATCATGCCAGGATTGCTATTTCATGTTGTCAATTGTAATTGTCTTGTTGGCTTGCCCATTTTGTGACAAGGCAGAGACATGCCAATACCTCTTGACTCTTTATTCTATCAAAGGGAGCAGAGAAGAGCAACTGTTGCTTCCCGCTGAGAGTGGTTACCACTGGCAACCACAGACCATCTGCCAGAGTGCCGGTGAATCTGTTGCCAGAGTAAAACAGTGTATGAATGGTTGTCTTTATGAGATGGTAGTGGGTGGATATGGAGTGTGCATGGTAGAGGACCATGTTTCATTGAGTCAAATGATGGCACAAAGCACAAAATGCTTTTAATGGCACTCAAATACACTAATGATAATATAGGGCTATGTCAGGCTAAACTGTGACATTTTTAAAAGGAATCAAGACTAAGCCCTCAATGAAATTCCTTAATGTGGACATAAAATCAATTATGCATGAATCTTTTTCACAAAAATAAATCATAGGCATTACAAACACTCGTTACCCTCTGTTGTATGTGTGTGTGTGTGTGTGTGTGTGTGTTCTGCACTAGACTGCAGTACAAACAGCTATTATGTACACAGATATCAGATGCACATACTCAGCTGTACCATGCGATTCTCTTACTCTTTACTGCTAGTTTGGCCTATTTCAGTAAGTACCTGGCAATCTGCCAACCAGCCTGTCCCTACGGTTACTGTACTGTAAGTCAAAAGCGTCTGTTAGAACAGAAAGTACTTGGTTCTAGTGCATTGTGAACACCATGATTTTCCGTGCAAAGGATATTCTCCATATTATTTAGTCTAGAGAGCTTGCAAGAGCCTCAGAAAGGAATGATTAAAATGCATTCTGAGCATTACTGAAATACTAGATGCATACAGACAGTAGGAGCTGGATGAATTCAGATTAAGCAATATTTTATATAACACTTATGAGAACATTACATAACACTTAAATAAAACATATGAGAAACTACGTATGAGAACTTTGTATATATATTAATGGCATTAGTAAATAAGTGCTCATTAATTCCACCTGGAGGCCGGTGATATATCACACACTGCAGATCTTAAGTAGTTTATTGTATTTGGTTATGCATCAGTGAGTCTGTTTGTCTGTTTGTATAGAACTGTGCGTGAAATCTCATGGCTGTTTTTCCATCTGAGCCCTCTGGTGGAACCTTTAACACAGCTTATGTAAAATTTCTTCCACAGTGCACAGATTGATGTGTTCAGACAGGAAGTCTGGTGCATACTGTATGTGCAAAGGATGTTGATGCAAAGCCTTGCAAGAAATAATGACCAGTCAGAACACTCTTGATGATTGTTGGTTTTATTCCCTGCTCAAATAATTAAATTCTGGCTTAGGAATTAATATGAATTAATAACTTTATTAGTTTATCAAAATCTGAATTTTAACTCATTTCCTTTTAAAAAGGAAATGTTTTCCACAAACCCCCAGTACTTCTTTTTCAGGCCCCAGTTTGAAAACCCCTTGGGTGTATACAACATAAAGATGAATTCCAGTTTAATTAAACTATATATTTGTGTCCTCAACAATCAAGTAAAAACTTTGACACTATTTGGTTCAGTAATTTTACATGCCTCCACTGCTGTTATGTAGTATTTATTTGATCTAATAAAAAGGCAGCCTAGGAATATCCTGCACTTCCTCCATGGGTAATTGTATCTGTACTTGGTGCTGTGATTTGATTTCCAGCCAAAGAGCTGCATCACTTCACCTCCAACGACCTCCGGGAGTCCCTCTCTTGATCACGCTCAAGCATCATGGGAAGATGACTCATACTTAACACAAGACATGCCACAATTATAACCCCTCACCCAATATGCACATGTACATACAATAGCCTTGCATATGCTCTCTATTATTTCTTGAATAACTTCAACAGTGTGCCTCCCTGCCTAATTCCACACACACACACATTCTATTCAGCAGGATGTCCACCCTCCTCACACCCACACTACATCACACACACCCATACGCACATGTGAATTGTTGGACGATCAGTAGGAGGTGTGTGTGGGTGTGAAACGAAGCATGCAGCAGACTGCAGGAGCCACGGAGTTGCTGTGGGCAGAATAATAACTGGACTGCATGAAAATCTTGATGGCAGTTTTGAGTGGCATAATGTTAGTTGAACATGCATACTAATTCACACCACTTCATTCGAAAGAAATTCAGCATCCAATATTTACATTTAGACAGTTCATTAGCTAGCATACTATTTCTCACAATGCACTGGGTCTCTTGGTTGTTGTAGCAGGCAGTATACAGTACTAGTTTATTAAGCAACATATGATATAAAGGTATTGTTCAAACCCTGAAGATTTATTAGCTATTGCCATTGTGTATATGAGCATTCTTTGTGTACTGAGACACTCCTCAGACTGCTCTAGAGTGACTGTTCTTATAATTAATAAGTACAAATTAGTCCACAATGGATGTAGTTGGCAGGATACACTCATGTAGGCAGTAGAAAATGTGTAATTATATATAATATAGTTTTGCATGTTGTATGAAAGTGACTATGTTTAGAATGGAGTACCAGTAGATGGAATGCCAAGTCTGCCAAAAATAAAAAATATATAAATACATAAATAAATATACAAATAAATGTAAAAAAAGAAAAAAAAATAATAAATATATATATAAATAAATATACATAGAAAAAGCAAAAAAAAACGAAAAGAAATAATTATTTATACATTTATTTCCTTATTTATGTATATATTTATTTTTTTTTCCATATTTATTTACATCTACATTTATTTATTTATACATTTATTCATTTATAAATTTATTTATTTCTACATTTATTTATTTTTACATTTATTTATTTCTACCTTTATGTTTTTCTACATTTATTTATTTCTTCATTTATTTCTTCCTACATTTCTTCCTGCGTAGGGTAATGAGGAGGGCGTAGTTTACCTCAGACATAGCAATCGAGCTCAGAGTAAGCGAAGGCGAAGGGTTGAGGCCACAGTGACACCCTGTGGCGAAATACAATAAGTATCACTGACGTTGATACGGTCTGTGACTGCGAGGTATATGGTTAAAATCTTACTGTGTGACATGGATATGCTCGTCTTTATTCCGGACATGGTCGTAGAACATCGTTTGGTCTGGATTTGTAAAATGTCCTGGGCTAACAAACATGAAACAGGAACTCTGAAACGGAAGCGCTTTATTTTTTCCATTTTTCGGTCAAAAACTCACGGAAAGGAAGCAGGGCACATAGGCTACAGTGAAGTCAACGCAAGCATATTGACCAATGCCTTTTGAAACGAGACCATTGCATTTGAATGTAGCCTAATTTCCAAAACAATACTGACAGCAACAGCCTTATTAAATGTATGAACTTCACGTTAATCCACATCGATAAATTCAGTTAGAGGATAAGACTGTAGCCTATAGGGCAGTTAGCCTACCACTAAAATCCAACCAGATCTTCATCAGAGCCATCAATACAGAAGAGATCTTAATGCATTTACACAGCAATTAGCCTACAAGTGCATACAAATATTATGAAGTGTCTTAGGCCTACATTTTGAAGACATAAAATATGACATGATGGAATCAATGAAGTGATAGCCTACGTTTAATATGAAACTAAAACAGACACCAGGTGGCCAGAAAGTCACTGTCTTAATGAGTGAGTTCAATCCACTCGTTGATACACCGAATCAAAAAACAACTCGACGTGTTGAAGCGATTTGTTTCTGATCATTTATATTTAGGCCTATGCGTTATCTAAATAATTTATAATAGACTAATAATAATAATAATAATAATAATAATAATAATAATAATAATAAATAATAAATAAATGACCAAATGCTCAAAAAGTTGGCAGAGAGGGGTCATGTTCGGGGAAACAACATAGTTGTTGATAGGCTATATTTTTCGGGGCCATGGGTTTAATGCGCAAACCCTGCGTGACCATATAGCAACTATTCAGAAATGGAATAACGAATGCATTAATATTTTGTTTTGAATTTAAGAAAAGTCGATTGAATATTTACAGGGTTTTATCTCCTTATTATTTTCAGAATAGTAACGTCTTTGTAACCAACCACAGTGATCAAAAATCTCTATCTAATAGGCTACTTCAAAGATCAAATCAAATTATATATTGTAAAAGTTTGTACAAATTTATGTAGCCCAAAAAACCATAACAAAAAATAGCCTACACATAACTTTTAATTATTATTATTATTATCATTCTTTCTTTCTTCTTTTATTATTATTATTATTAGGCTATTGTTATCATCATCATCAGCAGCTGGCAAAACCATAATGGAATCTATTTAAAAGGGAATGATTGTGGTGGGAGTTTGGTCAAAAACTATTGCAGTGATAGCCTACTGCGAAATATAACGGGTTGAAATAAAAGACGTCGCCGTCCACAGAGACATTTCTATGTGCACTATTTCATCCGTGAAAACCTTAGTCCCCTGGCTATCATTTCAGAATCTGCAATTCAAAATAAATTTTGCCTGCCACTGCAGCAAATTCAGCAGCTTTTAAATATTGTTTGTTGGTCCGACTTTGTCAAGACAAACCCGACGGAGCTCAGCCCCGAAATTCAGCTGCTGTCGCTCTTCTCTTTCTTTACTTTCCGCTGTAGCTGTTGGGTCCGTGTATATTTTGGGTCATTTCGATTTTCTATTTAAAAATAAATAAATAAAGATAAATGAGAAACGGTTTGATTTTCGTTTTTTCGTTTTGTTTAAGAAACGGAAAAAGAAAATGGAGCTGGATTTTACGTATTTTTGGTTTGTGGGTAAAAAATGAGATTATGTTTTAATATTTGTTTTGAATGTGTGGGCGGCGCTGAAACGCCCCCTTTCATCCCTTCTGTACCCGCACCGACAAGCAGCAACCGCAAGCTCAGCAGTTAATTTTCACCAGGAGAGAAGCGGCAGACAGCAGAGTTTATTAATCCTGCGGATTCTTTGCTAGTGGTGCTTGCAAGATAAAATAATAATAATAATAATAATAATAATAATAAATTAAATAAATAATAAACTATAAAAAAAAAAATAATATTATATTTTTCCGGCTGCTATATTGACAAAGCAGACTTGACAACTTTATTCATAAAACACCAATTGAATTTTACTTTAGCCGGTGATCTACAACGACATGGAATAAAATATAGGCCTAGCTACTACTAATTTTTTGCCTACTTATTTTATTCTAGGCCATTCATTAAAAAAAATAAAATGGGAAAAATCCAACCCCACATTTATAATAAATGTATATTAAAATAAGTTTTCCCCATAATTAGTCTACTTTAAATGTTTAATTATAGGCTATAGGCTACTTAGAATTATGAACTGGAATTCACGAATTCTGTAGATGACCTTTTGAATATAGTGATGGTGTGACATAATTACAGATAATGAGTTCAGACGGGAAACACTGCACCTCTGGTTGGTTTCATTTCATTACATAGGCCTAAATATAAAATTATTATTATTAATATTGTTATTCTATTTAAATGGCTTATTTTTAAAAGTAGACATGTCCAGCTAGACATGGTTCGTCTGATGCATGAGCCTGGTTCATTTCTGACGTTTCAGAAAGAAGTTAATGTAGACCGAGATGGCAGAAAGCAAAATCCTGTTGAGTTTTGTAAGGTTTTAATGTTATTTAGGGCCAGGGCCGGCCCGAGGCATAAATAAGGCGAACTAAGCGGCCGCTTGGGGCCCCCCAATAATTTATTTTTTTATTATTATTGTTATTTTTTTTTACAATTAACTTAAACAAGTGATATAAATGAATGAATGAATGAATAATGAACGAATAAATGAATAATTCAAGACAAAAAAAACTTATTTACCAACAACTGCTGCTGTGTCTGCTAGCGTTTTAGTCATGCGCAATTGCACATAGACACCTCGCGTGCATGACAATTCGCGCCGGCACGCAAAGGTGGCGCGTCACTGTAATAAATGATAAACCATGTCACAAAAAGGATGTATCACTCTGGTGCCCGAAAAGAGAACGAAGAGAAAGAAAAGGACATAAAGGTGGCTTGTCGTTTTGTACGTTCGAGAGTCTCAAATTTAGGGACCGTGTCTAAGTTACATGCGTATATTGTTATACACTTTTCTAAACCGTCAGTAGCATTGAGGAGATGACTTACAGTCATAAAAACCACTGTAATTGTTCATCTAGGTGTCAGCTATAATGCACAGTTGAATATAATGTTGAATATTTTATTAAAACAAACTGTAAGACATATGTAAATTATGCTACTTTTTCACATGGGCTCAAAGGCAAATTTGAAGCTCATAGCATTTTGAGGAGAAAGACGTGCAGTCACCTTATACATTTTTATATATATTAAAATAAATTATAAATCATTTAGGTAAAAACGAGGCCCGTTGGAATCACTTTCAGGCACATTCCTCGTTAAAGTTTTTTTTTTTTTTCTTCTCAGGTTCCATTTACAAAAAATAACCCATGGGTTTATCAATAACACCACAAATCATTGTTCTTGTAGCCATGGCAACTGCAAATTAACCATGGTTTTTTGTTACTTCAAATAATAATTTACAAAGAAGTATTAAATACTGTAATATTTTTGTGTGTTGTTGTTGTTGTTGTTGTTGTACAGGACCTTAGCCATCAATAGCCTTTAAATTAACTTCATATAAATTATTGCTTATATATTAAAAAATATGAGGCAATAATGTTTGGTTAATAATATACACTGTTAAAATACATATTGTAGGCACATACAAAATAACAATTTATGTACATGTTATTAAAATGCCTGCACAGGGAGCCAAATGCCATGTAATTGCTGCTGTTACATTTTTTGCTATAGATACACAGCATATATAATTTCTTCAATTTGGCAAATTATTTATTTCATGTTTTGTGACGTTTGTATTCAGAAGTTTAAGAGTGAAGTATGTCTAAGTATTGATTTTTATTTATTTATTTTGTATTAATACATAACCTCACTGTATTCATTTATAATGTAACACTTTAGTGTGTGGTGACATTTGAACGCACAGCGGGACTCCGCCATGTGTCAAATAATCTGCTTAGGGGCCCCCAAGAGGCACTGAGGGACTCGGACGCATGGTGGAAGGGGGGGTGGCCCCCAATCAAAATTCTGCAGACTTCTAGGGCCCCCAAGAGGCTCGGGCCGGGACTGATTTAGGGTGTCTTACGACCAAAACTGGACGGAAGCTGAAGCTCTTTCCACAACTTATCGGGCTGGAAGTCTGTGGATCGGGATCCGCCGATCGGAGACGTGCAGCAGACTACACTCTACAAGATCAACGCTTCAGGGTTGTGTTGTTTTGTATAGCAACATGAAAAACTGTTCTGAGGTTTTAGGCATAGATTAAAATTAGTAGGCTAAAAAATCTGGCATTTCATGACATTGTAATGCTGCACAGTCATGCCATACCAGAGTAAATTCAAGTGTCATTGAATAAATTAATTTCTGTTGGTCAAAAAAAAAAAAAAAAAAAAAAAAACAAAAAAAAAAAAAAAAAAAAAAACAAAAAATATATATATCTATACTATCTAGATATAGATATATATATTATATAGGTATATATATATACACACTATATAGATATACTATTTTTTTTTTTTTTGTTTTTTGACCAAAACAGGAAGGTGTAATTTATTCAATGACATTTGATATTATATATATATTATATATATATATATATCTATATATAATATATATATCTATATAAAGCTTGCAAGCACCCCTAGCAAAGAATAGTTCAGATCCGACAGGATTAATAAGAAACACATCTGCTGTCTGCCGCTTCTCTCTGTGGTGAAATATGAAACTGAGGCTTGCGAGTTGCCGCTTGTCGGTGCGGTACAGAAGGGATGAAAGGGGCGTTTCAGCGCCAACCGGCGCACAGTTCATAACAAATATTAAAAAGCATGGGCTAATCTCATTTTTACCCACAAACCAAAATACGAAAAATTTTCGTTTATTAAGCTAATTTTCGTTTTCCGTTCTGAACATTTATCTTTATTAATTTAAAAGATAGAAAACCCGCCTCGAATGACCAACATTAATACACGGACCCAAACAGCTACCAGCGGAGAAAGCGTAACGAAAGAGAAGAGCGACAGCAGTTGAATTTTCGGGGCCTCTGCACGCTCGCCCGTCGGGTTTGTCTGACAACAGGCGGACCAACCCTAACAACAATATCTAAAAGCTGCTGAATTTGGCGGCACGAGTGGCACGGCAACAAATTTATTTGAATTGCAGATTCTGACGCATGATAGCCAGGGGGACGTAAGTGCAACGTTTTCCACAGGATGAATAGTGCACATAGAAATGTCTCTGTGGTGACGAGCGCCGTCTTTCGGTATTTCAACCCACGTTATAGACGGTTGTCATCGGAGCGCACGCGCCCGGACCCTAAGTTTAACTTCAGGTCTGGTTATATCGCGTCTGGCATTGCTGCGTTGCCATCTACAACACGCAGTTAAAGCCTGAAGGCTGATGAGTAGCCTGAAGTTGGGCCTCAGGTGGTTGTGCTGCGTGGATGTGTTGTTCCATACATTTTATTTATTTTGGAGGAGACTCGCCACAATTTTAAAACGGATGATCGATTTTCGAAAAAGGCTTCGTTAATAAAACACGAGTAACGTAACATGTTATGTTATATGCCTGAAGCAGCAGTGTCATGAGCGTACCAGCTCTGCTTTGTCTACAGCTGTTACGGGGGAAACACTCTATTTCTCGCGGCTTTATGTCCATGCTTTAAAACATCTCCTGCTGGCAAAGAATGAATTGGCATATCCATTAAGTCACGCTGATCCTGATCCACGCAGCAAACATTATTTTGTTGTTATCAAAAAATATTCTACTCTAGAGGACTTGACGGTTGTTATTTGATTCTATTTGGAGTCTAACGGAAGTTAAGTTAGGTCCAAAAAGCGCTCACGCGCATTAACGTGTTGTTTATGTTGATGATGCGTTGAAACCGTCTATATTCGCAGTAGGCTATCCCTGCAATAGTTGGACCAAAACTCCACCACCACAATCATTCCTTTAAATAGATTCCATATGGTTTTGGCCAGCGGCTGCTGATGATGTTAAACAATAGCCTAATACAATAATTAATAATAAAAAGAAAGAAAGAAAGAATGATAATAATATTAACTAACTACAAATTAAAAAGTTATGTAGGCTATTTTTGTTATGTTTTTGGGCGACATAAATTTGTACCAAACTTTTACAATATATAATTTGATTTGATCTTTGAAGTAGCCTATTATAGATAGAGATTTTTGATCACTGTGGTTGGTTAAAAAGACGTTACTATTCTGAAAATAATAAGGAGATAAAACCTGTAAATATTCAATCGACTTTTCTTAAATTCAAAACAAAATATTAATGCATTCGTTATTCAATTTCTGAATAGTTGCTATATGGTTCACGCCAGGTTTGCGCATGAAACCCATGGCCCCGAAAATATAGCCTATCAACAATTATGTTGTTTCCCCGAACATGACCCCTCTCTGCCAACTTTTTGAGGCATTTGGTCATTTATTTTATTATTATTATTATTATTATTATCATTAGTCATTATTAGTCTATTATATTATATTTAGATAACGCATAGGCCCTAAAATATAAAAATGATCAGAAAACAATCGCTTCAAACACGTCGAGTTGTTTTTGATTCGGTGTATCAAACGAGTGGATTGAAATCACTCATTAAGACAGTGGTAACTTCTGCCACCTGGTGTCTGTTTTAGTTTCATATTAAACCGTAGGCTTCATCACTTCATTGAATTCATCATGTCATATTTTATGTCTGCAAAATGTAGGCCTAAGACACTTCATAATATTTGTATGCACTGGTAGGCTAATTGCTGTGTAAAGGCATTAAGATCTCTTCTGTATTGATGGCTCTGATGAAGATCTGGGTGGATTTTAGTGGTAGGCTAACTGCCCTAAGGCTACAGTCTTATCCTCTAACTGAATTTTATCGATGGGGATTAACGTGACGTTCACTACATTTAATAAGGCTGTTGCTGTCAGTATTGTTTTTGGAATTAGGTACATTCAAAAGCAATGGTCTCGTTTCAAAAGCATTGGTCAATATGCTTGCGTTTGACTTCACTGTATAGCCTATATGTGCCCTGCTTCCTTTCCGTGAGTTTTGACCGGAAAAAAATGGAAAAAAAAGAAAGCGCTTCCGTTTCAGAGTCCCTGTTTCATGTTTGTGTAGCCCAGGACATTTTACAAATCAGACCAAACGAGTGTCCTACGACCATTGTCCGGAATAAAGACGAGCATATCCATGTCACACCAGTAAGATTTTAAACCATATAACCTCGCAGTCACAGACCGTATCAAACGTCAGTGATACTCATTGTATTCGCCCACAGGGTTGTCACTGTGGCCTCAACCCTTCGCCTTCGCTTACTCTGAGCTCGATTGCTATGTCTGAGGTAACCACGCCCCTCCTCATTACCCTACGCAGGAAGAAAGTAGGAAGAAATAAATGAAGAAATAAATAAATGTAGGAAAACATAAATGTAGAAATAAATAAATGTAAAAATAAATAAGCATGTAGAAATAAATAAATGTATAAATGAATAAATGTCTAAATAAATAAAAGAAGAAATATAAAATAAATATGGAAAAAAACTAATATATACATAAATAAGGAAATAAATGTATAAATAATTATTTCTTTTCGTTTTTTTGCTTTTCTATGTATATTTATTTATATATATATTTATTATTTTTTTCTTTTGTACATTTATTTGTATATTTATTTATGTATTTAATATTTTTTTATTTTGGCAGACTTGGGCATTCCATACTAGTAGGCCTATATTGCATAGCTGAACAATACAGAAGATGATCAATGTGCTACATTGTTTTACACATTACATCACTACTGCATTTGAATTTCAGTGAGCACTATCATTTTCTAAAAATAAATATGCTGAATTTTGCATTTTTGAATCGAATTTGGTGCTAAAATGTTTTTTGGCAATCCAGTTCAATCCGTTCAATCCGACTCATGAACAGGATTGGGTTGCATCCAAGAATTGTACAAGTAACTGTATTTGAACCTCATTATTGTTTTCAAGGACCCATAATCATATTAGCTTACTTATTAAATGTTGTCAGAATACTTTTGGAATAATACTCTTGCAATGAGCAAAAAAAATAAGGCAATAAAAAAAAGCCTGGCAGTCAAAGGACATTTGTCTCTCCCTCCCAACAGAGGTCCTTACCAAAAAATTCTTGTGCATGCACACTCTAATCAGCGTTTCCCCACACGGTTTGAATATATTGCAATTGGCGAAATGCAATAATACTTCCCTGATTTGTGAGCTTGCATTACGAAATTGAATATGATAAGATAAAAGTTTGTCTGTTTGTATAGAACTGTGCGTGAAATCTCATGGCTGTTTTTCCATCTGAGCCCTCTGGTGGAACCTTTAACACAGCTTATGTAAAATTTCTTCCACAGTGCACAGATTGATGTGTTCAGACAGGAAGTCTGGTGCATACTGTATGTGCAAAGGATGTTGATGCAAAGCCTTGCAAGAAATAATGACCAGTCAGAACACTCTTGATGATTGTTGGTTTTATTCCCTGCTCAAATAATAAAATTCTGGCTTAGGAATTAATATGAATTAATAACTTATAGTAGTTTATCAAAATCTGAATTTTAACTCATTTCCTTTTAAAAAAGGAAATGTTTTTCCACAAACCCCCAGTAACTTCTTTTTCAGTACTTCACCCCCAACAACCTCCGGGAGTCCCTCTCTTGATTGATCACGCTCAAGCATCATGGGAAGATGACTCATACTTAACACAAAGACATGCCACAATTATAACCCCTCACCCAATATGCACATGTACATACAATAGCCTTGCATATGCTCTCTATTATTTCTTGAATAACTTCAACAGTGTGCCTCCCTGCCTAATTCCACACACACACACACATTCTATTCAGCAGGATGTCCACCCTCCTCCACCCACACTACATCACACACACCCATACGCACATGTGAATTGTTGGACGATCAGTAGGAGGTGTGTGTGGGTGTGAAACGAAGCATGCAGCAGACTGTGGGGAGCGACGGAGTTGCTGTGGGCAGAATAATAAATGGACTGCATGAAAATCTTGATGGCAGTTTTGAGTGGCATAATGTTAGTTGAACATGCATACTAATTCACACCACTTCATTCGAAAGAAATTTCAGCATCCAATATTTACATTTAGACAGTTCATTAGCTAGCATACTATTTCTCACAATGCACTGGGTCTCTTGGTTGTTGTAGCAGGCAGTATACAGTACTAGTTTAGTAAGCAACATATGATATAAAGGTATTGTTCAAACCCTGAAGATTTATTAGCTATTGCCATTGTGTATATGAGCATTCTTTGTGTACTGAGGGGACACTCCTCAGACTGCTCTAGAGTGACTGTTCTTATAATTAATAAGTACAAATTAGTCCACAATGGATGTAGTTGGCAGGATACACTCATGTAGGCAGTAGAAAATGTGTAATTATATATAATATAGTTTTGCATGTTGTATGAAAGTGACTATGTTTAGAATGGAGTACCAGTAGGCCTATATTGCATACTGAACAATACAGAAGATCAATGTGCTACATTGTTTTCACATTACATCACTACTGCATTTGAATTTCAGTGAGCACTATCATTTCTAAAAATAAATATGACTATTTTGAATTTTGAATCGAATTTGGTGCTAAAATGTTGTTGGCAATCCAGTTCAATCCGTTCAATCCGACTCATGAACAGGATTGGGTTGCATCCAAGAATTGTACAAGTAACTGTATTTGAACCTCATTATGTTTTCAAGGACCCATAATCATATTAGCTTACTTTATTAAATGTTGTCAGAATACTTTTGGAATACTACTCTTGCAATGAGCAAAAAAATAAGGCAATAAAAAAAATCCTGGCAGTCAAATGCACATTTGTCCTCTCCCTCCCAAAGAGTTCCTTACCAAAAAATTCTTGTGCATGCACACTGCTAATCAGCGTTTCCCACACTGTTTGAATCTATGCAATGGCGAAAGAAATAATACTTTACCTGATTTGTGAGCTTGCATTACGAATTGAATATGATAAGATAAAATAACCTAGTACCAGAAATTACAATGGTAAGAAAACACTCCTTCTATTTATTTGTTCTTGCAGGCTGCATGCAAAAACAAATACAAACAAATACAGTGCAATTACTGTAGTCCAGTTCCCTGATAAATTACTTATGAATCAGATTTTCTTTAAGGATTTTTTCAGATTTTTCTTGTTTAGGTATTGATCACAGGATAGACGTAAAGGTTTGAATTTGTTGACTGAATTTGTCGATTGTGCTATCAGTGTATGTATCATATGAGATCAAATAAATTTGATGCCACTTCTAACTAGTGTTTTGAGTATGTGTGTGAGAGAGAACGTATTTTTCAATTTTTTTTTTTTTTTAATTTGAAATACTCTGTTGGCATGAGAAATGTACAAAGTACATAACAATACACTGTAACAACAACAAATAGCAATAAAACAGTTTTAGAGGTAAATAACGAATAAAATAAGATTTAAAAAAGCAAAAAACAGAAAAGGAGACACTGTGCTCACTGTTATGTTATGAGTTTCCAGTTCATTCATCACTCTGGAAATGGAATGTCAAGTTGATCATTGTGGGATTCAGTGCATTGTGCTGGGGTTATGTGGCACATTTCAGGAAATAGTTGGTAATGCACATACTGTGCAGAGTATAAAACTGCCTACCATCTCCATTCAAACATAAAATGCCATTCTAAAAATGTTATTTCAGCTAGCGAGGCCTAAGAGGCAGAAGGGAGGTCTAGAAAAGTAGTCTCTAAATCCAAAATATCCTCCAACATTTTGAGCCATCTTGTGCATGCAAAACTCACAATACAGTTGCTTTTAAATGTTATGCAAAACCAGAACTGGCAAAGTACCTTACAGCCCATTTGAATACATTAATGCAGATTAAAATGAAACAGCACAGTTTCTCTAAGAGAGTAAGAGGGAAAGTGTGCTTGATTTGTTGCAAATATGCATTTCTTGTATCGTCAGGAAGTTTATCAGTGTCCTCACTCCGTCACTTTCTGCCAGGTGTGAATTCATTTGCTTCTGTGTTGCATAATTAGTCTTTTCTTAGCAGCCAACTTGAGAAAAATAACCAGCAAAGTGAGCAAACACTAATTATGAAAAACAGATTGGATCAGGCCCTTTTAGAAGTCAACACCTAAATGGAAGCATGCATCATTGTTTACACAAGAGAAGTGGAATGATGAGGAAGTATTGGTAAAAGGTGTGGAATTCTGGACAATATGAGATTATCTAGATCTAGATTTGTTAAGTGTACTGGCAAAACAGCAATTCTTATTTCTTGCATTCAACTGTCAACATGAAGAACCTGATGTGCTCAGACATGCAAAAGATTGAATGGTATTTGACTATTTCCTTGCAGCTTTAGAGATAATATGAAAGCCTCAGGGATTCGGATTTATACATTAGTTAAACTGAGATCTGAGAACCAATACACAGTTTAAAACCAGCCCAAGGGTCAATTTCAAATGATTGTGGTACTAAATAAATGTTGAATTAAAGTACTGTAATTATTATAAATAAATAATTAATTATTTTTATAGCACAGTTCTCAATACACATTGCTTTCAATGCAGCTTTGCAGAAAATCATGATGTTAATGTTTATAATGTCTTCATGCCTTTGGCATTTAGCAGATAAGAGGTGAGCGATAATATAGTTTACATATTGCAACAAAACATCCAAAAAGTAGGCAGTTGAGGTTTGCTAGTATATCGTGAGTGTATGAAAAATAACCATGTTTTTTTTTTGTTTTTTTTAGTTAAAGTGTAGTAACCATGCATGGATTTTTGGTATATTGGTTACCACTTGTATAACCACTGGTTTATTAAACAGAGTTTTACTATAAATACCTATGCTGTACAATAGAATGCAAATCAAATCATACACTTGCTTTGCTTTTGAAGCGGCTGCTCTTTAATTATATTTTTTATCATCTATTCCATATCCGTATTTTCTGAATCATATGGTTTCTGAGATATTAATTTAATTTAATTTAATTTAATTTAATTTAATTTAATTTAATTTAATTTAATTTAATTTAATATTACCTTATTGCACATGCATCTATAACTACAGAGACACTGTTTGCAATAGGCTGGATCTGTATAGGAAGAATGAATTATAGAGCTCATTGGAGCCCAGACTGCTTTTAAAACATATGTCTTATCAGGTTTGAACAATAAATAATGTAACCGGTTTTTGTTTGTTTTTTGTATTTGCGTTCACACACACCTAAACAATGCAGCAATCACACATACAGTAGGAGGCGCTAGATTGCAATACAATGCACTATTGGGGTGAGGGGTGGGGTTATAGTTGGGGGTATATTTGAGTAGCTATATTTCCAAATATTCAAAAATTCCTCTGTTGGTCAACAAGAAACAATAATGTAACATAACAATGTGAATAATTATATTATGTTAAATTATTGTTTCTTGTTGACCAACAGATTGTCATACGCTCTCTAATTTCTAATATACATAATTTACAAACATAATTAGTAAAATATGCCATTTTATTTTCATTGTGACAATAAAATACATGTACAATACAGCTTAGCTGTGGAAAACGGAATTTAATGTGTTAAAATAGTTTCCCACACTAGCACCAGAAAGGTCTAAGACGAAGACCCTAAAGGGTTAAATAAGCTGATCAAAACGCTTGACGTTTGCGGGCAGAGAGTTAGGCAAACGAGAATACTGATTTGGTCTCGGGACACTGAATTGCTTCATGAAAGAGTTTCATGAACCCCTCCCTGTACACCGAAACAGTCGCAGTGCACGCGGACACCAGCGCAGCACACCATTGGCTGAGAGCGCAGCTTTACCTGTAGGAAGGTGTGCCAGCCAGACAGCAGGATGAACTTTTCTTTGCTCCGATCAACTTCAGGGATTTAAATTCATGCTCCTAAGATCATGGAGCCCGTAACGTCTTGGAGCACCGAGAGAGTCACCGAGTGGCTCAAAGGTAACAGGGTGGTTTTATGTTTGTTTGTGTGTGTGTGTTTTTGAGACCGACGGGTGACTTTATGTCGGTCGAAGGAGAGATAAGGCCGAATTAAACAGGAACAACACAAATCCCTAAGGAACAGAATGGTGTCGGAGGAATGAGGAAGCGCCTTTTAGTTTGTTGACAAACTCTCGCACGAAACTAACTCGCAGCTGGTGAATACAAAAGCGATTTAACTTAACAAACAGTAGTGTATTGATACGTCTTTCCTCGTAATGAAGCGATAAAATCTGCTGCTGTCATTCTCTGTGCGAGTCCGGACTGGCCCACATCGCTCACTACGCGTATGTCTCTATTCCTCACGCTCATTTCTGACCAGTGTTCTGTGGTTTCACTTTAACACTCGTACTCTGTAAAGTGATATTTGTTTTAGAATCGACTATATGTTTGTGTCGCTTTGCGTTTAAATTGTTGTTGCATTAGTAGGCTACTGTAGTATTGCGTTATAATGTTATGAACCTAATACTAGTTAGTGGTTACTGGTTAGTGGTTATATTGGGCGGTGGTCGCTTGTGAATACTTAGGTAATATCATTATAAAATGTAAAGTGTTACATGTATTCTGTAAAGTGCTGCCTTACTTTTCACACATTGTTTTTACTGTATTTTTTTTCATTATGTTATCTTTACAGTGGCTTGATACTGTAAAGTGGGAAAATAGTTGACCTTTTATGCCAGTGAATATTTATTTGTAGATTTGTCTACTTAAAGACAAAAAAGGTTTGATGGATATTGCCCACAAAGATACAGTTCATTATGACAATGCCCCATGTTGTCACATTTCATCATGTCATTAAACAGGTCTTTCAGCAAACCTAAAAAATGTTTTTTTATTTTTCAGTTTAAGAAACTATTTAATACTATACAATATTGAAAAAAAAAAAAACTATTTAAAGTTCAGGACAGAATTAACAAAAATATTTTTGAGTTTTTGAATGAATTTAAGAGGGTTTTGAACAGGTTGTTTGACATCAAGAGATAACTAGAGAAAACACGTTTGTGTGAGTTTGGACTTTAATTAAAACCTCATAGTGACAGCACTTTTGACTTTCTAACTTGCCCTGGTGTCTTCTATTTAAAACACCTCCACCCACTAAAAATCTTTGTGTTTTTGAATCTGTATCTTAAAACTTCCAATAACATCTTCACCCTACTTTTGTAATTCAGCAGTTTCACACAGTTGCACAAAACAAAAAACAAAGGAATTCTACACTTCTTTCATAATATTAAACCTTGCTTTTTTCCTAAAATAAGTTTTGATAACACATATTCACTATTAACTAGAGTTTTCCCTCCATAAACTTGTAATTTGCTGCACACTGATAAGTAAGGTAGTTGTTGTAGTAGTTAGGTTTAGGTATGGGGTAGTGTTAAGGAATCTAGAATATGGTATATCATGTAGAATAAGGCCTTAATATGTGCTTTATATGTACTCATAAACAGCCAATATGCTAGTAATAAACATGCTAATGATCAACTAATTAATAGTGAATAGTGGTCCCTAATCTAAAGTGTTACCTAAGCTTTTTCCTAAAACATATCTTAACATGAATTTTCCTGGCCTTTGAGTTTGAAGAAACAATTAGTTATTTCTAACACTTTATATACTATAAAATATAAGCATAATGAAAACGTTAGTGCACTTTGTGTTGTGTGTAGTTTTAGTGTGATTCTGTTCAAGCTCTGAACCTATTAGACTGTGATAGAAGCATATAGCCCCTTATCTCCCTTGTTTATTTGTCTAATTGTTTGACAGATGTTGGACATTGTTGTATCTTGTGATCATTTAGGTTCTTAGTTTATGAGATCTCTAAAGGGAAAATAAATATATCAAAGCCAAATGTGATAACAAAGCCTTAGGCCCATTTATACTGCATATTATATGGGGTTTAGAAAACCCAATTATAGTAAAAGACCGTACATGTTATGAATCTAGACTAGAGAATAGTCTCCAGCAGTTATGCAATATTTTGGCTGTGGATGTGGTTGCATAAAATTCTCACACAAAGGATTTTTCCTCAGGGCCCAAAATCTTTGTGTTTCACCGACTCTAGAAATCAGCTTAAATCCTCTATGTTCACTGTTTGAGTCTCACACATATGAGCATACAGTTGTATTTTGTTCATTACATTCCAAAATTAACAACAGAATCTTGTGTCACATCAGGGTTTCCAAAGTGCTTTTTCCTGAAGTAAACACGTAGCAGGTGTGTGTTTTAACATGACTGGCTGCACAACTTCAGTGTGCATGACCCAGATGTCACCTTCTTCATGCTAGGCCACTCATTTCCTTCCATTATTATGGATCTATGGAAATTGTTTTTGTATGTGAGTGTGGCTTGATCAGTGGGTTGTTTTTGAGCTCCCCATGTAGCTGTTTCCTTTTATTCATAATGTGTTGGCATCTCTCTCTGTCTACTAAGTACTCATTGACATAATTTTTCTTCCTGTATTTTACTTGGGTCAAAGATAATTTTTTAATCATTAGTTGCAATTTTAAATGCACCCAAAGTTAAGGGTTGGTTATTTTTTATTTATTTATTTATTTTTATAGTTTTGAAAGATGTCAATTATGATGTCACTTAGGCTGTTTTTATTTGATAAAAATAGTAATAATAATAATGTGAATAATTATTGCAATTTAAAATACCTGTTTTCTGTTTTAATATATTTTAAACTGTAATTTATTCCTGTGAATAAATTTCCAGCAGTCATTACTCCAGTCGTCACATAATGCTTCAGAAATCATTCTAATATGCTGATTTGGTGCTTAAGAACTATTTCTTATTATTATCAATGTTGAAAATAGCTGTGCTGCTTAATATTTTTGAAAGTTTTTTATTTTTGGATTCTTTGATGAATATTAAGTACCAAAGAACAGTATTTAAAACATTTGTAATGATGTAAAAATCTTTACTTTTGTTTTTGATAAATTGAATGCATCCTTGCCTTATTAAACACTTTTAATGGTAGTGTGTATATATGATAATATTTATATTTTCAGAATATGTAGGCCTATTGTAATAATATTATGGTAATAATATTTATATTATTATGATATTTCACATTCTTATCTAGTAACATTTGGTTCTGTGATGAACTTCAAATCTCACTTTAATTTGAACTATTCATGAGCTTAAGTTTCTCTGTGCTGCTTAATTTTATTTAACTTTGTGTCATATCTGTGTGTTTGTCAGGTCTGGATGCTCCTCTACAGCAGTACTCGGTCTCCGAATGGCACCTCTCCGGCTCAGATCTGCTGCATCTTTCATCTACCAGATTGGAGAAACTTGGAGTGCATAAAATAGGACATCAGGAGCTCATACTGGAGGCAGTGGAAAAACTCTGTGCTTTGGTAAGGCCCTTGAATGTGTGTGCATGCAATAATCTTTGTGAGGACAAAATATGTAAAAATGCCTACAGTAGAATAAATACTTCCAAATAATACCTAGGGGCGTGTTCAGTGCTAAGTTTACTCTATTTATTATTTGCTTCTATTTGGTCTAAATGGGCTGTTATAAAGAGGATAAAGTTTGTATTTGAGTGTGTGATTTGTGAATACAGGATGTATTTGTATTGTATTAATCTTTCTGTTATTTCATAACCTGATATAACGTATTTCTGTATGAGTATTTGTTAGCGTTTGTGTGTCATATGCCTGCTAACCATATTAAAGCCTCTGTTATGGAGGTGAGGAATGCAGTAGGACTAAATCAGTCGCTATCATTAGACAATTCAGTCTTAACTGCTCCTGCTTTTTTTATAGAGAACATAGCAGAATAATTATTTTTTATTAAGTTAGAAAACCTAAAATTTACAATGCATGGACCAAAGGTCGATCAGGACTTGGAGGGATATGTGGACATTAGTCATGCCAAGGTTGAGGGTGTGTTTGTAGGATAGGAAATATGCCAGACATTTCAGAATATGATGATATGTACATAGTAAGTGAAAAAAATGAGGTATAAATATTGCATATTTTATCTTTTAAATGTAGGTTGTCTGTCTTCTAAATTATATACATTATTCATATACATTATTCTGTTGGAACCAAACACATATGCACTTACTGTATAAACATCCAAATGTGGCAACCACATAGAACATGTTATGTTTTCCTCTACATTGCTTTTTAATGGATCCTTTTCCAGTGTTCTCAGAATCAAATGTCATCGTATAAAGTGGTGAATGGAAACTACAACACATATAATTTTTGTATACATTTTCACCAACAACAAAACAAAGCAAAAAAAAATCCATGATAGCATTTCTGTGACTTTATAAAAGAGTGCATTTTTTTAATTGATAAAAAAATATCAAGAGATTGATAACGTTGGACACATTGTAAATGTCACGTAACATATTTTTTTCTCCACTCTGCGCAGACATACAGTGTTGGGGGTGACAGTCTGCGCAGTTTGGCAGAGAAACTGCATGCAGTGGCTCACACTCTGCAGATGAGCATACAGGGGCGCTGGCGTGTCAATACCAGTGACGAACAGAGCGCCACCAAGCTGTCACAACAGGTACTGCAGGCAGTGGTGGACGTGATCACAACATCTAATGGACTTGTGTCTTTGCTCAACAGGTGAGAATCACACAGTCTGGACCACAGAGCAATGTTTACCTGCATGTTTTCATGTACAGGCTGTGAATTTGTGCATGGAGTAGTGTTGTAGCTTTTGATTCTTTCTAAGTCATAATATGTTTGTTTGTTTAACAGGTATCAGTTTGCACAGCAGACTGGACACAAAGCAAATGAGAAAGTTGCCACTCTGTGTAAAGATCTGGACATTACAGTGCATAAGGTAAGTGTGTTCTTGTTAGAGTGTTTTAAAGGGAGGTTTCACCCAAGAAATTGTCGTTGTTTGCACATCACGTTGTTACAGGGTATTTAAGTTGCTCTTTTCCATAAAATGGAAGTGAATGGGGTGGTGACTGTCAAGCTTGAAAATTACAATAAAGCAATAACTTTGTGTGAGTAACACACTGAAATGGAAAATGGTCTTTTTCACATATGAGGTCTTTATACCATTAAAAAAATCCTTTAAACATCCTCCTCATTATAAACAAAGCATTTATTTAACCAAGGTCCGTAAACAGATATTATCCAATATTGGATATTGTGAGATTTGTGATGTCACACAGGCAAAACTTTTGCATATGACTGCCTCCAGAGCAAGATATCAACAAATACTTATATATCATTGCAACATAGGCCACGGCCCTGCTGTTCAGTCTTAATAGCTGACACTTGTATACACTGGATGCCAGTGTTGTGTCGCATCAAAAGTAAATAGAACCCATTATAATCACTGATGCTTTTTGCACTGGATACAGTATACAGATGCCTATTCAAATTTGTGACAGTCCACAAGCTTGAGTCTGCCGACAACAGTATGAGTAAAGGAACGTTCGCTGTGACGTATCCTATTTAAACAGCTTGTTTGCGTCTCTGAAGGATCCCAGCATCGGGAGTAAGTGGATTGTTTATTTTAATGGCATCTCAGAATGCGTCAGATTATTATATGTTTGTTCGGAGCACTTGACTGCAGAATTTTTTTTAAACAATGCACAGTGTAATGGAGAGTTGGCAAAGAAACTTTTGTTGAAAGATGAAGCAGCCAACTGTATTGAATCTGACAGCAAACCATAAGTTACGATTTTGTAATGCTTTGTCTGTATTTAATGATTTTTTATGGATAATGTTTGGATCAATGCACTTGTCTTGATGCAATAGCGAGGGGGCATTGATACTATTTCCTATTCAATGACATTAGCCAATCATAACAGAAGCTCATTACAGACAAACCTTAAAAACCATAAAAAAAAATAATAAATACACAACGTCAGAATGAGGGTTGAAAATAATAATTTTTCTGCATATACATTTGTTTTTTTTCTGCAAAAATGTTATTAACATTAGAAATGAACCTCAAGAAACATTAATAAAGAAATCCATGCCATAGCCTCTTTAAGTCATTTTTCATTTAAAAATGTCTGCAATATCTCACTGCATACAACAGTAGAGGGAAAATGTTTCAGGTTGTAGTGACTAAAATGATCAAAGTCAGTTCTGGTGATTTTTAAATCTGTCAGTGCTGCCTTTTGTGGTGTTCCTTGTGCAGCTTGCCAACCTAAATATTTAAGATGTTTTTTAGATGCATCTTGCATGTTGCCCAAAAATTACTTTGTTTGTTCTGTGCCTGATACTCACAAACACACTATAATGCTGACAAACACATGGTTTTGATTACATATATTCAGTGGACTCAAGAGGGCTAAGGCTGTCTGAGAGAGAGGGGCAGAGAGGGGAAGAGGGTGAGAGAGGGAGAGAGAGAGAGGGAAAGGGGGCGGCCATTAAAAGTCAGACTACGAGAACTGAAAGAAGTTTCAGTAGTGTGTTATTCACCTGTGGTGAGCGTACAGGAGAGAAAATCACATGATATTCACTTCATCAGAAGACTATCTTTCATCTGGACCTGGAACAGCAGGGTTTGTTTTTCCATCTATTGATAATTTTATACTTTAATAAGTTTTGATTGCTTATTTTCTCTCTCTACCAACCAATAAATCTTCACACTTTTAACAATAAACCTTAACATGTTTAAAACACACACACACACACACACAAACAAACAATGAAAAAACACACAGACATAAATAATCGAAAGGCATCTATAAAACATGTTGACAGAGCCACAGTGTCGTTGGAAATCAGATAGCACCTATTTCAAGATTTGTGTTTGCTTTATCATTCGAAAGGCATCTGAACCATTTGCTTAATGTTTCTTGCAGATTTCATGTTTGCTTTAAAGATTCAATGACGTTTTAGAGCTGTTTGTGTATGCAGGGAGGGAAATAAGAAAAAAAGGTTTGAATCGTGATGTGACTTAGTCTTCCACTCTGAGACCAAAAAGCATTGCTAAAGAGGGGAAGGAAAGTGTGGAAATGAGAAAGAAGCTAAGTGTGTATGTGCATTTATGGAGAAACAGTGTGCAATGTGCACATTAAGAATGTTGACACTTGATGCTATCCGCTCCTTTCTGTCAGCTCTCACACACACAGACACACAAACACAGAGTATATCACTAGAGAGTTTTTCTCTCTTCCTTTCTGCTTTGTCACTGGGTTTGTTTTCCTAAAGCTGATGGCATCTTTTCCAATTTAAATGCATTGTTTTATACTTCCTGTTTATACATACAGTATTGTGAGAGTATCATGAGTGCAAATGCTTTCTTGTGCAACAATCAGGATCTTTTTCATGTAAGAGCGGCAGCAGTAAGAAAGGAGTTAATGTACAAACTGAAAGCTGTTCTGGATCACCAATCTTTACATAATCATACATAAAATGGGGTCCAAAAGTCTATGACCACCAGTAAAAATACTAATGTTACACATTTCCATTCAAAAGTTTAAGATCACTAATAATAAAAAAAAAAAAAAAAAATGCATTTGAAACAAGTTTCTTATGCTCACCAAGACTGCATTTATTTTGATCAAATATACAGTGAAAACAGTAATATTGTGATATTACTGAAAAAATTTTAATAGTTTCTATTTTAATATATTTTAAATGTTACTTATTCCTGTGATGGTAAAGCTGAATTTTCATTACTCCAGTCTTGACAGGATCACACGATCCTTCAGAAATCATTCTAATATGTTGATTTGTTGCTCAAGAATTCAGAATGTCGAATACAGTCACTTTTTTTGTAGAAGATGTGATTTGTTTTTCACATTAGCAGTGTTTATTTGAAATAGAAATCTTTTGTAACATTAAAACATTTCTTTAGTCACTCATTTGAAAAAAAAGTCTTACTGACTCCAAACTTTTGAACGATAATGTGTATACATAATTAGAAAAATAGAAAAATGTATATTAAATTACAGCCGATAAATCCTAAATCCAAACGGTTCACATGTGAGGTCAGAACACTCAAATCAGTTGAGTCTAAAGGTTTCTGGAAATAAAGTGTTCATTCTGCTTACATTTAATAAGTTTCTGACATTTGAAGCCATGAAGACCAGGACAGGTGTTAGGGGACAGGTGGGCCTCTGATCCTTATAGAAACCACATCAACTGAAGTCAAAAGGTCATCATGTAAAGCAAACTTTTCTGGTGATACTAGTGTGTGTCATACGTGGATGACTGTGTCTTGCTCACTGGTGGTGCTGAGGTTTTAATGAACAGATGAACAAATATTCAGTGTCTCCAGGGTTAACCCAGATATGAAGGGAAACTCTTTGTATCAGAGATATAATTGCACCTGTGCGTGTTTTGGTGTGTTTGTATGTATTGGCAGCACTGCCCGGGGAGTGTGGAATAATTAGCAGACGGTAAAATGACTTTATCAAGAAAGAGAGAGAGGAGTAATGAACTTAAGAAGGAGAGGTGAGGGAGTGAAAGATAGATTAATTAAAAGAGAGATAAGAGGCGGAGAGTGAAAGAGGGTGCAAAAGGAAATTCACACACACCCACCCACACACACACACAATGTACTGAAATACATCAGTGGATTAAGCAGAAAAGGTCACGTCGATCAGACAGAGGTACTGTGAGTGCTTGATTTATCTTTTTTGCACTGAATATATTTTTCCCTCGATGTTTACACGTCTGAAGTTGCTTCAGAATTTTCTTGTATAATATTTGCTGTTTTTTATTAAGAGGAAATTGTTGTTTTATTTAATAAGCAGTCTGTTTCTTGGAATTTTGGAAGTCGTCTCTTCTGTAGAATGACTAAATTCGTTAGATGCTTCTGTAGAGTGACTAAATTGGTTAAATGTTAGATGATATATAAAGACCTCACAGAGGTTTAAAAACAGTAATGCTACAGCTCAGTTTACACAAAACTAGACTTGTAGTGTATTTTTTTTGCTAGGAAATTCAGTCTAGAAGGTAGTACAGAATGGGGTGCAAGCTTAATAGACATAGTAAAAATGCCTTGATGACAATGTAAAAATGTAGAAAGGTTTCTATGAGGGTTAGGGGATATAAATCATAGATAAGTCAATGGAAAGTTCCCACCATGATAGGAAAACCATGTGTGTTGTTTATGCGTTTGAGAAGTGTAAATGGATCCATGCAGGATGTAAGGCAGAGCTTTTTTTAGTATCTTCAGGTCTGCTTGTCTGTGACCCCTTAATAGAGCATATGATGTTGTCTCTGCCTAGAGACTGAACATTTATATACTTTGGTTTGCTCCTTCTTTGTCATTGTACACAGCTGCAAATCTCTCTTTCTGCAGTTTTGAAAACAGAGTTAATGATCATTATCAGTGTGAAATAAAGAGCTTTGTTGGGAACTAGAAGATAACAAGGTAAAAGCTTTTGAGCTGAATGAAGCTCCTTTGTGTGAGGATGCAATGTTGGGGAAAGTTACTTTTAAAAGTTATGCATTACAATATTGCATTACTCCCTGTAAAAGTAACTAATTACGTTACTTATTTACTTTTTATGGAAAGTAATGCATTACTTTACTTCTGTGTTACTTTCGTGTTACTTTTAAATATGAGCAGGGCTTGATTGTTTTTAATATAAGAAGTTCTATTTATAGCAAATATTAAAGCCCTTCCACACCAAAAAGTGTCATGAATAAACCTCAGGCTGAAGGAAAAGTAACATGTGTTATTTAACATATTTAATTATTGCAGGTTTGCGTCATATTCTGAGTTTGCATTTCACTGTTTTAATTCATTTTGATGAATACTATATCTGTTTTTTGTGATTGGGATGAATTAATGCATATTCAAATTTAGTCTAGAACTACAGTAGCATCATGTTCACACAGCGCACAACGCCTCTGTACTTCCGATTTCTCCCAGTATGGGGACAGGAGACTTGTCAGTCAATAAATGGGAAAACAAAGTAACTGGCATTACTTTTTTTGAAAAAGTAACTCAGATATTTTCTTGTAAATTAAAAAGTAATGCGTTACTTTACTAGTTACTTGAAAAAAGTAATCTGATTACAAAAAAATGAGGACAAGCACTTTATGTACACAGATTTATTGCACTGAAAAATAGAGGCAGATTTGAATGTGAGCTTGCATTCGATTGTAAGAAAGGGGTTAGGTTTAAGCAGACTGAATGATTGGAGAAGTCCAGTATATTTCAACAGGTAGAAGCCTGTAGCTAGTAATTATGACATTTTTATTAAAAATAATGAGATTTAAAAAAAAAAAGAAAAGAAAAGAAATCTGCATCTGATTAATTTAAAATAAGAACAATAACATCTCAAAATGTAGAAGATAGTGTGAATTTTCATTTCATGCCAATAAGTATTTGTATTTAAATGTCCCTGTCTTGTATCCAGGCCCACAGAAACATTAAGAAACTTTTTCTCCATTGTCGGTGCCGACTTTTGTGGAAACTTGCAGAATCCTGTGGAATGGATTTAAAAATGGTAACAAATTAAATGGTGCAGCCACACTGTTGTTTTTTAGGTCAAGGGATAATCGAAGTCACAAAATTATTAAATAAGCAAAGAGGTAGCAGGCATGTCTAACGAAAATAAGAGTTGATTCTGTGAAATTCTTTGTAGTTTCTGATTCAGATTAGACTTGTTTTTATCTTATGCTGTAGTGATTAAGATTAGATTTATTGTGGTAAATCAGCAAGATGGCTCTCAAATCAGCAGTAAGGACTGACCTGTCCTTGAACTGTACCATAATGACCTATAAAAAGACTCTGGCAGTTTTCTTTGACAGGGTTTGAATACACAGTAGAAGATATTAAACTAAATTACACTGAAGACATGACAAGTGTGTGTCCTGTTTGACCTTCCACATCATTCCATCCTGTCATTCCCTTCAGTTTTGCGTTTACATCTGTTTCAATGGCATCTCAGTTCCAAGCACATGTGCATTAAAACCTGCTCAGAAGCACAATCGTATGTTTATCCAATCACCTCAAACAAAGCAGATAATTGCTCTCATTTAAAGTGGAATCCCAGCAGTCACTGCTGTGTTAAATTGCCAACTCTCTGTCAGATCTCATTGTTTTTGCTCCAAACTGTGTGTATTTATAGGGGAACTAAGGGGTTTATTTCTAAAGAACATTTTTGACATGTAGAATGAAAAGTAGTAATAGTGATTCTTGCCCTAACTAACTCCACTGATGGTTTACCTCTGAACCTGTTATGTTTTGATGGACCACTGGAAATGAATGCATTCAAATGAAACTCATTGTGAGCCTACATGTTTTTGTGTGTGTCAGTCTCTTATGAGGGGAAGTGACACACCTGTTTAAATTAACGAGAAGTGAGCCATCAGTGTCACACATAAATCCCACAAAATTCTTCAGCTGCATGTCATGTCATATCCTCTCTGTCACACACCTGAGACCAGTATGTACATACTTTCAGATGGACTTACTCTGAATCTGTTTGGCTAATACAAACAGATCTGAGGTTGGATATGAGCCCTTATTTGTTTTGGTTTTATTTGTACTGAACTTCACGGCTGAGTGAGCTGTTTATTGGCTGAAGTGAATCTGTTGGTGGTCTGGGATTCAGTGTTTATCTTCAGGGATGTTGCATAAGATCTGGCTCATCAGTGAATCAGGAGATGTGAGGGAGCACTTTTTCTCTTGCCACCGATCCTCAGCGGCCAACCTAATCCTTTAATTAGACTATGATCTACATGTTCCAGTCATTACGTATGAGTGTGTGTTTGTGTGTATGTAATCTGGTTCTTAGGTCTTGTACTGCTCCTGTAATGGATTAAACAGTTTGAGGGTTGTTGGCTGCATATTAGCAGTGTGTAGTGTCACTCTGTTTAAGGAAGTGTTTCATTGAGAAGGAGCTGAATCAGCCCTGGCATGAGTGGTTTAGGTAAACCCCCCTCTTGTGTGTTTGAAGATCTCTGAATTCTGGATTAAACTCCTCAGTGGGTGGAAGCACTTGCATTTTTAGTAAATGTTCTCATTTCTCTCTCTCTCTTCCCTGTAGGAAACCGCTGTGTTTGAAAAGGAGAAGGACATCATCTCCATAGTAAGAGATCATGGGTCTTCTGTCTTCACTCTTACTTTCTACATCTTTTGATTATTTGAATTATATTATATTATATTACATTATATTATATTATAAGTGTAATGAACTTACAAGGTTGTAAGCAAATGTGCAGCTTATATTTTTGTTCCAGTTCATTCAATATTATTTGTTCCCTTTATTAAATTTAAAAAGTGTGGTATTTGAACTTTTAATTTCATCATCATTGGGACTGTAGTGTATATTTGAATGTTATCCCAGGGCAATACGCTTTTACAGGATACCATTTTTCAGGATTCTTTGATGAATACAAAAGCTAGTTTTTCTTTTTCTGCCTCTCTGTCTCTCTCTTTAGTGTCGTCAGCTGGTAGCAGTGTGTGATGAGATTTTGACCGAAACTCCATTGCCTCTTCTTACCCATACTGCCCAGCTGGAGAGTGTCGACCTGGTCCCAGCCTCACCAGGAGATCAAGTGGTAATGACTTGACTTCTTAACCGTAATTCATTCTTTCTCTATTTCATCCTCTCTCCTTGTTGTCCAATTTCACAATTAATTACAAATAAAAGGCAAGTAACACACTGAATTAAACATGAAATTTTGTAGTAGAAAGACTGAAATGTTATTTTCTTGTAAAACATACTCCAGTGATCTTGTTTTAATTTTAACATTGAAAAAAGAATGTATAAGATTCAAGTAATTTTCTATATTAAATGTTTATTTGGATACTTTGCTGCTGTTAAATTTACACTATTATTTTGCGATTGTTAAAGAACTAATGCTTAGTATAGAGGTACAGATGGAGTTTAAACAAAATCTTATTTTCAGCATCATCTTTATTCCTCTCTGTCTCTCTTATCTCCTTCTCTAAACACAGTTCAAATCATTTCTACTTAGACAGTCCCTTTACTTTGAATTGTATTCAGCTGATATGTTGTTAAGGGTGAAGCTATTTAAAGAGAGTTTAATTATGTAAAGCTCTTCCTTTCTGTACCTTAGACACAATCACTTGGCAGCTAAAGAGAAATTCTTCTATAAGATGTCTGTGGACTGATAAATGGTATAATTGGTTTAAATTTGCCCTGGTTTGTTTACGAACAGTCATACTCTGAAGGCTCACATACTGTCTTTATCATTTTTGACATGTTTGAGGTGAATTTGGGTCCTTTATGTTTTGTGTGTCTTCAAATCAGACACAAACACACAATGCAACATGTATGATTACACTGGCAGTCATCCACAAACCATTCAAGGAAATCCAATAACAGGGTTTTAGGACTGTCTGTCAGAATATAAAAAAATACTTGTGATTCTTGGCAAGTGGGACCTGCCTCGACTGTTTCCTGGAGAGAGGTTGTGGGAAAATTCATTAGGTCCTTATTTTGACATAATGAAGTGGCATGTTTTGGAGAAATCCAGATTCAGAGAATATAATAATTGGACATGATCTATTATTATTGATCTGACATATACAGTACTAATGGATTCAGTTAGCTTGAGGTTGGACCATACTGGTTCATTGTCTCTTAAGCAGGAGGTCTCTGTACTTACAGCGCATTTTCAGCACAATCAATTCTATTTAGATCTAATTTGGGCTGACATCTGATACTGCTGTCGATTCATTGACCAGTACCAGTTTGAACATGCTCCCTCGGTTCTCCTTTTGAATTTCTTGCCATAATTCTGGCAGGATAGCTGAATATTACAGCAATCCAGCAGGGTTGATTGGCCAATTACCAGCCCAGATTCTCATCTTGCTTATAGGAGCCAATATCAAATCCATTGAATTCTTGTTTAGCTGAGGTCTAAAATATTCTTGGCTTGATATGCACATTATTTTTTCACATAGGGAATTGAGATCACCACCACAGGATCCAGAAATCATTTTGTCACTGGAAAAGCAGCAGAGGTAGGACGGGTTGATGGTACCCCAGTGCTTCATATATTTTACCAATATTGTAAAGTATCATTTTGTTTTTCAATTTATTTATTTAGGGAGAACATTTGTGTTTTTCTAGCATAAGCAAATATAAAACATTCCTTATAATGTCTGCTTGGAGATATGTGAGGGTGTGTTTGCAGTGAATGCATGCATGAATGAATTGGCTCAGAACAGAGTGAGTACAGGCTTAACTTCCTCCTAGGGAAAATCTGGGTTAGTATAAAGGTGTCCGGACTCACTTAAAACAAGAATCATGGGTTTGAATTGTTGGCTCGTTTTTCTTTCTTATTATGACCTGAGAGAATGAGATAAAATTATGTTTCAAAGTAAACTTCCTTCTTTAAGGTCAGAAATAGGAGAAGAGGGAGTTGTGATGTCGTACCCTTTAGTTTCATCTAAAAAAAAAGTTTTATCTAAGAAAAGAGCGATATTATTCAAGACACACACATACAAATACACTAATGTGCACACACACACACACACACACAAACATATTTTAACCTGCACTACCATTCAAAAGTTTAGGGGTGGGATTTTTTTTTTTTATAATTTTGAAAGAAATGTCTTATGCTTACCAAGACAGCATATATTTGATCAAAAATAAAGTCAAAACAGTAATATTGTGCAATAAAATTACGATTTAAAATAACTGTTTTCTATTTTAATATATTGTAAAATGCAATTTATTCCTGTGATGGCAACGCTGAATTTTTAACATTACTCCAGTCTTCAGTGTCACATGATCCTCAGAAATCATTCTAATGCTGATTTGGTGCTCTAGAAACATTTATTACATTATTATCAATGCAACATTATTGTCAGTGTTGAAAACAGTTTTGCTGCCTAATTTGTAAAAGGATTCTTTCATGGATAGAAAGTTCGAAAGAACAGCATTTATTTGAATTTGAAATATTTTGTAACATTATAAAAGTCTTTACTTTTGACCAATATAATATATCCTTGCAGAATAAAAGTATTATTTTATTATTTTCACAAATATTTCTGACCCCAAAGTTTTGAACGGTAGTGTAAAATAATCATCCAATCTTAAAGATGCTGCATTCAAAATTCACTTGGCTTGATGTTTCTGCTTGTGGGCGGTTCCTTCTAAGCCACTGCAATCATTTTTGGTGCTGATATACTCAGAAGTGTGTCTCAGAACACTGTGTTGTACATAACCATAAATCCTGTCTTACAGTCTCCTTCAGAGATCTGTGAGAAGATTTTAGCAGGAGATGAGGTCCTTCAGGTCAACGGACAGATAGTGGTAAGTGGTAACAGTTCAATGCTAATTATGTTTAATTGTATTAATAGTGATATACTAGTGTTATTTACATAAAGACTGCTATAAGAAGGAAATTAGACAAGGTTCTAATGAGAGGGGCTGAACCCTGATTTAGCACAGCAAGACTCTTCCATCTATTTGATGAGCTGCAAGCTGGATTTGAGCAGATGTCTTTTGTCCACTAATTTGGATTATCAATAGTTTGTGGCCCAGTATCCTATGATTACTGATAGGCAGAGGGGAAAAACAATGGTTATTCCAGACAAACTAAATCTCTATAGAAAGAGATTTCAAATTTAAAAAGCAATTTTAACTTTAGTAAATAAAAAATCTATCACAGTTTTCTGAAAATGACATTTAGATAGGTGCAGCAACAAGAATTAGTTGCAAAAGAATCACCATTTTGGATGCAAATATACATTTATTTAATGCAGTGTAACCGATACATCCTATTTCAGGTTGGCTGGAGCCGGGCAAACCTTGTAAAAAAACTGGAGGAAAATCCAAATGGAGTCACTCTGGTTTTGAGGAGGCTTCCAGGGTTCCTGAAACGCAAGGAAAGCCAAGCCAAGTCTGAGGTACTAGAGGTACTAGTCATCCTTTTATTCAACATATGCCGCATTTTAAAAAATACTTAATGACATAATATTATATATATATATATATATATATATATATATAAATATATATATATATATATATATATATATATATATATATATACACATATTCAAATATTAAATATTAACAAAAATTGAATTAAATATTAAAACACTACTTTTATACTAACAGTTTAGCTCAAAGACACTGAAATCAGTTTCAGTTCATGGGAGTATATCTACTTTGTTAATGCTAGACAAATCTTTGTGGACTAAACTGGTCTGAACGTCCACACTCTTATTTTGCAAATTAACTCATTGCACTCAATAAAAAACTGAGATTAGCTGTCACTGGAAAGAAAGGATGAAAGGTTTCACTATCATGACTTATCTATGGAATCTCATCTCTGCCACATAAGAAAAAAATCATGCTTTAGTAAATCATAATTGACATAAAAATTCGAAATTGTGACATAAAAAGCCACATAGTTACAAAGTCAACAGTTGTGACAATTTTGACTTATCATAATTGTATTATTATTATTATTATTATTATTATTAGTTATGATTTACCAAAGCATGATTTGGCTGGGATGGGGTTTCATACATGTCACATATCAACAATATACTGTGTATTTTCACACATTTTGGTGACGTTCATTAATTTACTATTCTCTATATAATGAATGTCATTTCGTTTCTTATATGATGAAAGAGTGAGCTTAAATTAATGTACATTCAGGTAGTGATAATAAAAAAAAAAAAAGTTTTTCTAACCAGATGTAGATGAGCTTTGAATCTATTCTGTAAAAAGTTTCTTGTGGAATTTTTTTGTGTGTGTTGCGGTCAGATACAGTAAAGAATATGGTTTTTGCTGTGCGCCTGACAAAGCCAAAATGTTTTGATGGTGTTAATAACCAGCTAGAAATGAACACATGAGTCTCATATGAGGTGCTGCAAGCATATTACACTGTTGGTTCTTTTAGTGGTTGCTTTGCAACAGATTTATTGACGTCACATGTTTCCATGTCACATGTGGTTGTGCTTGTTCAATAAGCAATGCGCACATTTCCTCTTTGTGATGCTGAAATGAATACTGTCTCACACATACAAACTCGGACATGCACACTAAAATAAACATTTTAAAATGGAAACGAGACAGTGTCATTTTCATTTGAACTTTTTATGCAATAAGAGCATCGTCATGACAACAGTGACTTCCTAGCCTCCAGTCTTCTGTGACTGCAAACACTCAGTAGGACAGTGTGTGATTTAGTGATTGGGTCTGTTGGTGACCCTGAGGGACCGATCCATGGGGAAGTGTAAGGAACTCAGACAAACACACAGATCCTTACCAGACCCATTACATACTTATGAATCCAGACACAAGACTTTTTTGCCTCAATTTCTGAGCTATCAAGCACATTCCAGTGGTGTTTTAGTATCACTGATATACTATTACAGTTTTTCTAAATATTTTAAATTAGATTTCATTTTTTTTCTGTTTTCATTTTCATAAAATAATTTTGTTGTGTGTTTTTTGTCATTTTAATTTTATTTCAATTAATGAATATTTTTAATGGTTTTAGTTAATGATAATAACTATAATATTAACTATAAATGTAACTATAAATCAATAATTGACATATACATGTTTAAATAAAGACATGCTATAAACACCTATTGTTTTAATATAGCCTAAACTGAATTAATAATCCTAAAATTAAACTTATGCATTTTAGAATTTAAAAAAAAATACATATATAATTTTTGTTTTTTTTTTGTTTTTTTTGCTCACAAAGTATTGCTTAATAAACCCAAACACAGGCAGTAGCATACAGTCTTATTGGAAACAGACACATAAAAGCTGTTATACATGCCACAAACTTACCACGATCATTCACAAGACATGAAAATGCACTCATGAACTCATTGTCACACACCTAAAATGTCTCGCCAACACACTTGCCACATGAGTCACTCTCTGCAGCGATATTGGGTTTTTCCAAACATCTCATCAATCTTATCAATTCCTTACTTTTAGAGAGAGGTGGAAGAGGAAGAAGAGAGCGAGAAAAACAGACATTCTCTTTTGGGCAGGGTGGCAGCTTCAGTACGCTCTCTGTCCTTTAGGTGAGTTCAGCTCAGCTGAATATCCTCAGATGCTTTTTTTGATGCTAAATGTGCATGATTTCAGGCTGTGTATAGGCATTTCAAGTTGCTTATTTCATGTTTGTTTCATGTTCCCCATTGAGGGGAGGAAATTATAGTAGTTAGAGCCTTTAAAATATTGTAGGATATTCTAGGATAATTTTGTCTGCTTCTTTCATGTAACCTACAGTATAATGCTTAGCCTTGATTCTGTGCTTTTCATCATTTTACTCTTTTACAATAAACTTACTTTGTATAAGAAGTGAAAGTCTCCATTTCTCTACCTGTGTGTTTCATAATCTAAATTCTTGTTTCATAACTGTTTTCTGTGAGCTACAGTGAGGACATGCAAGTGATCCGCTGTCTCAGGTCTGTGTGTGTGTAAAGCATGGCTGAACTGGATTTGAATGTGAACTATACTATGTGTGTGTTTGGGTCAGTTTATATGGCATTAAAGCTGCTTCTGTATATGTAGCACTGCAAAGGGCCACTTAGCCAACTGTGTTTTTCAATTCATATTTTAAATGTTACATGCTTTCATATAGGGTGTGTGTGTGTATTTATGTACCACAGATCAGCATCTGACGGCACACATCATTTCAGAACGGAGAAATCAGCACTCTCTAGTGAACAAAGCTCTAATGAGCATCAGCCAAACACCTTAAAGACAGGGGCAGGTAAGAGTCACCACAGACTTTTCAGAAAATATAGAAGACATCAGCAGGGATTTTTTTTTTTTTAAATCCTGTCCTTTCAGAAGTAATAAGTAAAAATTTGTACATGCATCATGAAATAATGGTGTATGTAGTTCTACTCACACTGCTGTCTTTTCAAACGTTTGGGTTCAGTAAGTTTTTTTTATTTGAAATAAATTAATACTTTCCTTTAGCACTGAGACATTAAATTGATCAAAAGTGACAGTAAAGACTTTTATAATGTTACAAAATATTTCTATTTTAAATGAATGGTGTTTTTGAACTTTCTATTCATCAAAAATGTAATACAGTTTCCACAAAAATATTAAGCAGCACAACTTTACCATTGATTATAATAAGAAATGTGACACTTCTTGTGACACTGAAGACTGGAATAATCTTAAACCAACAGTTTTTTTTATTGTAATAATATTTTACAATATTGGTGTTTTTACTGTTTTTCACCAAATAAATGGATTATAATAAATATATTATTTTTATTTGAGAATTAAAAATATATTTTTTTATATAGAGAGAGAGAGAGAGAGAGAGAGAGAAATCGAAGAAAAATAGTATTGTTCATTAGCTATATTTGTATATAAACAGCATAAAATAGCCTGGACCAGCACATTAATTGATTCTACTTTAAGCTAATATTTTCATCGCCCATAGTTTCTTTGGTTTATTTGTTGCATATAGATTTGTTGCTTAGCTTACAAACATTTACAACTCTGCTTTCATCTTGTAAGCTTTCTAAAATGTTTAAATCTTTCTTCACTTTTATAGACTCTCAGCGTGCAAGTCGAAACAGTTTGGAAATAGATTCATCTGCAGAAAGGAGTCCATCCCCACAAAGCTCAGAACTCAACCGAGCCAGCACAAGCTCCTGTCCTGACATGGCAGGACTAAGAGTAAGAACAAAAACCTTTATTGCATTTATAAATATTCATTTGGCATGACATATAACTTAGTACACTTTTGTAGTCAAAGAGATACTATAATGATCTGTCACACTTCTGCTCTTGAGCATGATGAACTTGAGTGTGCCGTGAGTCACTGAGATGCATCTGTTGGGGCATGTCACAATAAAGTGTTTCTATTGTGGCAATCTGATGAAATCAGCAGAAAGACCTCAATGTGATCTCAGTGTAATTATACATTTCTTTTTACCGCAGGAGGAAAAGGAGAACAAAAAGAGCTCTACTAAAGGTTAGGCATGGATTTGTTCGTTCATTATTTCCTCAGTATTTTTTTAGGACACCTTATTTCATCCATTGCAAAATAATGACCCCTGATACACATGTACACTAGGAACACGGACAGCGTTGAGCCGCAGGAAGGTGTCCTGTCGTGAACTTGGCCGCCCAGACTGTGACGGGTGGCTTTGGAAGAAGAGAAAAGAAACAAATGTCTTCATGACTCAGAAATGGCAGCGATTTTGGTTCGTCCTGAAAGGTCCTACACTGTATTGGTATACCAGCCAACAGGTTAGTACGAGTTTACTTGTAAAGAGGTTGTGTTTATAAAGTGCCAATCTGTGTAACCAATTAGAAGTATCATAATTATTACATTAAGAATTTTTTTTGTAAAACTGAAAGAATCCCTCCTTGAAAGCATTTTCATCTGTACTAGAGATGCACAATGTTTTTGGAACATATTGGATGGACGATATTAAGTATTTAAAAATTTTTGGCCGCTTTTTTGGATCAGCTTATCAGCCAGAATTATAATAACCATGTATTTCTATCTCTTAAAATGTGGTAACGTAGATGTACTTGAAATAATTATTGAACCCATATATTTGTGCAGGAGGAGAAGGCGGAGGGCTTAATCAAGATCGGCAGCTACAGTATAGAGAGCGCAGGAGAACACAAGAGGAAGTAGTGAGTATTTTCTGCACCAGACAAGATGCTGGTTCTGGTTTCCCAATTATAATTTTGGAGCTGAGTCAAATTTGAAGGGAAGCGTATCTGTTGAGTGAACGTTAAACCCCGATCAGCTTGATTGTTTGTGTTCACACGGTCATAAAGAAACAGAAGTCGTCAGTCTCCTCTGACTCTATGTTTGTGGTTGGCTGCGAGAGTATCAGACGCAGAAGGGCAGTTAGCCAGAGATGTGTGAATAACAGAATTACACTTTACATTCCTCTGAGCTTCCCCCGCAGTCCACAGACACTGAACAGCACAACCTGCCACCATGATGACAAATTAGTTTTTATTTTTTCATTAAGCTGCTAAAGCCTCTGTCCTAAGATTAATGGGTATTATCATCTGATCTCTTTCTCTCTTTCTCTTTATCTCCTAGTGTATTTCAAATGTCCCACCAGCGCTTCCAGAATTTTTTCTTCGCTGCTGAAAATGTAAACGACATGAGCAAGTGAGTGTGGCTGCATATAAACAAGCATTTTCTCTCCTGCTGCATCCAAATGACAGACATTCATGACTTTATAGCTTAGAGAGCATTTTGTAAAAAGTGGCAATGATTAGATCTTGCCGCACATCTGCAGTTTCTCTTCATGTGCAAATGATTGTGCTTTGACCTTTGAATTAAAATAGATGTGTTAGATGCAATGACATTTTTAAAGGTGGAATGTGTGATGTGAAAGCACTTTTTTAAAGTTGAATGTGTTTAGCCAACTATAAGCGATTCACAGGTTGACTTCAAAGAATAGTGTGAGGGAGTTTGGAATAGATTGCATATATTGACAGCCAAGTATTTTTACACTATCTGCACTGTTCTATTAATTAAAGGAATTATACAAGCTAGGTAATGCTGTATACAGACTCACAAGATCTGACACAATTCCAGACCTTGTAATTCAGTTCTGAGTGCTAGTGCAGTAGACTACCATGATCTAGCAGACTTTGCAGGGGCAATTTATTCTTCATCATGAAAATTAATATCTTTTAAAGTGCGTATGTCATATTGCTTTATATTACTGATAATAAAAATGGAAAAATAAACATTTTGGTAGTTAGCAAACAGCTTTATCTAGTAACTTAGCATAGCACTAGTGAGTTAAAAAGCTCCTTGAAAAAATGGTTAATAAATATTCTGTGGGACAGTAGAATTTTGCATGAAAACAGTGTGAAAGGACAAGAGGATGTTTTGGAAACCAGATGGTTTTTTGCTATTCTCTTTTGGTGCTGCTAATGCAGTGGTTCTCAACCTTTTTGACCCTTTCATCCAAAACAATATTCAAAAAACTGATGTGAGCTGTAAACTCAAAAATAGGATGTCAGTTTAATGTTGTACATCTTTATTTTTAGTCTTTTGTAGGATTTTAATTAAGATTGTTAATATGACTAAATTTAAATAATCTTAAGACTTATTTGTGCCCCTGGAAGCTTGCTGAAGCCCCCTAGTGAGATCGGCCCCTTGGTTAAAAACCATTATTCTAATGGATATATATATATATGTGTGTGTGTGTGTGTGTGTGTATATATATATATATATATATATATATATATATATATATATATATATATATATATATATATATATATATATATATACACATATATGTGTGTGTGTGTATGTATATATATATATATATATATATATATATATATATATATATATATATATATATATTCTTTTTAAAACATATGTTTGTGAAAATAACTTTAGTTTTTTAGTGTTTGGTCAGATAATTGGTCAGATGGCGTCTCTGCAGTAATTCAGGGCTGAACACCTTATGTAATAGCACTACAGATTGGAGCTCTCTTTTACACTTCATGATCTGTCCCATGACCAGTGGAGGTCAGGTACTTCTTACTTCCAAAAACAGAGCTGATGAAGTTTCAGGAGAGAACCATGGGCAGTTAAGTTAACTGTCATGTATCATTCCCCCACGATAATATTAGACCAATATCAGGCAACTCAATTTGTCTGTTCTAAAGAGTTTTATGCCTTTTATATCCATTATTTTCATTCCATTATGAAAAGCTTTGAACTCTACAAAGTCACTTAAGGACTTTGACCTCCTGAGTAGCTCTTGAGGAGCTGCAGTAAAGCAGTGACTCAGACACAGAGAGCAACAGTGTCGTTTTGTGGCACTGGAGATTATGTGAATGCCAAAACCTTTAACCTCTTAAACACTCCCACCTCATGTCCACTATTCTCCATCACTCATCATCTCTCATACTTCCTATTATTGCTCTTTAATACAGCACACACACGCTCATTAAGTTTTACGCATTCAGGATTTCTCACAGGTCACCTCTGCCCCCTATTGGTCTTCACCTAATACAACACAATACAAATCACTAGGTGCAAATGGAAAGTTGGGAGACATGAAGTGGTGATAAATTAGCTCTCTCTCTCTCTCTCTCTCTCTCTCTCTCTCTCTCTCTCTCTCTCTCTCTGTCTCTGTCTCTGTCTCTGTCTCAACAGATGGATTAATTGCTTAATCACAGCCATTCAGAAACATAAGAAAAAAAGTCAGCCAGACAATGAACAAGGTAGGAAGACAACACATTCACATTCAGTTATTTTTAATAGCTGGCATCTTTACACTGCCAAGTTAAGGCGGTTCTGTGACGGCTCCGAGTTATGTGAATATATGCAATGGCAAATTAAATCTGTACTAAAATATCAGCTTTGATTCAGTAAAATGCTACATGACAGCCTCTTTACATTTTTGTCAATCATCGGACATGCATGAAAATCAGCAGTCAGCTTATGAGTGTTTATTTTGTTTCATATGATTATGATTCTGTCAGAAATATATTTATTCCGCCGTGTGTTTTAATTAATTTTCCATAGTATATATGCTATTTGTGTATTACTTCGTCTATGTAAAATGTTTTTGTTTTCAGAATGTTACAGTGAAACTGAATCTGAGGAGGAATCGTCCCGTTCACCACATTCTCATCGGAAGAAAGTCAATACGGTGAGAGAAAACAGATACACGTGCACGAACAGAGAACAAACATTCCTCCAAACCCAAACCATCATAATCTTATTTTTAACACAAAAACAAAAACATAAACTAAAACTAAAAATCAAAAGTTTTTAATCAAAAACAAAAAAAAACAAAACAATACATATATAAAATTAAAATACATTTGTGAAATACAATTAAATTTTAGAATGAAAATAATTGTTTTCTATTTTAATATATTTTCAGATATTATGAAATTTAATTCTGTGTTGGCAAAGCTGGATTTTCATCAGCCATTGCTCATCATTCTAAAATGCTGATGTGCTGCTCAAGAAGCATTTCTTATATTATCAGTGTTGTAAACAGTTGTGCTGCTTAATATTTTTGTGAAAACCGTGGTAGATTATTCATTTTTCCATTATGCAAACTAACACATGTGGGAAATTACTGTGTACCTTTCCTTTAGAACATAAAATATTTCTTCTTTCTTTTGTCATAGAAAACTCAAACACAATCAAACACACTTCCTCGAACAAAGGGAAAGCAGAACAGGGTGTCAGAGCCAATAACCATTTCACAAGCAGGGGGCAGTAAAATTGCAGGTAAAGGATCTTCCAAAAATGTTATAAGCCTCTTTATGTCTAGTATCTTTAAATCCTTATAGCCCTTTCAAAGCTGTGTCAGGATAACCAGCTCTTTAATAAAAAAATAAAAAAATAAAAAATACTTTCTTTAAACAAGCAAAATCTCACTGTGTTTCTCAGGAAATGTAGATGAGATGGATGAAATGTTCCATAGCCTGAAGAAAGGAGGAGTGTCTCTGATTGGTCAGAATCAGCCGACAACTCATGACCAGCTACGTAAATCCTTCATCAAACGCAACAAAAACCCTGTTATCAATGAGAAGATACACACACTCCGTGCCCTCCAGAGCACACTTAAGGTAAGACATGCATTTACACACACACACACACACACACACACACACACACACACTAACAACCCAACCCAAACTGTTGTTTTTATTATTTCCTTCTCACGTCAATCATAACAGATGGACAGTTTAAAGTACTGTACTACACTACCAGTCAAAAGTTTGGAAAAATTAACATTAATTGTTAATGTTTTTAAAAGAAGTCTCTTATGCTCACCAAGACAAAAATATAGGAAAAACAGTAATATTGTGAAATATTAGTACAATTTAAAAGAACTGTTTTCTATTTTAATATATTTTAAAATCTCAATTTCACATTATCCTTCAGAAATCATTTTAATATGTCGATTTAGTGCTCGAGAAACATTCCTTATTATTAATGTTGAAACAGATGTGCTTCTTATTTTTTATGTGAAAATTGTGCTATGCACCCGTACAGAAGTTTGGGGAAAGTAAGTTGAAATGAAAAGAAAAAAAAATGTGAATTTAAATTTAAATTTGATACAAAAAAATTACAGTAAATTCTATTTTAAATAAATGCTGTTCTTTTTTAACTTTATAGTCGTCAAAGAATTCTGAAAAAATGTATCACAGTTTCCACAAAAATATGTTTTCAGCACTGATATAAGATCCATTATTAATCATTGAGCACCAAATCAGCATATTAGAATGATTTCTGAAGGCTCACATGACACTGAAGTTTTAAATTGTAATACAGTTTCAAAATATTACTGCATGTACTTTGTTTTTTACTTAATTAAATTATTTATTTTTTGATCAAATAAATGCATCCTTGCTGAACTTTAGAGACCTCTTTCAAAAACATAACAAAACTTACTTATTCCAAACCTTTGACTGGTAGTCTATGTAAATACCCAGGCACACAGCGCTCTCTTCATTTCTCACTGGCTGCTGGTGTTTCCTAGGCGAAGGAAGCAGAAATTCACCTGATTAACAAGATCCTGGACGACTCTGAGATCTCACCGCAGAAGTACCGTGAGTGGAAGCAGTTAAATGAAGACCTGCTGCAGGACATTGAAAGACAGTACAAAGAGACGGTCTCACCAAACATAGACACAGTGTCCAAGACCAACAGTGAGGCAAGCACTCTGAATCTGAGTGATGAAGAACAGTTGGTAGATGCAGAGACACCTGTTGATGGAAGCTCCACTTCTGCAGAGACACAGGTGCCGATGCAAACACATACCACAGTCACAGAAGAAACTACAGAGGACTACTTTTACATATGACACTTGCACAGATTCTGTAAAAACAAACACAAGTGCAACACTGGGATAAATATATTGATCTGAATTGCAGCCATCTGGGAGAGAGCACTGGCTGTTTTACCAGAAGTAAGATCTATCATCTGTTGATTCACTATAAACATCACTGAATTTATTATGAACTGCATAATGCTGACAAAAGAACAAATCTAATTTAAAGCACTTGCTAAAGGATGTTGATTATACTGATGTATGTAATTTTAAAAATATATATTTTAGATTAATTATATTAATATGATGCATATTTGTTTTTACATCAGGTATGTGTGTAAGGTTTCCCTAAATATGTAAAAATGAATGTTTTATGAATGTTTCTGGAATGTTTAGACATGATAGGCAAGAAAGTATTGCTTTTATAAGAATGTATTCTTTTTATTATGTAGAAAATTGATGGCAGTGTAGATCCTGAAAACAAGTTTAGCAGGCTCAAAAACTATATTTCCTGAGGAAAAAAAATTATACTTCACTGTGCATAGTTTGTATTAAATGCCCAGCAATGGTCATTTCCCCAGAATTGCCACACAGTAGCAGCCTGTGTTTTGGTCACACTCCAGTCACCTGTTCATTTGAGTCTTTCAGTGTTTTTATACCAGCAGTGTATAAATCATGCATATAATGGCTGTGTTTATATATATATATTATATTTGCATCTGAAGCTTTATTTTAAACATCACCAGCCAAATTTTGTTTTGTTTTGTTTAGTTTATCCAAGACAAAAACTGGTTATAAAGTCAGACATTTTTGTCCTAGACTGATAAACTCATCTCTATATATAGAGAGCAGTGAGTGTTAAATAACTTGTAAAATGCTCCTGTAGAGAAAGTTCCCAAAATTTTATAATAATTTATTGGATGTTGCTGTTAATTTTTGTTTATACACACAAAAGTGTAAACAGAGATATGAAAAAAGAAAGAAATAGAAACATGAGATTTGAATTATATTTGTCATTTGCCTTGTTTATAAAAAGTGTACAATTACTGTGTTTATGCAGAGCCAAAGCCAATCTCACCACACCTGTTCCATTGAAATTGGTTTAAATGCTTATTAAATAGTTTTTGAAACAAAAACTATATATATATATATATATATATATATATATATATATATATATATATATATATATATATATATATATATATATATATATATACATACATACATACACACATTTTTACCATACAGTAATTCTGCTCTGCTAATAAACTAAAACAAAGTTTTTCTCCTTGCATGATAAGTTTTGGTGTATTTTTTAGTGTAAAATTTTATCAGATTATCTAAACCAATCAAGTAAAATGTTTGATTGTCTCAACCAAAACGTGCACTGGCATTAAAAAAAAAAGGAGGTCTCAGCCTACTTTGGGGCGGGGGGGTGTATTTAAACTCATGATGTGATCTGACCTCAGCTCTTTGCGATGTGGAAATGTACATGTCAGGAGGCTGTGTGTTTACACAAACAAGTTGTTTGGCGTGCAATTGTTATTAGTTAGCATGACATGCCAGTAGATAGTTTTAGCAGGTGTGATGACAGAAATATTACAGGCAGTCTTACTTGTTTTCACATGACAGGTAGCATACATATTTTAAAGGGGTCATATGGAGCGATTTCATGTTTTCCTTTGTCTTTGAAGTGTTAAAAGCTGTTTGTCCATACAGAAGATCCTTAAAGTCTCAAAGATTAAAGTCTCAAACCCAAAGAGATGTTCTTTATAAAAGTGAACTCTTTGTTCAAACACGCCCGCACATGTCCACGTCACTGTGTGGAAAGATTTGCATAACGTAACTTTTATTCTCCCTGTACATTTAATAATTTTTTCTGTAGTATTGCTGTAGTATTGTTGCAGCCGTCGTCATGTCGTGGAGATGCTGTGTGTTTCGTTGCGAAAGCCAAACTACTTTCTTTGGCATTCCAATAGAGGACACACCTAGAAATAACCCAAAAATTTTAATATACAAAGAACACTTACATAAAACTAAAACAAAGATAAATATCATTACACAGAAAATGTACATAAAATTTAATTCAATTCAATTCAATTCAAGTTTATTTGTATATCGCTTTTTACGATACAAATCATTACAAAGCAACTTTACAGAAAATTAAGTTTCTACAATATTTAGTAGTAGCTTATCAGTGGTGACTGTCAGTTCATGTATCAATAAAAAGACGTGTTCAGAAAAATCAATAAGAGACGTAAACAAAACAGACGATTAACACTATTAACAGCAATTATGCAATCAAACTTATAGCAAAAATGTGGTAGTTCTGTATGTTGTCTCTGGGTTAGCATCATCTGAGGTCCTCTGAGGGGCTGGCATCATCTCTTCTCAGGTGTTCTGGATCCAGACTGGAGCTTGTGTAAATCCTAGTTGATTTACATCCCGTGGCAAAGCAGAGACACAAATAGAGACATAATTAGCGTAGCTGCTGTTCCAGCCAAGTAAAATTAATTCGTTTAACCCAAGCTAAGGAATAAGAATGTGCATTTGATCAGATATAACTGCAGTACAAGATTATGAGATGCATTATTTGAATGCTTGGCCAAAAATTCTTTAATCTGGATTTAAACAGAGAGAGTGTGTCTGAACCCCGAAAATTATCAGGAAGGCTATTCTGAACCTGGTAAGGGGCCCAAAACCTCCTTTTTACAGAGGAAAGTTTCCTGAACCTGGTAAGGGGCGTAACATTTCCGTCACATGTTTGAGGTATTCGGCCAATCACAATGCACTAGATCACTGGCCAATCAGAGCACACCGCGCTTTTCAGAACTATGAGCTTTGTAAAAATCGACGCATTTCAGAAAGGCAGGGCATAGAGGAGCAACAATAATATAAACAATAACAAAAATAACGTTTTTTTTTTAGCAACGTCATATGACCCCTTTAATATAGTTCTCTTTAGAAACATCATGTGTTTACCATTTCTTATTTGTCTGATTCATAAACACTAACAGTGCACTACAATGACTCATGTTACAAGCTCAATGTGTTTAACTACCTTAAGAGTCACTTGAGCTCTTGGAAACGTTTGGTCCATCTAACAATTCACCTCATACATCTCTGCACTGTCTTTGAGTCTCTGCTTGTGGCAGGATGAACACTTCATGCTTTTAAACCCAAGGAGCAGTGCGGCCCCTCCCAGCACCTGTACCCAAGCTCCCACCCACCCGAAATACAGGGACCCGGCCGGGTGTAACGTAAGTTGGGGTGGCTTCTGTACATTGAGTCCTTGTGTCTCTGATATGGTTGAATCCACCTCGATCCCCAGCTTCGAAAGATTATGAGTGTACACTCCTAATGCAGCCAGACTGAGCACACCTGCCAGCGCCACCAACAGGCCACCAGCTGCCGCTACACTCCTAAGAGGGATATCGGTCCAGCAGCGGACGCCCACGCTGGCAAGGACAATCCCCGTGCCGCACAGGAAAAGAGACAACAGCACCATCCCCTGGACCATTCGAACCCGAGCATCCCGCTGGTAGGACCCAGACACAGGCCAGCACTCTTTGACTTCAGAGTGCACCACCTGCAGGCAGCTCTCCCACAGGCCATCTGAACGGAGAAGGAGGAGCTCCGTTGCTCCACCACGCCCTGCCGCACCCAGCCGCGCCTGTCCCTCCCTCCACTGCGGCGTGACTGCTGCAGTGAACACCAGCACAAGGCCCAGGGGAGCAAACACCACCCCCATCAGCATGGACACTGGAGTGTGCATCACTTCTTTTTCGATGTGCAGCTCTTCAGGACGATGTTAAGCTAGAAACCACCGGCAAAGACCTGGTGAAAAGAATACAATTTCAGTTATACTCGATCTACTCGCATCAGATTCAAGAAGATTCTTTCATTTAAACCCCCTCAGACACCTGTTGGCAGAAGTACATTCCTGGTTTCACATTCTGTTGGATCTAAAAGAGAAAGAATGCATATATGAATGTCTTGTTAGCCAATGACTCTCTCCTTTGAGCTCTAAGAAACATCGTCAGTCCCGGCAACCAGCACAGTGGAGGTAAATGGCCCACTGTTGCTAAGAGACAGTAACATGGACGATCCTACAGTTGCATCTTTTGTGTTACATCTGAAATGGTTCTAGCACTATCAGCCACAGGTGCTAGTCTCTGAACATCATTTTCTGATGCAAATGTGTGGTTGTGTTGTCGCTGATCGCGTGAACTGGATACATTTTGAAACAGTCTTACGGATATTATATGTAGACAGGAAGCCAGACGTCTGGGAGCTGAGAGACTATTCCAGAAGACAAGGACAAAAGAGATTCTGCACATGATGTGATGCTATAAAAAGCAGCTATTTTTAATGCATGAACCCTCACAGACACCCGATATTTTTCAACAAGTCTGTGGAGTATTTTCATTGGACTCTTGACCACATCATCTTCAAAGGTATCTGTGAGAGGGGTGCGGGTGTACATTTCAAGAGTTTGGGCAATCACTGTATGCTCTTAATGCCACGTCTATCATCACATGAATTTCCTGTTCCAGTCACTTTTGTTGCATGGCAACCCAAAAAAAAAAACAAAAAATTAAAAACTTGCACTTGCACATTAACAAAAACAAAAAAAACAGAAACACCAAAAAAAAAAAATGTGGCTACTCAGACTGTGACAGCCTTGTCCTCAAACCACACTAGTTATTAAATATCTGGAAAAACAGCATGACAGTGTGATCGGAACCACAGCAGTCAAGCTTTGTTTTTTTCCAAATTTAAAAACAAAAAAGATAAAAAGCTCATTCCATCTCGAGAAGGATCAACAGGATGAGGCATGTGCAAACTAGCCACAACAGACCCCACAGACAAAAAGCAAAGATGCAAGATGCATTGACCTGCTCTCCTGACCTGGTTTTTGCATTCATCCAGAGATGTTACAGTCATCTGCTTCACTATTTGAATCACACATAACAGAGATGTCATGCACTCACCTCTGCAGAAGAATAAATGATCATTCAGCTGTTCTCTTTGTTAAGTCTGAGATGGATTCTTCTGCTTTCTGTCTTTTCTCTATCCCTCACTCTTTAAATCTCACTGGTCTTGTGTATGAGGCTTTCGATACACCCCCGTCCTTCTTTCAAACAGATGCACACACGCACACACACACACACACACACAGAACAAACAGCAAGTCCGACGTGTGCTGACTGTAATATGCAGACTGCCTGCTGAACCATGCGATCTGATGAAAGAAAAAGAAGATTAATTTAAAAAACCTGCATACTATCATATGTATAAATCTGGGCCATATAGTCACATACATATTTATTAAATCCCAAAGAAATATGGCAATCAATAGATGTACATGGGCTTTGACCTCCAAACATTAGCTGCACAAATATACTAACTCCTGAACACACATGTAGATACTCCTTATGTCTTTGATACTCTTTGATCTTTATTATGAATATAAAACATAAATGTGAATAATGGTCCTGTGGTGATGGTAACACATTAAACAAGATTTTTGTATTATAGAAGAAAAAGTGCATTTGTTCACTGTTATTATAATAATTATATATTTTATTTTATTGTCCTTGTCATATAATTACATTGTTTAGGTGTACTGATTTCATTGCATTACCACAAGGCTTATGGTAAGCTGTAAACATGAGGAAAATGGTGAACAAAGACATATCTGTGAAGTATAGGGTGAGATGCCCTCTTAAGAACAATGTGCATTTACATTTCAGTTGTAACATATTTAGATTTAAGTTTAGCATGGGCATGATGGTGATGCTAATTTGCTAATTTAGATGTCATAGCACAAAATGTGGGGTAAAATGATCACCTACAGGACAAGAAGACAGAATAAATGCCTTTTGATTTGATGCCTTTTGCCTTATTTATTTACATTTAAGTAAAATACTAGATCAACTGTTGTATTAAAAGTTTGTTTTGACAGCTTAGTTGTATAATAAATGTATATAACCAGTGACAAATAAGGATCCCAATAAAAGAGATGCATCTGAAAGGTACATTTATTTGAAAATATAGCTATATCTAAAAGATAATACACTACAAATAAAAACTGAATGATTTCACTCAATTAACCTATAGGCTGAAGTACATATCGAAAATGATAGAAAAACATCTAACTCATGAAATTATTAAATAATAACTCCATAAATTATATTTATATTTATATTTATAAAAAAGTATTTTTTTAAATAATAGGCCCTAACACTGGGTAACCCTAACCCTAATTAATAGGCCCTAACCTTACCCTAACATGCCACTTAGGTCAATCTGACTCAAAAAGCAAGGTTTTTTTTTTTTTATTGTTGTTGTTGTTTACTCTAAAAATTTACAAACTTCAATGTGTCCACAAATCCCTCTTTAACGAACAGACACTGATTTTTCTGATATCAACATAATACAATGTCATAGATCACTATTTTCCAGAGGCACAAAATCAGGCAAATTAGGTGTAAAACTGTTCTGACTGACTAAATCTCTTAATTCTCCTAAATCTCTTGATTTGAACAGATAACTCTTAGGCTGTCGTTGAGGCAATTCGTTAAAAGAGTCATAAGAGTCAAGTGCTTGTATCAGGATACAGCGGTAGCTGTAAATGATTTCAGCAAGGAAATGTCTTCCAACAATGACAAAACACGTAAAAATGTTATTGAGTTTTGTTTTTATTTTCCATATAAAAGCAGAGGCAGTAAAAAAGGAAAGCACAGCTTTAATATATCGATATTGTTTGAAAGCAATACAAAGCATTTGAAATGTACAAGTTTTGTGAAGCAAATTCCACAAAATGAAAAGTCACCGTTATTTAATCTGATATTTGGGTAAGTTCGATATTGCAGTGGTTCATCCGAACTTTCTTGTCTAAATGTCGGAGGACAAAAGGGCCGGTTGTCCTGACAACCGTTACAGCCACACAGACTCGAAATGTGTGGAGCCAGTTTTCAAAATGTGGTGATCGAAACACCGACATATAACGTTACACGGCTCTTTAGGGGTGGAAATGTGCGACTTAAAGGTCTAAAACACTCGTGTGTGTTTGTGGAGCGTTTCAGATGTGAAACTGAAAGGCTGAAAGTCACAGCACCCTGACTGGAAGTATGCTGAAGTAACACGCGGCAAGATTAATAAACATGCAAACCACCATCAGAGCATAAAGCGATACAAACGCCTCACACCCTGTCCAAGAAATGATGGTCCTATTATAAGCAGCAAAGAGCCAGCATCAAAAAAGGCAAGTCTATTTTTGAAATAATAATATATAACTCTTTTAAAATCATGTCAACACACAACATTATGATAATTAAGTCTATTTACAATTTATATTTACAGAAAATGTACCTTGTTGATCATAATTGCTCATCTTATAAAATTATTGTAGATAAAATAATAAAAAAAGTACAAAAGTGGAAAATTGTATTTACACTGTTCAGTATTGATATGTCTTGCTAAAACTGAAAATTGTATAACTGGCAGGTGCGCTGGTTCTGGCACTGCAGAATCTGGTTCATAGTCATGCTTTTGGATCAAAAGGTCAGAAAGAAGCTGCCAGCAGCACCAGGTGTGGTGTCACTAGTTGATAATGTCATTTATAGCTCCATAAGTGTGATCTGGAAGTGGTTGACGATGACTTCAGTGATCTCGATGAGGAAGGCAGAGAGGTTGCTGTAATGCTCAATGATGTTATCATCCATGTTCACAAAGATCCTGTTGATGGTAAGATAAAGAGAGTAAGTTACAGAAATTCTTGTAAAAATTCTGGCCCATACTTTATATTTGCACATTGGGCTGATAACCAAAAAATTAGCGATATTAAAATTTTAAGCTATTTTAATAAATTAAAAATAATAAAACTCCAAATATGAAAAGCATTTTAAATTCTATAAGTAAATGTAGGCATCACAACAATATAATGTGCTGTATGAAAAATGGATATTCATTTTAAGATTTGCTAAAGATTTTTCAATATTATTAAAGAAACATTTTTAAATTATTATTAAACATTCATTTTAAGTGTGCATAAGATTACAGCAACGATCATGAAACTGTAAAAGTATGGGAAATCAGCGTGCAAAATTAGGTATATTTTAAACACCAATTATAAAACTCCAAAATTGGATAATATCTGATGTAGTACCATTATATCATGTATCTATAGAAACAAACATACACAACCTCTAAAGTTGCTTCTCATCTGCACAAAAACCACACCGCTTTAATTCGACACCTGGTCATTGTCATTTGTGCATTACTACACAATTACTTACGTATTTTAGTCATTATGACTGTGTTGAGCTGTTGAGTGACACTGAATGATATACAGATGAACTGTGCCCTACCAACTGCTGAAAGAAACCTTAAGCATTCCTCTCCAGTTTTCTAAAGCATTCATCATTCCTTCCCTAAGGGCAGACCCTGATTTAGATCCAACACAAATCCTTATCTCATGACTTATGCAAACAATTATTTGGCACAACAGTCGTCTTTACCGGCCAACATGTATATGTATATGGCGTGCGGGTGTATGACAGACTAACAGCGAGGTCATGCCAGCTCTCCCTGCCCTGAGGGTGGAGTGAGTCTGATTGAAGATTGGGGCGAGAGAATGAGCGAGAATGCGGCACAACCTGTCCCTATCCCTCAGCCATATCATCAGCTAACGGCCTGGGGAAAGTTGAGCTCCAAGTTACACAGCTCTAGGCTAGAATGATTAAGATAAAATGCCTTTAACAGAGTCCTGGACATGTTTCTTTAACCTATGTAGGTCAAACGATCCTTCAACGCTCGAGTGGGCTGTGAAATATGGTCATTCGATGATACGCTTTACTTTAATGGCTTATACTTTATGATGCACTGAGGTGAGTTATTCCCACACATGTTCTGAAATGGATGAGCGAACAGGTAAGCGACAATGTCTGCATGGAGTCATGGGTGATCACCAACCATAGAGATAATGGTGTTTTCAGAGCCCGGCCTCATTAGGTTGCACGTAGTGTCTCTTACACAACCAGACGCCAGTGCTGCCTTCCTATCAGAACCATCATCTCTACTGTTTCTACCTGAGCTTTATAAACCACAAAAAAACATACAGCACAGTCAGATGAGTCTATCTATGCTGAACTCATCTTGTCTTCCGTCTTTTGTTTTTCTTTTAATTTTTTTCTCTTTTTTTGGAAGGGGAGCAGCAATCATCACATTCCAAACACTATAGATCTCCAGTCAACCCGGTCTGTCGACTTTGCTTCCTGGCAGCTTGTTGAGATGGAGCTCAGATTATAAGAAAAGGGTTTAACAGCCGTTCATCCTCCGTGAAAGAACATTTCGACATCCCTCTATCCATGTTCGTGACTTAATCACAGTTTGCAACAGTCCCCAAACGTTTTTGCCCAATGGAATTTAGAAATATCTCACTCACCCTCTTTTGCACTTCTTGAAGATTTTCACAATGGTGTCTTCTTGCATACCGTACTTTTCTGAAATCTGAGGAGGCAGAAGTGACATGAGTCACATCTTAGGTACAGATCCTCTCAAGGTTCGAGGTGAGATTTTCACAAATATGTGTAACGGAAAGAGACGTTGAAAAACTCACCGCTTCTCTCAGGCCCTTGAGGGTTGGCGTGTTCAGCATAAGGGCATCGAATACTTCCTCAGTCTCTCGCCTGACATACAGAAGTACTGAGAACAAAATAAAGAATCTACCATTAAAACACTGTGGCGGGTTTGTAGCGCAAATTGATATGTTCCCAGGTTACTGCATTTCTTCCATACCTCTCTGTTGCTCGTCTCGACGGGCTTGTTTGCTTGGTGGGGAGCTGCCCTGGTCGCCGCCGTCTGTGTAGCAGTTGGTACGTTTCAGTGATGTCCTGTCGCTTTCCTCCAGGCTAACAGGAGGCACCTGGAGAATAACAAACAGATCAAATCAAGATTGTTAAAATGTGGCTTAGTTTCCTGTCTCTTGCGTGTTCGCACGCTGATGATTACGATGATAGCAACTTTATCACAGTGACATCTTAAACAATAAGAGGTGCGACAATGCAGAAAAAAAACGTAGGATGATCGCATGACTTCCTAATCCTTCACTAATATGCTAAAGTCACTATTATGGGCTGTGACTACATGTAAAAAGGCCAAAAGACTAATGATATGAAATGATGTCGAAATCTAACAAGTGAGAATTGCCCTAGTCTGGACTGTGGGAAAAAGGCCTGTAGGAACAGCCTCCATCCCTCCTCTCTTAGGCTGTGTAAACACAGCTGAAAAGCATCTCTTCAACACCCTCAGAAGAAGTGTGTGTGCATGTGTTTGAGCTCCCACGAGTTAATCCCTGTGTCAGTCAGCGTGGCCGTCCCCTCCTCAGGTGAGTTTCGCTCACTGTCATGTAAACTCAGGAGCGCACCAGTTAGCATGTCTGATCTCGAGATCAATTTCTCCTATTCTTTTCCAAGCCCACTTCTTTCCCACTGCATATTTTCCCACACTTTTCCTCACGCGCTCCCATACTGTCAGCCCTCAGGGTGTTGGAGAACATGACTCAACAATGCTATGGTAAGCCGCATATCCTAGGATATAGGGAAGAGCATGTGTGTATGTGTTTGTGTGTGAAAGACAGACGTACCAGGCCACAGCGCTGCATCGTGCTGAAGTGCATCTCTGGGATGAATAAAACAGGTTGTGTGACGTGATCGACTAGAGTTTTAAAGAAGGTAGAGTCCTTTCCAACAGAGCTGGAAACTAGAGCCTGTTTACAACCTTAGAAGAAGAAAAACAGCTTTAATAGAACACTCAAAGCAATAAATGAAAATGTTTCTTGAAGACATGACTAAAGAAAACTAGACCTTGGTGGAAAATACAGTTTGGCTTATGGCCCGCAGGTAATTTGAGTTTGACAGCCCGCTTTTACACATCATTGAAAATATGTGCTTAAAATCTTGTTTTGGTTTTGCCAAATTAGGAGGAAATCCTAAGTAGCCGGAGAGCTGAGCTTTTCAGTGGCTTGTTGGGTCAGAACATGGACACCAAACAGGGAGGATATGTAATGTATTTTCTTTATGCTTTTGGTAGGGAGGTAATGGGTGTTTTCTGACAGTCTCAGGCTGTAATTACATGACTGACAGCACTCACTATTGTTGCTGGAGTCTGCAACATTCTTGGTCCTCCTCTTGCTTCTCTTTCTCTCCTCATCTCTCATCTTCCTTTCTGCACCCTGCAAGCATTCAAGGACAATAAAACATTTAGAAACAGCTCTGGCATATTAGAACAGCTTACAAAACACTTAATTAACCAATAATTAACAATACAAAAGAGTTTTGAAACTCTTAAACACTGTAACTGCACAGATGCTTGGCATTTTTTATGTAAGAGAAAATAATCTAACATTTTACGTTTTAATATTTTACTTTTTTTTTAAGATAACAATGTTAAATAACATATGTCTTTTGAAAACCATTCTTGTAAACAACTCAGAGATCATATCTAGTTGACATGCCAGCTGTGTAGTAAATATGCATTTGATCCAGCTAGAGAAACCACAGCAATGCAGTTATGTACTCAGTTCACCTGCTGCTGCTAAACCAGTCATACGTGTGTCAAATCTAACCTTCCCATCATGCATTTCCCCCACACACTGTCAAACAGCTAATAACTATGGCCACCATGGAACTCACAAACGGCCTTTAAGAAGATGAGAGATATAAGGTGACATTTATCTGATCAGCTCAACAAAAGAGATCAATAGGAATCAAAAGATAGAGGTACAAAACAGAGTAAGGGTGAAAGACACCTAAAGAGAGATAGACAGACTGAAAGTATACCTCAGTGTCTTTTTTTTCTGCTTCAGTGAAAACAAGTTATCACGTAATTGAAAATGTGCCAGTAAAAGATGGGAGTTCAGACATATGCCACTTTTCAAGTAAATAACTTTGTAGGTCATGGTAACAGTGACTCAGGACTATGTTTTGTTTAACAGTTTATGACACAGTCCAAGATGAGCCAAATAAATGATAGAGATCCAATGCACACCCTTATAATGATACTTAATATTTCTGATCCAAGTTTACATTTAATTAAGCCTTGAAATGCATGTGTGCATCTTTTCATGCTGCGATAAGATTCTCTTTTAGGTATTGCTTCCTACAACAAATGATTGTATCATTTATCTATTTAAAAATAAAAATAGAATTAGATTTACAAATAAAAATATTCTAAATGTGTTTCTATTTAGTGAAATATTTATTAAAGATATATATATTTTAAAAATATATCCTTTTTTTATTTGTTGGGGACTGGCTCACCTTATCGCAGAAGATCTTGACCTGACAAACAGCTCTGTGAATGAGACGGTTGTTCCCTGAGCTGAAATCAAACGTGTCGATCTGAAGATTGAGGGGAAGGCCTTTGACCCCCTTCTGCGAGGAGAAGTCAGTGCTCAGAGAATTGATTCCAATGTGCACCTGCGAAACACAACAGATACATGAAATCTCAAGACAGCTCTTTGGAAATCAGGAAGCTGGGTTTGTTATTTTACAGAGAGAAAAAAAATCACTGTGAAAAGCCTCAAACAAAAGGAAGGGTCAGGGATGAGACACGTTAGATGTGTCATATGCAAATGATTGTTCTATAATTCCAATTCATTTCAAAAGAAAAGGAGTGTCCATATGGAGAACAACATGGCGAGATCCAACATGTTGGAACTGGTGGTAAAACAACAATAAAATTAAAAAAACAATCACCTAAATAATATGATAATTTATGAATAAATGAGTGAACAGGTGCTGATTTCCAAACATTTATTGTTCCTCATAGCTGCTGATTGATTTGGCACAACAAGGTTGAATAACAAGTAAAATTTAGATTTTTTAAAACGTATTGTTGCTACATTGCTTGGCAACCAAACACTGTTAGATGCTAGACTAATTAATTATATTACTTGGTGGAAGAATTGTTTATTCGGATTATTAGCTAAAAATATTTAACTTTTAATTTGTCTTGTAACATTGCTGTTATTGATATTTTATTAAATCAATAAAAGTGCGTTACAGGGATTGTATTCTTTCTCTCTGTCTCTGCTCCACCTGCTCTGAGTTTCGTTGTCCCACCCATCACTATCCTGGGGGCATGCTGAAATGCCCTATTTCTCTTTCTCTCCTTCCCTACTTCCTTCTCTCCCTCACTCCCTCCCTCCCTCTTTCTTTTTTTTTCTTTCTCTTTCTTTCTTTTTATTCCCTATGATGACAGTTGCCTGAGGAGGCCACATACCATAGATACCACTGCTCTCTGACACTCCTCTAAATCATCCTCCTTTCAACCCCACTTAACAAAAACAAGTGACAGGTGACAGGTGGATCTGTGTTTGTGCTTGTACCTTTGCTTCTTCACCGGTGTTCCAGATAAAAGACAGTGCGTTGAAAGCCACCTCTTCTACGTTACTCACTCCACTGAAAACTTCCTTGTAGTCAGCTGAGAGTCAATATAGAAGAATTTATTCATATAAATTGTATGAAATTAAACAATCATCATCATCAAAAAAAAAAAAAAACATCTGACTTTAAATATAATGATGGGTGAAGCCAGTTACCAGTATATAATAAAAACATTCTTCATTTTCTTAATCAGTATTGTCTTGTTGTCCAGAATTAATTATTTACAATCATGATTATGTACCTAATGTTTTTGCTTAAAATAAAAATAAAAAATATTTGCTAAAAAAAAAAAAAAGTTACATATATTCTCTGAAAATATTTATATGTTTAGAAATAGACCAGATAGAATAAATATATCTTGATTATGGAAATGATTAAAAAAAGAGTGATTTTTTGCAGGTAGAGTGATAGTGAGGAAACATACCAATATCAATGACTCTCTGTTTAACAGTAGGCTGTCGAGCGTGCCAGTGGTTCCAGTACTTCAGCTGCATCTCAGGACTCTTGTCATTCTCGAACACAGCCATGATCATCGTCTGAGAGAGAACGAAAGAAAAAGGAGCATAATTAGAACCTGTTACTTTGTTATTTTTAGAGAGTGGTGACTCCCTGTAGAACAAATGCTAGTCTTTTTGTCGTTTACCAAGCGATGTTGTATGTCACCACACTAATACCCTTTCTCTTTACTTTGTCACTGACCATAGCAGTGTATGCTTTAACAAAACAGCCAATCTGTCACACCTAGAATATGCAAGGGCTTATGAGTTTGGAAGTTTTAGGAAACTTCCCCCAAAGCTTCTTTGGTGTTGCACGCCATGGTAAATGAATGACAAAATGTCAAACTTTTTTAAACGATGCCTAAATAACTAATCACTCTTTCTCTTTGGAGCAGGTTACTTAGAACTAACATGTTATATGGCAAGAATACATTTCCATTATTTCTGAACTTACTTTTACTTTGCTGCATGACACCCCAGCAGTGCTGTCCACTCCCTGCAGAGTGATGGGGTAAAACTGGCCCTTATTGAGGTACACCAAGGGTATTTCTGTTGTCTTGTGTTGGGAAGCTTGTGGGCTACCAAGAACAAACTGGAAGTCATTCCTGTGAAAAATAGTCAAATTAATTTTATGCAATGGCATTGCTCAGTATTTTACTTACTAATATCTATTGCTTTTTATAGCTTGCATAAAATCACCAAATGATCTTTTTTTTATATAGGAAGAAGAATGCAAAGAAATAAATGGCTGATCTGAAAAGGCTCAGACAGTTTAGAAGCCTGTCTCACCTGTATCTGTCTGGAGGCGAGTTGGTGTAGGACTCTGAGTATACAGGGCTTGGCTGTCTCAAAAACGTGCTGTAGGCAAGAGGCTGTTTTTTGAAGACAACAAACAGAAGTGTCAGAAATTTATGATAATTATAGAGAAGAAAGCATATCTTTTAGGCATTCATGGCATATTTTAGGATCTTTTGGTATGGCTCAGAAACTAGGAGGGAAAAAACATAACATTAATACATTTTATATTTTAAATGTGTTTTAAAATGTTCTGCAAACCTCAGGGGTCACCTCCAGAAAGGGTTGGTCAGATGGCCATGATTTCTGTGCTGGGTTCAGGAGGGGGTACAAGTTGTCCCCGGTGTAGCTGTCAGTGCTCTGTAATGCTTGCTTTGAGTGACTGGGGGAAATACTTTCAGAAAGCAGCTTCATGATGTGAGCGTTCTCCAGCATGGCCAGCTCAGGGGAAGAGCTATTCCCTGCCCTGAGAGATAAATGACAGTACAAATTGTGACCCTTCTAGCTGCAGATTATAATTTTTTTATGGTACTCCATCATTAATGCTATTCACACAGGGTTAACTGTTAGATGCCTAAACAATGATGAAAAAGTGTTGAAGTCAATAAAAGCTTTGCTCAATCTCTGCACTGTTTATAGAGCTTTCTTTGCATGAAAAGCAAACCTAAACAAGGGGCGGGAGCTGTTTGCCACCTTACGCCGTTTTTTTTTTTCACTGTTTGAGTTTCTCGCCACATCGGGAAGACTAACAATCTCTAAAGGCAGCTATTTTTCACTTGCACAAAAGGGTGCTGTGCAGTGACTCAGCCTTTTTGGGATGGGTTGAAGAAGAGGATTAACAGCTGAACCAGCTCTGACCTCAGATAATCTTTAGCTAAATTACTCAACCTACCAATATACTAGAAGGAGAAAATGTGACATTTTACATCTGAAAAACCTACTGTCGAAACATATTTCCATCTTGCCTTCTCTCTTATACTATATACAATGTATACAATATATGCTTCTACTGTATGTTCAGTATAAAAGTGTTTTGATTCATAAATCATAAAAGTATATGGTCAAACTTACCTCTCCATGTGCATGCTGTTTTCACGGGCACACGTTGTCATCTTCTGCTCTTTTGGGGTTAAAAATAATACATTTATAATATTATTTCTGTATATAATACAAATTAAATAATGCTAAGAAATAATAATCTCTTTTATTTTTATATTATTTTTACAAATATATTTTTGTGTTACCTTGCAGGCCTCATAGAGGAAACTTAGAGTTGCAAATTCTTCATCTGATGGCAGTCTAGGTTTAGTTTTGCTGAGGTCACTGCTGTCCATGCAAGGCCAAGAGTCCATAACGTGATTATCTGGATAGCGTAAGTAGTTGAAACTCTCGATCTGTTGTACCATGAGAGCCCTAGGCGAAAATAGAAGGAGATATTAGCATAGATAAAACAGCAAGCATTCTCAGGAACTGCAACATATGACTTTGCATGTATTGGTAGTGTGATGTATGATTAACAGCATAGATGCCACAGAAATGTGCCTCTGGTGCATGTAAAACTTTCAGTGACAAAATCACAGACTTCAGTGAAGCCAGGGTGCAAGAGCTGATGCTCTTCATCCAGACGTCAAAATATATAATACAAGACTAAATGTTGAGAAACAATGGTAAATCTGACTTTCTCTTCTCATCTGTGCTCTGCAAGGGCAGAAACTCTTGTAATGGATCAACAGTCCAAAGCAAAGCCTAAGTGAAGGAACTTAATTTTATCTTAACACAAGCACCACAAACAAAAGACAAGGATTTGAAGAGGATCACTAAATTCTCAAACAATTGGATTTGTTATGGGACTTTACCTAACTGCTAGGATTAGCAACGAGGTGGTCTGCTATGCTAAGCTAAAATACAAACCGAGCTGTTTAGGCACCTGTGCTCACACTAAATAAATGAGACTTTTCTAGATGAAGAAAACCCCTATCAAATACCCATATTTTCTAATTCTAGGCACCTATTTTTCTTTTGACAAAGACCTGACCTCTGACACATTAGCACAGGACTTATGTTTTCTGTGTTGGTGCACTCGGGCCCCTAGGGCAGTTACACCAGGCTGTCTGTAAGAGTAAGAGACAGAGTGTGCGTGTTTGGGTCCTGGTGTCAACTTTCAGCAGAAATTATCTTCATGTACTCAATTATGTGCGGGCCAGTTTACACATGAGCAGAGGGCGAGTGGGAAAAGACGAGAAAGACATTACTCAAGAGGAACAGACAGCTCTGAGCGGGAAACCGCAAACTATAACACACCCCACAACAAAATCATATGAAACGAGATGGATTTTAAATAATTCCAGAGAAAAAAGACGAAAGGGAACTCGATTCGTTAATTATTACTCGCGCGCCGTTCTCTACGCGCACAGCCGCACACACGTGAAGCGCGCACACGCGTTTCAGACGGCGCGCGATCACCGAACTGAATTCTCTTTTGAATCCTCTGAACAGGCACATACACATAAAAATATGACAAAATACCCATCTCGACAATCATTCATGTAAACACAGTCAGTTAGGTCTCAAATGAAAGAAAACAGCTGAGAAAGAAATCTGATGTGATCATTAAATCTGATCCGTGCATCAGGTCTTAAAGGGACAGCGGCATGTAAATAATGCTGCTGTCATTAATGATCACCAAACAACAAAACAGCTGTGATAAAAAAAAAAATCTGTATTTCATTTATACAATGAACACTCTGCAGTGTTATTTTCCCTAATTATTAAATTTATGTGTTTGAATACTACCAACCTTATTTTATTTGTAACATATTCTGTTGTATTTATCTATGCTTGTAATTTGTGTATTTGTTCTTATTTTTACTGGCTATTCTCGTCTCTTTAATCATGTTTACACTTTCATAGTTAATCTAGTAGTATTTGCTGTGGTATCAAAGAAGTACTTAGCTTTAAGTAATAAATGGAATTCAAGTTAAAATTAAAAATATTTTTGTTTTCTTGCTGATCCGAAAAAGTAACAAAATGGTGTTTGTGTTCAACACAGCCAAGCAAAGAAAGCCCCATCTAGACCGTTATAAATTTAATGCCAATAAATATAAAATTCACTTACTCAATCTCCTTGGTCATGACTCCTCTGACAGGCAGTGATGATAAAATCCTTAGTTTGTAATCTTGTCTCTTCTCTCAGATGTGTTTGTCTGTCTGTATGTCTGGCTGAATGTGTATGTGTGTTTGTATCCTGATAAATGAAGTGGTTTGATTTGTAACTACATAATCTCTCTCTATTTATTCACTAGCAGGTTGGCTTCTTTGCTCTGATTGGCTGCCAGCCTGAGACAGGTGTGTGATAGGACAGGTGTTTCCTCACTGGAGAGAAACTTCAGCATGTGTGTGAGTGTGTTTGGGGGGGGGGGTGTAACTCATTAACACCTCATATAAAAGACTGAAAGTCTCCAGCTACAGGTGTGAAATGCATCTTATTTGGGATCAGAAACCAAAGACACTAGTGAAAGAGCAAGGTTTTAACATGCAAATGAAAGATTGTGTCATTCTCAATCTCTAACAGAATGAAGAAGGAGGTTTTGGCCACATGGTTTTTATGGCTTTACACCACTTTTTTATTATTTTGAAAAAAAAAAACAATTAGTCATAATTTTTTACCTGCATTTACTTACTTTGCCATTACATGTCATACTAAGCTTTTCTAAAATAGGTTTATAGGTGTGTCATGCTTAATTTGTAATGCAAGTTGCAAATTATATTAATATATTTTTTTCTCAAAAAAGAAAAAAAAAAGAATCTGTCAAAACATTTTTTCTTGGTTGTGTGGCCAGTAAGAGAACAATTCCATTTTATATTTTTGAAACATTATGTGAACACCACTTTTCTACTGATGTTACTGGAAGAATGTATGTTCATAACTTCGAGAGAGCGTTCTCTGTTAGCTGAATGCATGCATGATTTGCAGAATAAAATCCACCTTGTCAGAAACATAAATCAAATATGCATCTGCATCACAGACAGTAACTGATGCAAACAGATACAGGCTTGATTTTGATCCTTTAAAATTTCAAAAAAAATATTTTAGTATATTTTTCTATATGTTTTTAAAGGTTAATTAGCAGGATAAGGTATGCACAGTATTTCAGTCTTTGCATATGTTCTCTATGCATGAATATATAGCAGACATGCTTGTGTGTGTATGTTTATGTGTCTATTAATCTGAGTTTTGTTAAGACCTCAAGGAATCTGGCATTGTGCCACAAAAGGTGCGTGCTCTGCGGCCTGTCTTCACAAACACACCCACCCACACAGTTTCATACATGCACACACATCAGACCCCTCGGGCATTTTGGATTTGAACCAAAAAAATGTGCAGAAGAAATAGATTAGAAGAAGTAAGGAAGGAAGTCAGCAATGCTGATAATAACACTGTAGTGATTTACAGTAAGTGAGTGTGAGTTCCTGGACACAAATGCAATTTCTCACTAATAGCATATGTATGTGTATATATATATAGTGCTATTAGTTTATCTCAAAATAAAATGCATACATTCTCATCTCTATTACACCTTCATGATTGAGTTCAGTCAAATATTCAAATACAAAATTTGCCATTCTGGTTCCTGTATGCCTGTAAACAAGTCTCTGCATCTTTTCTCTGTCATTATCATATGACTGAACAGAATTACACTGATCTTGTGATATAATATGAGCGGATCTAATATCAGACTAAGCAGCAAGTGTGTGAACAGCCTCATTGAGAGCCGTTATGTTCTGCTGGAAGTGAGAACATAAAGGGAAAGGGCCATTAGAGCAGGGAGCTTTTCTAAAGGGATCATTTCACACCTAGAAACCATGCTGAACACTCAGAAACCAAAGTAAACGCACCATTGCTGAGGTACATGCAAGAGAAAGCAAATATAGAGAAAGAAATGGATTGGAAATGAATATAAGAAGCGTTCCCACGACAAGAGGCCATGAGAGGGTCTCTCTCGTACTCTCTTGTCTTTTTATGCTTTCTATTGTGCTTCTTCCATCCCAGAATCCCTGAAGGTGTGACAAAAATAGCAAGCTCTCATGATTTTCTAAATCCTAACATCTTTAAATCCATTTTAAAATGAATTCATTTCTGAATGAACATGAACATTCATATCCATTATTTAAAATACTAAATCCAAGTAATCTCGTACTCATTTCTCAGGTTACTGTGAATGTCACAAAGCTTATAATTACAACTGCTTACTATAGATGAAATAAAATATAAAGTGAAGCCCAAAAGTCCACTATTGAATTTTGCATCTGTTAATTGAATACACAAGATAATCATGTTGTCCAGCATAATTTGAGATGATGCAAAGTGAAAGTGAAAGAAAAAAAAACACAAAAAAAGATCTGTAAAAAAAGCCACATCAATGTCACAAATTTACTTATATAATTAGCTCTAGAAATATTGCAATCTTAAATATATCTTATTCACTTCATTTCAGTGTGTTTATGTGTTAAATGTTACAATATCCTGAAAGATTCTTGAGGTGCAGGCTTAAATTAGATTTTCCCAGATTTTCTAAATTCTATGATCGTTTGATATTTAAGCATCACATCATCAGAGATTAATTTGCCATATGAGCCATCCATCATCAGAGCTGAATATAATAACCAAAATAAGAGTCTCAAACAGTCTGTTCCAGTGTATTCACAGACCTCTCAATGCTCTGCATCTGTCATACACTGATATTTATACTAATACTGCTTGATCAATTTATTAAATGAAAAGAATGATAAAAGAAATGACATCCAAACAACATTATTCATCACAATCTACAAAAACACACCTTATAAATTTGGTACAATAGCACTACTTTTATTGTTTTCCTCCTTGGATGAGTCATCTCTGCTCGTATTATTCTCATTTGTATTATGTTGCATAAATTCTAAGTAAGTGCATGTAAAAAAAAAAAGTTCTTAGGTTATTCTTTTAGTGAAATTGTGTTCTATTTAGTCTAAAACGTACAAGGTAGCATTTGAGATGTATTCGAGAAGAGACACGATTCATTCATCTGAAAGATTTAGTCCAAACACAGTATGACCCAATGAAACTGCCAGATGTTACTCAAGATGCGATTAAAATGTATGACTTAGGGTCAAAAGCCCAGATCAGTCTGAATCATTCAGGAGGGATCAGGACACACACACACATTGTAATGGTAAAATTACAGGTGGTAGAGGCGTGACCTGTAATATTTATTGGTCAGATCTAATCCTAGTTTCAGTCACACACACACATACACACACACACACACACACACACACACACACACACACACACACACACAAATATCTAAATCTAAATGAAGTTTCTTATATAGTCACACTACAATCGTCTTCACATTTCTCCTCAGGCTACCCTGTGACTGTCGTAACTGATGGACACTGAGTATGAAAACACACACTGACACACCTGCAAGATACAATTGTATCATATTTCCTTCTTGGGATTTTGTCTGCACATAAATTTTGTAACAGAAGAGCAGAAATGTGACACAATGCTGATTTGTACCTTTATGTAAAAAAAAAACAAAAAAACAACAACATTTAGGATAGTTAATCAAGAAAAAATTATTATAGTTTAGAGAATATAAGAACCTCAAAACATTTTACAAAACATTGTGTACTTTTTCTAGTTTATAAAAGTGTTAACAAACAATTTTTTTCTATTTTGGTCTACTAAATCAAAAACCAATTACTTTTTTACTTTTTACTATTACCTAAAAAAAAAAAAAAAATAAATGAAAATTGCACAGATACATGTGATTAAAAAACTGGCATGCCAAGCATTTTACAAAACAATTTACAAAACATTGATTTTATGGAAAATATTTTTTACTTTTTTAGTTTTTACAAAAGATTTTATCAGAGAGCATGTTAATTACACCAAACTGGTATAAAAAAGATTAATTCAACTTTAATTGACTGATAACTTATCCATTTTTTCTTGAAAAGAGAGAAATACTATCATATATTTTACTGTAACAAAATTCACGTTAAGCTTGATAAAGGTCATGAATAAAACGTTACATCAGGAAATGTAATTATTATTTTAACTGAAGTTTCATTTTCCAAATCTGACTTATCAGCTTGTAATTTTTTGACATCACCTTTGAAATAAATTATATAAAGAGTCATTAAAAGTGAATGTAGATTTTAAAGCAGCACACACACACTGTTCTCCTGTCAGATTATTACCTCATGTAAAGTTTGTGCTATTGTGTGTGTTTGATTTCTATCAGCAGAGCTGGGGAGGAATAATATTTGCAAAGCTTTTGTGAAGGTCTGTGGGATTCTCACTGAGAACTGGCAGCAAAACTGGCATAAATAAGAAACAATCCCTCATTACACCAAATGAAAGAGGGAGGCAGAGAGCGTGTGTGATAGGCATCTTCCTCTCTCTCCCTTTCATTCTTTTCCTGGATGGGTTAAGATGTTCCCGTGGGATTGTGAGGTTTCTGTGCTTTCCAGGATTTGTTGCCACATGGGAACAGCAATAGAAACGAAACATGTCGAGACCCTGCATGCAAACTCAGCACACATGCTTATTGTAAATAACCTTGGAAACATGTCCAAACCATCACCCTGCTAGTCTTCAACACCTCCTATAACATTCACATGTGCCCCCTACAAACACACACACATACTGCATCCTAAAAATCTACTCACACAGAGAAAAGGATCCCCTCACTACCTCCTACCACTCAGATGAAATTTGCAAGTACTTTTGTTCTAACTTTAGAGAGCACACACACCTCTCACATGTGCAACACAAAATATCTCACCCAGTTTCACTCTACAAGTCCTGTCTTGTTAAAGAGAATGCAAGACACAGAGAGAGAGAGAGGAAGAGAGTGTAAAGAACTCTTTTGGCACAAATGTGCTCATTAAAACAGAATTCAGTTGTAGAGCTCAGAAAACTGAAATCCTTAATGTTGTTACATTTGTAAAAATGAAAAATAAAATAAGATTTATTTAATGAATTTTAACTGGAGCCGAGAAGAACAGAGAAAATAGTAAAAATAATAATAATAATAATAATAATAATAATAATAATAATAAATAATAATAATAATAATAATAATAATAAATAATAATAATAATAATAATAATAATAATAATAAATTGTGTCTTAATTTGGTATTTTACATTGCCATTTATATCAAATTTGAAATAATTTTATCACAATTATCTACTACAAATAAAAGATACCAATCAAAATCAAAAACTTATCTCTAAGCCGTAAAAAAATTGTCAGATACAAAGCAGGGTTATTTTATGTAACAAAAACTAAAATCATAAAAAAACTTTTTTATTCTAAATGTAAACCTTAATAATATAAAACAACCATTAATAAAATATTATTTTCTATTAATAATCCTTTTGTTAATAAATATAAATAAAAAATTAACAGAAATAGAGTGTAATTTAATATAATAAAAAATATAAACAGCTTATTTTATTTCAGCTAGTTTTCTAAGCAACATTTCTCACTTTCATTTCTTTTAACTTGATGAACTAAAATATCTAAAACTGAAATAAAAACTAAATAGACATTTCAAAAAAACTAAAACTTTAACTAAAACTAAAATGAAATCAATCGATCAATCAAACAATAAAAAAAGTTAGCTAACAATTATGCCATCACCTATCAACCTCTTCCCCCGACTACCCCATTTCATTTGAGGTATTTGAATTCCAAGATAAATAAATTACTAAATAACATAAAATTAAAAATAATATTCTAAAATGGCAAACAAGTTGGAAAAACACTGAACAAACACATAAAACAAAAGCTGACATTTTGAATTAAGCATAATAGTTTGTATTTGTGTTTTAGTCATTTTTACAGTAAAATTTTACACATTAAATGTTGATTTTTCTATAAATCCTTTATATTTCCTTCATTTTTATACACAGTGGAGCTCAAACTGAAAATGCTTGTATGTCACCTTTTATTTATTAATAAATGCATAAATAATATAATTATAATATGTAATTTATTTCAAATTATTAGCATAACCATTTGAGTGAAATTATGATATTAAAAGATATATTACCAGTATTTTGTAATAATTGGTATTTACTCCTTTTGCTTTGACATCACATGATCAATGTCGCAGATTTGCTCATGATATATAGTGCAAAATCCGAAGTATTTCTTGTTCATTTAATGTTTCATTGCTTCCTTTTTTTTATCCAAATCCCCAAACTGTGTATTTATTTTCATTAATAAAATCGATTTTCAATCCCAGACATTCAGTGTGGAATAGGCTAACTGTATACCTAAAGCTTTAGATGTTTTTTAACTGTTTCTTTTTGTGCATGATAATGAATGACTTCCTGTGTATTACTGTATTTAATCCCAAGGAATAATGAGTTAGGAAGAGGATCATAATCTAGTGAATCTCCATGGATTAACCTGAGAAGGTGAGTCATGGAGTAACAGAATGCAGAATGCACCTGCTCAGACACCTGCTGAAGAACAGGAGAGACTCGGCTAAGACAAATGTCTCATGTCATTGTGGCTTTAGTACACTGTAAAACACTCCTGTAAATGAAAGGATGTGGCAAAGAAGGGAAAGGGGCAAACATGTAAAGCGGAGGAGGTAGAAGTAAAAGGTGCTGGATTGTGCCCACAGTAACACAACAGGTTCAACCTGAACCAAATGCTAACAAAGGCTGAGATTACAAGGTGCTGAAAAAATGAAGGAACAGACAAACAAACAGAAAGAAAATGAAACAGGGTCTTTTGTTCCAATGTGATGGCTTTTGAAAAGTCAGCGCTCATCGTGGAAAGCTCGTATTCCCCTGTGCCTGTGTGTCTGTCTATATGTCCATCTGGATTAACCTCTCTTCACCACTCAGAGAAGACTGTTAACACCAAGTCTGCACAAACACACTATTATTGCATTAACACTGACCTAGACAAGTGACAATTCACTCGCAATGTCATCAAACACACACACACACACACACACACACACACACACACAGGTTTAGTTAGATTTCCACAGTTAGGACATCCCATAGATGTCCATTACAGACCTAAATCCTACTCCTAAAAAAACTTTTTTTTACAACTTTAGTATTAAAATAATTAATGTACTTAATTTATGAATTTATGGAATACATTATATTTTTTATACTTTACAAATATTTTTAGATTGTTGTGAGCATGAACTCTAGAAATCATCATAAACATATCATAAAATATGCACATAAACACTTTACATGAACATATGACATTTAATAGTGTAATTTATGTAAATACTAATTTCATCAATAACCTACAGTGCAAAATCTTAAATATTTCTTCTTCATTTTATGTTTCACTGCTTCTTTTTTTATCCAAATCCCCAAACTGTGTATTTATTTTCATTTACTGTATAGAATCGGTTTTCAATCCCGGATTTTCAGTCTGGATGGGTTCACTGTACTGTATACGTAAAGCTTTAGATGTTTTAGCTGTTCTTTTCATAAATGATATTGAATGGCTTCCTGTGTCTATTACTGTATTTAATCCCAAGGAATAACTGGTGAGGAAGAGGATCATAATCTAGTGAAGCTCAGTGAATTAAGCATTAAAAGTGAGTCATGGAGAAGACCGTTAATAAATAAATTTAATTAATAATAATAAATTAAATGTAATTATAATAAATGAATAAATTAAATACATTCTTTTTTTGTTGTTGTTGTTTTTTTAGGAGAGGGATTTAGGTCTTTAATGGACATCTATGGAATGTCCTATTTGTGGATAGCAAACGTGTGTGTGTGTGTATGTGTGTGTGTATGTGTGTTTGAACACACATATATATGCAAAAAATAACGATTCCCCAAATTCTATCTCTTTTTCCAGCGGGGAATTCTATGAATGATTTCATTTTGACACTGCAGGTGATATTTTACACAGGCATGAGTAGTATCACTGATAAGAATTTCAACAGTGAAAAACATCCAAACATTCAAAACAATACCTCACAGTTTTTTAGCAGATTAATATGCACTAACCATAATAAGGCCCATAAGAAAGCCATAGGCCCATATGACACAGTAGGGGGGTCATTATGCACATTATGTTTCTGCAGACAATATCATATTTGAAATCTGCATTGAAATGCAGCATCCATCTACCAAAAGAAAAATATGAAATTAATGTAAAGTGCTGCACTGTGCTAGCCATGAATGAATGGGTCAAAGGCTCAGTTTCAACATTATCTTTATGTGTCCATCATCTAATTATTTATAGGCATAAGGCTTTACAAAACCTTTACATTCTTGCCTTGAGAACATTTTAATTAATGTTTCTAAGACAAATGTTGTGACACATGATAGAGGTATGGTTACACCCTGTTATCCTCTAATGAGTGTCATTCTGATTAAACGAGTCACAGCCGTGCAATGCTTCATTTCTCCCTCGTGGCTACACTCACATTTGGACTGAGATGTCATTGTCATTGTTGTCTCTTGGATCAATGTTTAAATACCTCTAAATGCGTACCAAGGCAAGTCTAAACCTGTGGAGGTTTTAGGAAAAGCCTGCCTTACCACAACCCTCTAACGAACCTTCATTCCATCGCAAAAAAAATCAGGTATCGCCAGAAACTTGCTTCCGGAGTAAAATAGCAAGGCCAAAAATAGAGTGACATGGAGCAGCTAGCTTCTTTTTCAACACTGCTGCAAAGGCTACCGTTCACACATTTCTTGACTAATGAAACAGGACTGAGTTTATTTGCTATTTCAAAAATCCATTTGTCAGATAGGTTTTTGGTCTGTAACTAACGTTTTTGTGCTGGAGGGGATTTTAAAGACAGCCACCCACATATGACAAGACAGAAGAAGTGACATGAAAAGAGAAGTCTGTAGTCTGTGTAGAACCGCTCAACTGTAACAAATTCATTTGTATGGCCCCATAAGGTCTATGACAAATAATCATCTATTTCGAATCATTTATATTTACAGTAAACAGAGAAATAAATAGAACTAAAAGTAAATCATATAAAAATTAAAACATTACAATGATACATTATATAAAACTTATAGATTGATTCTTCATCTCAGGAGAGATTGTCTGTTAAAGTTTTGTTTAATGTGGGTGTGGAAATCAAGGTGTGTCATACAGAAAGACTGAAAGGAATATGCAAAATGCAAATTTGCTGAAAATTTACTCATCCTCAGGCTATTCATAATGTAGATGAGTTTGTTTCTTCATTGGAACAGATTTGGAAAAATGTAACATTACTTCAGTTGCTCATCAATGGACCCTTTGCAGTGAATGGGTGCCGTCAGAATGAGAGTCCAAACAACTGATAACAACAACAAAATAAACCACGACTCCAGTCCATAAATGAACCTCTTGTGCAGTGAAAAGCTGCTTGTTTTTAATAAACAATCCCTCATTAAGACTAACTAACTTCAAACCATTGTTTCCAGCTAAAGTATGAGTCCTCTATCTATAGTATTGAAATACAGAAAATAAAGAAACTTATTATAAGAAAATCATTTTGAAGTTTTTAATTATTTTTATGGAAGGAAAAAAATAAGGTAGAAGTTTATTCATGATTAACTTTTAAATTATTAATAAATAGTTAACTATTGCTCAATTTTTCTTCTGTGTAGCTTTTCAGTTGAAAATTTGACTGAAACTGGAATCATATCGCCCAGCATGATGAAGACACATGATTACCTTTTAAGCTGCTGTCTTGCTGAATTTCAGATGTGAGAGGCTGTAAAGAAAGACTAAAGTGCCATTAAAGTAAAAAGCCTGCAGGTAGCATGAATAGAGTTTTAGAAACGCCTGACTTATTAGAGGGAGGAAATGCAGACAACTGGTCTGTCAGCTAGTCTGAATAACCCCCTGCGCGCACACACACACACACACACACACACACACACACACACACACACACACACACACACACACACAGAGTATCATAAAGACATAAGAAGGATCATAAGGTCATAGAAGCATAAGAAGAATCCTAAGATATTGTGCCCTTAAAATATTGTCTAGTTTAGTGAAATTCAAGTTATGTTTTGTTTATGTTATGTTTACTATGCTGCTTGATGCTTATCTGCTGTAGGCTATCTATGCTGTGGAAATTCTCACTGATAACAAGTCTCTGAGAAATTCAATAGCAACTATCAGGAAAACTTCTAACATAATGCATAATGAAATATTACAGTGGGTGAGAGAAAGCTTCACTTCGTAATAACATTAAGATGGGCAATTGCATGTACAGTAGTCTAGCTTGTTACAATACGACAAAGAAAGAAGGGACAAATAAATGATGATGAAGTACCAGTCAGTCAAAGTAAAACATTTTACTCAAACTTTCAAAACCTCTCAGGAGACTTAATGGGGTTATGATATATGTTTAATGAAAATGAATTCATATCATATCATTCATATCATTTCAGAAGGTTTGGAATACAGCACACAAGTCATATATAGACCACTTGTATGATGCTCACTATATTCTCTTTTTTGAAGCTTTAAAGTTTTAGTCTCTATTAATTGTAATTTCATGGAAATAAGTGACCTGCAGTCTTCAGAATATCTCCTTCTGAGTCTGTCATGAGGGTGAGTAAATGATGACAGAATTTCCTTTTTTTGGGGGGTGGGGGGGGTGAACTATAGAGTTTATGTTCCTGATAATTGTATCAAATAAACCTGTTATTCTGAAATCATGATGCAAATGTGATGTACAGATATTGTTTAATTAAAATCATCATTACTACAGGTCTTCACAAACCAAGGCACTTTAAAACAGATGGCTGCTTTCACATACTGCAAGTGTATTCTGTATTATTTAGAGACCTTTTGACTTACTCATATGTAAAGTATTCCTTTATTTTTCTAAGGTGTTATCTGAATGTGCTTCATATAACCTACAAAACAAACAACAGAAAAATGTTGTGGTTACAAGGAATTTTTTAAAGACTTATTTTTCAGAGAATAAACACTTGAAGAGGTGTGAGCCATATATTTGACTGTTTTATTTAAAATATACAGTATATGTTTTTAAATAAATAAGTTTTTATTCTTACAGAAAAACATTTTTGAGTGGAGGTTTGAGTGTTTTTGTCAAGTTTAGTTTAGTCTAGTTTAGTTGTCTAGTCTAGCCTAGTTTATACTATAATCTTGCAATTGTATACTACAAATATTGTTGCCTCTTAAGACAAATTACTTGTGATGCTCCTCATTTGTAAATTGCCTTGTTTAAAAGTTTCTGCTAAATGACTAAATATAAAGGCAATACACAAAATAATTAATAAATTGAATTAATAATAAAAAAAACTGTACATAAATTAATGTCAAAATTCAGGCAGTGCGTCTCACAGTGTGTTTAATAAAATAATTCATGAGTCAACAATAATTATAAAGGCTTAAGACAAAAATGACAGTAGTAACATGTCTATCAGTAGAATAATTTCAGGAACTGAAAAGACAGATCATTTACGCGTATTTCCCAAATACATCAAAAGGTAAAGAGGAATTGTACTTGAAACAATTGTCCTGGGAGGCATTTTACATTTTAGTCAAATTTTATTCCCCTTCTCTAAAATTCTGTTTTGCATATTTAAAGCCTGTTTTGAGGAGTGATTTCCTGCGGCACAGATTTTTTTGACAGTGACAAGCATTATCAATTTTCTGTACAAAAAAAATAAAAATAAACTACTGTACATGAAAAATCATACAAAACTCAGCTGCAATGTCTTCACTTTAACTGTTAAACCCTTGAAAACATATGAGGAAAAGCTTCTCTGATACTGTTTTTCCTAGGAAAGTTGAAATTGAAGGAAGCTTTATTAAAGATTTTAATCTAAATCTTTGCCGTAAGTTACACCATTCCATCATGAATACTGTTCCCCTCCTGAGAACAAGCTTAAGGGAAAGAATGTTCCTTTTTGTCTGGGTGTCAGTGCATGGGTGTATTTCACCACAGTTTGGAGATAGAAGCATTATTAAACATTCATAATTAGTGTTGGAAACATCACGGCAGGGAAGCCTGACGCTCTGCAAGCATCCGATGCATCTACAGGCTACAGTGGCATCACTCCAATGTTTTGTCAAATTCTTGTGCTTATTATAAAACTTTTGATGTTTCTGGATATTTTGCACACTGATCAGGAGTTAAAAATAATCCTGATACTTACACTGGATGATCTAAATGTTTGCTTTCCACAGGCCTTCCACACCCAATGACATCTGAACATGCATGCAGTGATGACACATTTCTAATAACATCTGTAACTATTACGACATGGGTGTACCTCTTCTCTACAAAAAAACTAAATGACTATACATTCTTTTATGCTTCACGAAATGGTGAAAGGTCACAGATTTGTTTCATGTCACACCATAACCCATTTACATTTACTCATTGTCTGCAGTGTTTTGTCAGTCACTGGCAGGTGAAAAAAAAAGTTGGAATACATCTGTTACACATAGAGGAATTAGTGGACCCTAAAACAACAGGAATGTTTGTGCGTCATTTCAGCTGTACCAAGATATAATTGATGAATGTCATAATAATTGTTCTCAGCCCGTTAGAGCCTCATAGCTCTGGGATATGATAATGGAAAATTGCAAAATATCACTGTTGGAACATTGTATAACTTAAGGTGAAGTCACAACTGCTTTCAGGCAGAATCTTGTGGTCTCGTGGACTTTGTCTCAAATAAACATCTTGTGGGTATGTAGGTCATTATTTTTAATTTACTAAATAATTAATAAAATGATAATTATCTCAAGCACAGGTTGGCACAATATCCTCACCATTTCACAAGACCTCCATGGCTTTGAACTACTTGGCTTCTGTACTATAAAATCAGCATTTCAGTTAATTGGAATATAAAGCCTGGTTTCATGGAATGACAGGTCTTAGTCTGGATCCTGTGGGACTGGAATAAGGATCTAACTAAGCATTCAAATCTGGTTCCCCAAAGGTGAAACTTTATTAAAAGGTATATATTGATCATCCACTCCTGTCTATGGTGGTTATGGCCCAGATGTGGTATTAGTTTGGTTTAGGTGTCTTGAAAAGGTCTGATCTTAACTCCAACTGTACTACCTAAAAATATTAGTTTTATGCCAAGCTGTGTGGTACAACAGCAGAGTCAATCCATGAACAGGATTTAAAAAAAATATTAAGAATGTGCACTGGTGCCACCTGCTGTACAAACCGTATTGCAAAGTGTAAAAGTGTGTGTGTGTGTGTGTGTATACATACATACATCATACATACATATATATATATATATATATATATATATATATATATATATATATATATACTTTATATATGAAAGTTAGCCCACTATACAGGCTGAAAATAGTACTCATGATATTATAAAGGTCACGTGTTGTTTCCAAAATTAAAAAATTATATAAAATTTACCTTGTAGTAACAGCGTGTTTTTTTTCCCCACAAAGTATTAGTTTGCCAGATATTATAGTATTAAAATATGTTTTACTTCCACTTTTCAAAGCAGCTTTACAGCCTTATAATGTCACCATCAAAATAAAAGTCGTCAAAGCAGAGAAAAATGTTATTGTGGATGCACTTGTTCTCCGTCATTCACAGCGTCCATAAAAGTGCCATTATCCCCCATTATGCCATTATTTTATTTTTTTATATTATTGGGGTAGAATGCGTGCCTCCTCACGTCCCTCAAATTCGACGTCACACATAACCGGTGTTCAACCCGGAAGGAACGGCGTTTCGGAAATGGCGATCCACGTAAACCGGAGCCAAAACAGAGGAAAGTAGAGCTGACTTTCGTTCAAGTGCCGACTGGACCGAGCTGTGAGACGGGCTCGGTGATGCGTGTATAACGGAAATGTCATCTGATTTAAGCATGAACGGCGTGAGGATAGCACGAGAGGAGGGTGTGACGGCAGACTCTTACACCGTGAGTTTATGACGCGATGTTTTCAATTAAAATCAAAGTAGAATAAGCATATATATACACGCACACTCACTAATGTCCTGGAAGGTTTCAGTTACAGTAAACATCTCTGCATTGTAACAGGACTTTCCCGGTGGTTTACAGGATGATTACGTGTCCTGTGTTTTGTTTTTATGCACACTAAATGTTGTAAACAATTATCATGTCTGTGGGTGACACTTCAGAGTCTTATCTTTGTGATTTATACACAGGAAAACCTCATTGGAACATTGTTAGCTATCTTTGGAAACCTGTTGGTCAGCATCTCAGTCAGCATTCAGGTGAGTGTGTATTAGCAGCGCATTGTGATTCAGGGTCAGGGTGTGTTCGTCACGCCCTGTCAGGTGAAAGCCAGGCGCTTTTATTTACTTCTCAACATCTTGTTTTATAACCAAGCTGTTGTTTGTTACCGTATCTAAGGGAGTGGGTTTAATAAAAAGGTGTAAAAGACAAACACATGGCATCATGACTGATGTTTTCTCTTGCAGAAACAAAGTCACGTGACGTTGGCGGGAAATAAAGACCCGAAGCAATACTACTACACTAAGAGCTGGTGGTCTGGCCTGATGCTGATGGTTCTGGGCGAGGGCGCCCTGTTTGTGTCGTATGCATTTGCACCGCTCTCTCTCATAGCGCCACTTAATGCTGTATCTGTCATATGTAGGTATTCATCATCTGTGATTCTGTTATGTTGCCTTCACATCCATATTTTACACTGTTTTTACTGTTTCACATATTTGATATAATCAACATGTTCATTATATTTTATATGTAATACAGCTCTGAAGGAGTATTATTTTAGTATCATGATACTATTATAGTTTTTGAATAAGTTTTTTTTTTCATTGTCAGTTTAATTTTAGTCAGTTAATTTTAGTTTGTTGTGTATTTTTGATATTTTTATTATTATTTTTTCTTTAAATATGTCTGTAGTTTTTATTCCAATTTTTTTTTTCAGTTTTAGTTTTATTATATCAAGTTAAATTAATGAAAGTGAGAAATGTTTCTTTAGCAACTAGCTGAAATATGATTTTTGTTTACATTTTATTTTATTTCAAGTAACAAGAATGCTTTGTATTTTGGTCTACACAGCAAGCTCCATCTTGGGTTTCCTGTTTTTGAGGGAGAAGTGGAAGGCGCAGGAATTCTTGAGTGAGTTTTTCTGAGCACATATAAAGGAATAAAAGAAATACATTTCTGAAAATTGCTTCCAGTTGCATAACTCACTACATTAATGCTTGCTTTGAGGTGCCAGCTCTATTTTTTGC